>NW_028256901.1:0-319590 GCF_035046125.1 Drosophila serrata | reverse complement strand
TCCATTTAAAATGTGAATTTATCTCCGATTTTTGCAAATTTTCATGACCCCTTTTCCTTTTTTTACAAAAATGGGAAATTTCTGAAAAATTTGTTTTCGGCCGGAGATGGCTTTAAAGATTCACCTGTTGATGCTGATCAAGAAAATATATGATTTATAGGGTCGGAAACGGCTCCTTCAATGTCTCAGTGGCAAGGTGCTGACTGACATTATTATACACTGTTTATAAAAATACCAAGTATCGCATTTTAGCGATCGGGAGTGTTTTTTCTATTTTAGAGTAGCACGAGGTCTTTAATCCTTTTAAATTAAATTTAGTAATGCTTTTAGTTTTATTAAATAATAAAAATGTAGAGCCTATGAACCTTAGTTTGCACCAAGTATCATATACGCTATGGCCATATGTCGCAATAATAAATAACAATTAAATTGCAAGCCCAAATATGTTTATTTTTTTATAAAGCTATAAAACTATTTTGACGCTTGAATGAATATATTTCTATATTTCCTACAAACTTATGTTTCGTAAAACCATTATAAATAAGTAGTAGGAATTTTGTAACTGCATTAACCTGTAACGAGGTGCGTATAAAACGACCGAAAACCCGAACCAAAGTGGCAACAGTTTGTCGGCCAATAAGTTTAGCACCGCAAACGCACGGCAGTAAATTAATTTATGAATTAATATGCGCAGTCATTCATCAAATTATGCAACACCGGCGCCAGGAGCCGGGAGCTCTCGCTCTCGTCCTGGCCTGGCCTCGACCTAGGACACCAGAGGGAGAGGGAGGGCTGCCTCTGTCTTGACCTGCTCGCACACACACCCCCACACACACGGAGCGCAGTGCAGGTTGACACTTGGGCATAAATTCTTTATTAGTGTGAAAAATTAATCAAGTGAACTGTTATTCTTTTTTCCTTCTCTCTCTCTACACCAGTCTCTGTATCTATCTCTCTTTCTGTCTCGCACTTGTTTATGTTTGTGTTGATTTTCCTCTGCCGCCTCTGTGTGTGTGCAAACATATACATACGTATATATACATATGTACATATATATATAATTTGTTGTTTGCCTTTTTTCTCTGTTTATTTTTGTGGGAATTTAATATTTATGATGTGTGTAAATAGATACGCAATGCTGAATGCTTAATTTTATCGATTGCCGCGAACACACTTCCGAATTCTGGAGCAATTTCATTCAAATAAAGCATACTACTTTAAAACATGTTAAAATTTTTTTTTAATTTTAATATCCAAGCCTTGTTTTTCCCTACAACAACAATAATAACAACAATTTCATAACAACAGCATAATTAAATTTACAACAACAAAGGGAAAATAAATACATTAAATTAACTTGCAAATGTAAATTCAAATTCAAATAGACTATCAGTTCCCGTCCTATCAGTTAACCGACAAATTTGAATTTGAATTTGTTGTTGCCGGTCTCCTGCCGTTTCTGTTCGCCTGGTACTTGAAATCCAGAAATTGACGATTTTTTACTAAAAACGTCGATATTAAAGCCTAGTTTTTGCCTACAACAACAACAAACATAATTTGTACAACAACAACAAAATTCAAAAAAATATTAATTTAACTGCCAAATTTGAATTCAACAACAACAAACATAATTTGTACAACAACAACTCTTAAACAACAACAACAATTTAAAATTACAACAACAAAATTCAAAAAAATATTAATTTAACTGGCAAATTTGAATTCAACAACAACAAACATAATTTGTACAACAACAACTCTTTAACAACAACAACAATTTAAAATTACAACAACTAAATTCAAAAAAATATTAATTTAACTGCCAAATTTGAATTCAAATTCAAATAGACTATCAGTACCCGCCATATCTGTTAACAGCCAAAATTGAATTCGAATTTAATTAGACTGTCATTACCCGCCATGCAACATTTAAATACTGTGTGGTTTTAGTCAGCTTTTTAATTTTTCGAAGATCGTGCAGCTTAGGTCTGCTGCCCGAAACAGTATGCTTACATTTAATACCAACACAACATTTTTTGCCCCTCTCATGTATGCAATTAAAAGCAATATGCTATGAATTCCAATAGTCTGGCCGTAAAACTTAGCATCTTTTGGGCTTAGTTAATAGCAGCTGGAACTGAAAATATGTGGCATGTTTTTATGGATAGTGTAGATCGGAGCACAGTTTGAAATGCTGCCCAAAACAGTATGCTAACATTTAATATCAACATCATTATATTTTTCGGCCATAAAACTGTGCATCTTTTGGGCTGAATTATTAGCAGCCGGAAGTGAAAATACGTAGCATGCTTTTATGGATAGTGTAGATCGGGGCACAGTTTGAAATGCTGCCCAAAATATTATGCTAACTTTTAATACCAGCACAATATGTATTGGCTATAAAACTGCGCATCTTTTGGGCTAAACTAATATCAGCCGGAAGTAAAAAATCTTTGCATTATTTTATAGATAGTGTAGATCGTGGCCCTAAATCGATGCATCTTTTGGGCTGAATTAATATCAGCCGGAAGTGAAAACACGTAGCATACTTTTATGGATAGCGTAGATCGGGGCACAGTTTTAAATTCAATGGTGCTAAATGATGATTTAATGGGTCTATAACCAAACAAATTATAACACCATCTTCTCAAAAATGCGAATATTTTATTATATATTCGTTATGAAACATAAGTTAACAGCTAAATTTAAATTGACGATCATTTCGCAACGTATAAAAAACAATTTCCTAAATTTGTATATATGATGTACTCACAATTAATTTAACTTGGGGTCTTTTGTGGCATCTCTGATTGAATCCCAAAGCTTTACAAAAAATCCTCTGAAAGTGCCACCAATTCTGTTAATGGCTTTGATTACACATATCCAAGGCTTAAATCTCTCAGATTCATCTAAAAGCTTATTCGTATTTAATATTTTGGCTGGCTTAGGCTCAATTTGATTTCAAATTACTTGTTTTTCCCTAAAGTCACTATTTATTTTTTAGCTTAAAGGTAATTTATCAATTGTTTTCCTGCTGGTTTCGTTTTAATTTCGGAGTTTGGGCGCATTTGTCGTGGCCATTAAATGCAGTTTATGAATATTTAAATCAAATTAACGCCACCGCTGTCCATTTAACGCGGCTGGCAAACAATTCAAGTGGCCACCCCCCTCTGTCCGGGGCTCTCAAGCCCCTGAGAAGGGGTGAGTTTTTTTCTGGGGATTTCTACGAGTTGATTTTCGGTTCATGGGATCGGCGACAAATTTCCATTTAATGGACTGCAAGGCGTTAAGTGTTTTCGTAACCAGCTGAAAGAGAAAAAAATGAACCAAAGGACAGACACCTTCCCCAGGATTTTCCCTGCTGGTTTTCTTGCCTCGCCTCCCCCTCTGTCCCTGCGTTCTCCCTCTGCCCTGCCACTCCCGGGTCTAGTGCCCAGCCAAGGGTAGCATATAAATCCTATAAATCCGCCGCTTTGATCATTCGCCTCGGTCCAGCAAAAAGCCGAAAAGTGGCTAACTGGCAAGTGAGCAAGTGAACACTGATGGCTCAGGGATATATCAGCCATCGGCCGGGATATATAGCCAGGCAGCCAGGCAGCCAGCGAGCGAGCGACCGAGGTCAGAAGCGAGGTCTAAATCCGATAAGCAAATGTAGTTGTTGCCTCTTGAAGTGATTTCCTCTCGTGTCTTTGAGTTCTTTTTTTTTCCCTCATGTTTAAAGTGCTTTCCCTGTCGGATTAATTTAAGGCCTTGCAGGGGGGTGAAAATAATACAGAAAAAAAAGAAGGGAAAGAAAAGCAGAGGTTTTCCCCCACTGCCAATCACCTGTTCAGGCAATCAACTTTTCTTGCCATTTCCCCAGTCTGTTTTTTAGCCGCGCGTTCAACTCATTATTTTATGCACATTTATGTTATTTTTTTTTTAGACTGGAAAAGGGTGGCGTAAGCCAGGGATAAATCCTACTCCTTGCAGAATCCTGCGGGTTTCCAAGCAAATTGAAAACTGCAAGACATTTAAGTTGGGGTTTCTTAAAAAGAAGTAGTGGCTAGGTTTAATCTTTAGTTCAGAATTTGTCTTCTTTTAAGTTTTTAACTATTTTATTATCTACTTTAAATATATTTGTGATTGATTAATATCTTCTAAGTTAGGATTCATTACAAATATATTTTTAATTCCTAAAAAAAAAACAGGGAATACTCTTGTTCATTCCCTTTTTTATAGTATTTTTTCGGTCTTTATTCTGGTGGCAAGCTCTTACATTTTTTATTTGTCTAGCTGGTCAGCAGCGCATACAAATAGTTGGTAAATAATTAATGCAAATGAATTGCAAAATACTTTTCAAGGTTACTGCACAGGCGGCCGCACGTTTCGCCAGATACGGATTTGTTCTCAGGAGTTTTGGGTGCGTTTTTTATTTTGTGGGAAACGTAAGACACCGAAAGTCCGGAAAACTCTTAGTCGACATTAAGGCCCCGTAATTAAGACGTATTATCGCGACCAGAAGGGAAAGTGGAAGCACCATTTCCCCTTATTTGCTTTGTGCTTTTCCATTTCCATTTCTGCGACCGTTTCCGTTTCCTGAATGTATCTTTTTTCCTTTTTCCTTTTGTATTTTTTTGCTGCCAGACTGGCATCAATAAACCTGTCTGAGAACTGTCAGTAATAACCATTTAATGTCTGCCCGTGTTCCCATTCAATTTTTAACTCAAAGCTCATAAAAGATTCAGCAGGACGGGCAAACTCCGAGACGCCTGCCAAATACTCCGGAATTATTCGTTATTAATGCATTCGGGCAGGAAAAACACGGCATTGTCCGTCGCTCCCAAAGCCCACCTGTATCTGTACACATATATATATATGTATATATATCCATGGCTCTGGGTCCTCCACGGCGAGATCCTCCATTGAGTCGCGGAATTTGAATGGAACGAGCAATTGCGGGTCACAGGGACGCACTTCTGGCACTTTCTCCTATGACTCGGTTATCCTTACACAGTCGAAAATCATTACAAAAATATGTAAGATAGGGGATATATCTTTCTTCTGATTGCTTATTGAAATATATCCGACTTTTGACAATCGCCTTAGCGCCTTGGACTTTCTATACAGCCAAGAAAACCTTAAGTATATAAAAACGATATTTTCATATGCTAAATTTTTGAGTAAATCTAAGTTTTTCAAATAGCATAACTAAGCCAAAAATGCATTAAATTCAATTCAAACTCTTTCAATGTTTTTCAAGCTTCTGACTGAAATTATAGTACCCTGCAAGGCGTATACATTTTATTAAACTAGTCAAAATCTTTCTCTTTCTTCACCATCAAATGCTTTAGAAACTCATTTTAGTTTTTCAGGGCTTACAAATGTTAAAAATGATTAAAGAATTGCCTTTACCTCGATAGAATCGCAAGATGATGACATGACAATCTGCAGAAGGAAGGTACATTATTATGATATGATTTTGCTTTGCGTTTTTTAATAAGGTCGAATCAAAACCCGAATTAATTTTTCACCTAACCCAGACTTTAACAAAAATGTAGACTAAAAGGTAAACACATATATTTATAGTACAAACCGAAAGCAAAGGACTATTTGATTTAAGATTAGTTCACAGAGCTTGATCATATTTCCACACCCGTATATTTAAGGATAAGTAAAGAACAAGTACATAACATATGTAGGTACTTTCCAAGCCTTGCTCCCAAGAGAAACCCCTTCATATAATCCCTTTTAGAATTGTGCAGCTTTTCAGCTAACATTCAGCTATATAACTGGATCGGAGGAGAAGATACTTACAGATGGATTTGGCATGCAGCGCCGCATTTGCTCCGAACTTCGATAGGAGGGACTGTAGCGTCCTGGAAAACAACTGGGCGCTGACATTTTCATTTTATCCGTCGTCGAGTACATCGACATTGTCATGCAGCCGCCGACGAAATCCTCCTCCAGCTTGAACGCCCTGGAGGCGTCGAAAGTGGTTGGCGAGTAAATTTTGAAGCACTTACTGGGACAGGCTTAGCGCGTGTCCTGCATGCAGGACATACGAAATAGGTTCCGAAAAAAAATATATAAATACAAACGAAATAATGACAAACAGAGTCCTTATAAGACAGTCCTTTCTCTGACTTTGCCGCCGGACTGACTTTGATTCGTTTTGTTTTCTCTTAGCTTTCTTGCTTCGCTTTTCTTGTGTAGGCACTGCACTGGGTTTTCGCGGTTTTCTTCGATTTTCTTGGGCTTTCTTTTCGACTTTCGGCGGTTAGTTTTACGCTTTAAACGCTCTTAAACATACATATCTCTTTGTCGTGACGCGTTTCGGGAAACTGAGAAAAAAAGCACAGGAAAAAAATGTTGCTGTCGGGACAGAGTGAGGGAGTGAGAAGAATTTCCGTGGCGGCTGGAGAATTGTAATGAAGACGCGTCTCTCTGGGTGATTTTTCCGGCGGTTTTTCCGCCCGCTACTTTTGCTCGTAGAGAAACGGTTATAAACGGTTGGGCCTCGGCGCTCGAACTGAGTCAAGCGGGGCTCTTCCGCTTTTCCGCTTTGCCGGCTTTTTCCTGTTTCCTGCTGTTTCCTTTTTCCGCTTTTCGCTTTTCGCTTTCCGTTTCCTGTTTTCCGCTCGGCAAACGCACTGGCACTTGGTTATGTATTTGTGGGTTTTAGTTTGGTGTTTTTGCTTTGTATTATTTTTAGGGGACTCCCGTCGGTACCGTCGCGTACCGTTGCCGCTCAATCGCTTTGTTATCGAAAACGTATCGAACCGAACTTGGGGAATATATCGAACCGCCTATTGTTTACTCCGTGTACCGCCCCGCCGCCAGCTGTGCGCTCAACTATTGTGGAAACTAAACGGAACACAGATTTCACAACTAGACAAGCGCGCGTGGTGTTGTGATAAAGAATTCTATGATGAGTTTCGCTAACTTCGGAGTTTATTTTCAATGGGGCATGGACGACATGTTTTCATTATTTATCAGCGTGGGCGTGGCCAGCCCCGCCTCTGCCCTCGGACGTATCAAAAATGGCAGCCGCGCTTATATAATAAGCAAGGCACGGCCAGGTCCTGGCTCTCCCCAGCCTGGGCCGGGCCTCTGATTGGCCGCAGCCCGGACGTGGCAGCGCTGCCGGCGCCTTCGTTCAGCTGGAATTGGGCATCCGGCGGACGTGTCTCTACCTGGCGGACGCTTCCAAACTTGACGAAGCCAATGCCAAAGCCAAAGCCCAGCGGCTGCGCAGTGCCATCCGTCGTTGTTGAGGGTCGGGTAGCAACCCCCGGCTGCGAGTCCTGTGGCCGCTTTTGGAAGTCCTTACCGAGCCGGACCGGACCGGACCGGAGCGAAGCGAAGCGGAGCGGAGCGGAGCATCGCAATGCCCCCGTCGACGTCCGGCATATGGCACAATTTCTCCTGGCCTGGCTGCGTGTTTTTCTGTTTCCCTTTTTTTTCCGGAATTTTCTTCCTTTTTCGTTGCTGCAGCGGAGGGAGGGAATTTTCCAACGAGATAGAGGGAGAACGAGCCACAGCCAGAGCGAGTGAGAGAAAGCCGCCTCAACAAAAGGCAGCACAAAACCAACGCCAACGCGGCCGAACAATGCCAAAACACAGGGAGATGGGCGTACTTTCCTAAGGGTGGTCCTCTGCCGGATCTTTCGCCTGCTCCTCCTCCGCCAGCTCCCCTGCGTGCCCCTCTCTTGTTTCTGGGAGGGAATGGGCCTGGGCAACCGGGTCCTGGCTGAGGCCTAGTTGTTGCAGTGCAACTGTTAAAAGCATGCAGCATGCCAAATCTCCTAGAGGGTGTCCCGCGCCGCAAGGATAACGGGTGCTCCGAACAGATTAGTTTTGCAAAAAAAATAGAAAAAATTCTTGGAAAACTTATTTACAAAAATATTCTAAATAAATATAAAAATACCAAAAATAAAATAGGCTTGTCTTGTAATTAGAAGCTTGCCACGGAGTGAAGGAGTCATTTCCGACCCCATAAATTATATATATTCTTGATCAGCATCAACAGGAGAATCTTTCTAGGCATGTCCGGCAAAAAGTAAAATTTTCATCATTAAAATTGTAAATTTTTGCCACCAAATTGAAATATTTGTAAATTGAAAATCGAGTATGCAAATTTGTTAAAGCATTTTAAGCTGAGTTATAATCAATTTTCTTTTACCTTAAAGCCCGATTTAATTCATTTGAATTATTCGATGGAATGCCAAGAAATATATTTAACTACATGTAAAACCATTTAGCTTAAATATATTTGAATAAAATATGAAATAACAAATTGAAATGAAACGAATATTATATAAAATGAAATTATTTTTATTATGATTTTTATTTCTGTGGCATTATTAATTTATATATATTTTTTTTTGATATTTTTATTAAAACCTAATTATCAATTTATAAATTATATATGCTAACTTAACAAAATCTATAAAATAATTCATGTTTTAATTTCAATTCTGATTTACAGAGCCATCTGTATGTGAAAATATTATGTTTATATATTGGAAGCTTTCAAATTGCGTCCTTAAAGCTTTTCCCTGGAAAACTTTAGTCCTTAAAGTTCTATCAAAACTTTTGACTCAACTGAGCTTCCCAAAGCTTCTCTCAAAAAAGTTGCTCGTTCTTAAAGCTCCTCCTTAAGTAAGTAAATAAAAATGCAATTACTTTCAGTTTTTAAATCCACTTCATTGTTTCACATTCGATTTGTTGTTTTCGTTTTTTCATTGTTTCTTTTTTGTGTTTTACTTGTGTGTTTCTCGTTTTTGTACAATTATCTAATACGTTTTGCGCATCGTTAATATTTCACAAGTTATTGTAGAGTTCGTGTATAAAACTTTTTACAAGGATAGTCTAAATATGGGAACTCAACGTGACCAGAGGAGAGTGATGGATGCGCGGATGGGTTGAGTGGACATTTTAATTTCCTTCTGTTCTCGGGTTGATGAGCGATGAAGCACAACATGGCCTATAATGAATTTCATAAATTCGTTCAGGAATCATAATACCTTGTTGCAAAACGCAAGCGATCGTTACCTACATGTATTTCTATATATAAATCTATGAAGAGCCTATCAATATCCATGTATTATGCCTCTAAATACCATACCTAAGGAGTGAACAAAATTTGAACTAATGCGCCAAGCGAGCCAAGCGAAAGGATAACGATCGGAATTCGGCCTTCCCTAATACGTATTGGGTCTATCTATGGTCATGGGGATTTCTGGATGAGATCTGTGCCAAAGATCCAGCAATAATCTGTTAAGATGCGTAACGGCCATGCATTTAAATTCGTGCTTCTTGCTTGTGTTGCGAGAGAGAGCGTCTACAATATCAACAGGACTACAAAAGGACTTTCTTATGTCCTAAGCCAAAGACTCTGTAGTAATAAGACAGCTGGTTCTTGCTTCCTCTGGTTTTTAGCAAAACTTCAAGATCGCTCGAGCGGCGTTACGGAACTTTATCTTTGGTCCTACTTTAAGCCATGATGATGAGCAGGGAATTTTCGATTAATGTTCGATTCCGGTGCTTTGCAATTCCGGGTTATCCATTGTGCATCGTTGCATGTATTCGTTTAAGGATTTCTAAGGATTCTAGGGCTCCTGCCGACCCAGCAAGCCGTAGACAATGCGCCGACGGGCCTGTACCTCTGCCCGCATCGCCTCCGTGTACGGATCAAAGGAGAGCAGCCGCTTCTTCCGCCGGAAGATGCCCTCCTTGCGCATGATGGCGCAGCGCATCAGCGGCTCGTTGACCGGAAATTGCAGGAAGTCCAAAATGGAGCGCAGCTCCCTCTCCGTATGGTGGACCAGATCGTCGTAGAACACAACCTTGAGGCTGCCAGTGAAATTGCGCGCCCAACTGAGGTTCATTAGCTCCCAGCCCTTGAGCTTATTGCTCACGAATTGCTGCCAATCTGCAAGAAATAACAATTAAGATTATTACTATAAATACTAATGTAAATATAAATAATGATATTTCAGGCAGTTTTATTTGACTGCATTAACCCCAACCTAATTGCTCGGAAAACCCCTCATAATTGAACTGAATTGCCATGGGAATTGTGGCTGTTTGCCGCTCTCAAAAAATATATGCTGTACGTACATTTGCCCTTGGTCCGCTTGTACCGATCCGGCGATGCGAAGCCAATGTGACCGCCGCTCTGGCGATTGAACTCGGCTATGATCGCCTTCTCCGGATCACGGACCAGGAGTATTGCTTTCGAGAACGGGGCCCACGCCTTGCCGCCCCATTCGTGCGTCTTCACCAATAATACTGAGCTGTTGCACACGTTCTCCGCCGGAAAGCCGGTCTTCAGCAGGCCGTAGTCCTTGTAGATGCTGCCGGTTAAAATGCCCGTCGCCTGCTGGAGCAAATACCTGAGCCAGGTGTTGCCGCTGCCCGGAAAGCTGGCCAGAGCGGTGAGAGCGGGCAAGGACTGCAAGGCGGCGCTCATGTCACTGGGCAGGGCAGCTATGGCAAAGGGATGAATGTTAGAGCGAAAGTGTAAGACACCATATAGAGTCCTTACTGTAAAAGTCGGCCTTGTAGTCCGTGTAGTTTGGAAGATCTCGATTTATGTACTTGAGGTCGCGACACCAGCGGATGGCCATCTTGCGGCTGGGCATCGGGAACCGAGGACTATGAAAGCTGGGAAACTGTGAAGGAAAAACAAGTGGGGAAATATTATCGTTAATATTAATAAATACATGGAAAAGGGTAAAGTATTCTTAGGTTTAGGCCTTTCTATTCAACAAAAAAACCCTAAATAAGTGTATTCCAAGTACACTCCTTCAATGTTTTTCAAACTTCTGACTATAATTGCAAGACTGTGCTAGGGTATAACAAGAATTTTTGGACAATTTTTAACTGCAACATTATTTTAACACACATTAAACTGGTTTCTTTAGCCTCGAACCTTCCCTAAAACAATATATCCTTCACTCTGCATCCTAGGAAATATTTTTAAGCTTCTTTCTTTCTGTGCAACAAATGCGGAAATTCATGCTGCAGTGCCATTTCCGTTGAAAGAAAATTCTAAAATATATATTGTATTTTAAACACAAGTGCGTGCTGCTGGGTGACTCACCTCGGCGAAGCGTTCGATGCGCGGCCTCTTGGGATGCGAGCCGGGTATGTTGTTCATGGACAGGAAGAGGACGCCGCCAATGTAGATGATGATGGTCGCCGAGACACCGAAAAAGCGCCAGCCTTGTAGTGCCATAACGCCGTCTTTGCATTACTGAAACCAAAGATTAGCGGCATTAGTCGGTTTATTCGGTTTATTCGGTTTATTCGGTTTATTCGGTCTGCTGGCTGCAGAGACCCGCGTCTCCTGCTCATTTATGCAAAAATAATTCAAAGGACACGGTCGCATTAATGAAGCCAATTATCTGCCGGCCTGTGTGCCGCCAAAGACAAGAAAGGAACAAATAAATGGAGACGGAATCAATTTCAGTTTTTGTTGATTTTGTTATGACAACGAAACAAATGAGCTGAGCTGCCATCGGAAGCTATTTCCCTGTCCCTATCCACTAGACGCCGCTGCCACATCCACGAGCACCCTCTCTCTTACTTGGCCAACTTGGCGAACTTGGCTAAGTTGGCTAACTGGTCTCTTCGTCGTCGTTCACGGTCCGTCCGTCTCGATATGGCCTGTAACCCGGGACGGAAACAGGGCCGCACTTGAGTTTGAGTCGCAAATGAAAATTCAGGAAAATTGAGGAAACCGATGGGGTGCGTTTTTCAGGCAAGCCAAGTCGAAAGGTGGATGCTCTCTCATTATAATATAGTATGATATATTGAACATATGTAAACCATAAAATATAGATAATATCTTTACTTTACTTTACGTTACTGAATCAAGGTCTCTATACTAAGAACAGAATATTAATCAGAATTCCATTCATTAATATATCAAATAATAGATATCGAATGCTTCAGATATCAATCATTTGTTGATTAGATAAAATTGTTATTTGAAGCGTCAACATATTGATATTATCGTTAGGCTTAAATCAAGATACAAATTTTGTAAGCAAATTAGAAATAGTTGTCAGTTTGAAAACATAAAGCAGCCAGGAAAAAGAACAGTCTAAGCCGCACCGCTTAGCCTTGTTAGATTCCGATTAAAAACTTATTCTCGCTAACAAACATTCTCTTTCTGGTCTGTCCTGAGCCTTAAGTACCCCCAAGAAAGGGCAAAAAGCGCAGGCTAAAAAGGAAAGAGAGTAGAAATGCCTTGTCATGCCTTCAACGGAATTCCTTGAGCTGCATAAAACGCTCACGAAATCCGCAAAAGGACACCCCATCGTACACACACACACACACACGGACACACCAGTATTGCACACATACGCCGTAGACAGGCGGCTAAATGCGAAAATTTATGCAACAGCTGGGCAGAGGGCTGCTCCAAGGGTCCTCGTCCTTGGCCCGCCATATATCCTTGAGGCGCCGATAAACATTCGGCTCAGGCTGAAGGAGACGAGACGAAAACCTCAGCGGAAAGCCGCTAGATGATGATACAAGGATACCGCCCGGCAAAAAGCCAGAGAATAGGCGAAGGAACACCCCGGAACTCCTCGAACTACCCGCCAAGCCAAGCCACGCCGATGCGACTGATGATGGGGGATGGCCCTGCTGCTGAATGGTGCTTATGGTGCTGCTCCTGCTCCTGCTCCTGCTGGTTCTGCTTCTGCTTCTGGTTCTGGTGGTGGTGGTGGTGGTGGTGGTGGCCCAAAAACTAGTCCAACGCTGAAACAAGAAGCAAACAAAAACACACAACCGAGGGCAGGAAAAAATGAGAAAAAAAACGAGAGCGTAATAAAAAATGGGAAAGCGGAACAAACACTGGCAGAAAAGGGGTACTCAAAAGAGAGCTGTGTGAAAATTAGATTTATTGTTTTGTATTTATCAATAAATTTAGATACCAATTAGCAAGAATTTAAGTTATTATGTATATCAATTTATATTTAAATAAATAAAAATCAGTCCGAGAATAAAATAATATTCGTCTTTTTAATTATTTTCTATGCTATTTTTATTCTTTTACAGGGTCTTTTAATTTAAGTCAGAAGCTTTAAAAACATTGAAGGAGTCGTTTCCGACCCTATACATCATATATATTCTTGATAAGCATCAACAGGAGAATCTTTCTAGGCATATCCGGTGGAAAATAAAATTTTTCAAAATTTTTCAAATTTTTATAAGGGGTTACATCATTAAAATTGTCTATTTTGTAGCAAAAAATTCAATTTTTTAGAATTTTAAATTGAATAAGCAGATTTGTTAAGCTATAAAAAACTAGCATAGAAACGCTTTTCGAATGGAATTTAAAGCATTTTTGGCTGATTTGTGACATATAAAAATATTGATAAATATTGATTCAGAATATGCGAAAATTAGCTATGATTCGATTCGATTTTATAGTTTAAGTTGAAACTTCAAAGAAACATTTATTTCGGTTTCTCGAAGTTAATATCCTTTATTTTTATCTACATTTCTGCCTCAGAAATATATTATTGTATAGTTGTTAATACCCCAATGTTTTATAAATGATGGGAAAACCTGATCCATTTCTCTCATATTATATATATTTCTATTTAGTTATCTGTACAAGTTTGTTGGGAAATTTCAAGGATATATATTTTTTAAAGTCTTCACAGCACTAGGAACATTTTTTCTCAGTGTTAGTTAGCGACTATATAATGAAATTGCGAGGCAGCCGCCAAAGCGAAATAGAGAAATATATAAAAAAAAAAAAAAACAGAACAAAAAATTGGGCACCATAAGCCGAATGGGTTAAGGGTTGGGGGTTTTTTATCAAGGGGAAAAGACCTATGGGGGGGGGGTCTAAGGCCTGGCTATGATGGAGAGCAACAATAATTTGATTGTTTTGCGGCATAAATCAGACAAAAGCCACGCACACTGGCACAGCCAGGTGGAGAGACAACGACCCAGTCCCAGTCACAGTCACGGGTTTACATAATGATGGGGTTCCCCTCGCCCCAAAACCCCACCAGAAGAGGAACTACTCACCCCACCCCAACTCTCCCCATGAATATGCATTTCCAAAACCGAAATAATCAAAAAGATTGAAAGAAAACTATGCCCTCGCAGATCACATAAACAATGGGCATCTCTCGGATTCAGATGGTGCTTTGTACAAACACTTTCCACACGCACACACACGTGCGTAACAGTGGGAAATGGGAAATGGGTGTGTGAAAACTGCGAGGGGCCTTGTCGGTGAAATGTAAACAAATAATTTTAGGGGGCCATCATCAGCTTCTGGTGTTGTGATGTTCTGGTGTTTTCAAATGATTGTTTCTGACTTACCGATACCGATTCCGGATCCACTCCTGCGACGCGCACACACCCTCTCCAAGGCTCGCACACACACACCCTCCTCTCGCCTCTCTCCTCTCTCCTCTCTCCTCTCTCCTCTCTCTGCTCTCTCTCGGGCTACATGTCACACACAGCCGTTGGCAATCAGGGGCGAACTACAACTGCGATTTGCTGATAAACGGGCAATCACAGGGCCCATTCGCAGCGATTATTTGCTTGAAAATCGGTTCAACAAATTTGCACATCAAACAAAAAAAGAAACTAAACACGGCAAAAAAAACACGCACACACAATACAAATTGTTGCTAAAATAAATACGAAAATACGTGAATACAACACAAAGTTGATATTCGCGAATGGCAACAACAAACGGCAGCGGCAGCAAAACAAATGTGAACTATTTATTCCGTGCCACACGGCGCGCTCGCTCCCCTCCCGTCCCACACGTCGTATGCGCAATATTGGGGCGCAGCCGTTGCCGCTCAAAAACGTCGAGCGTGTCGCGAGTGCTCCGTGCGTGCGTTGTTTCTGCTCACTGGCCGGATTCGGACTCGGACTCGGACTCGGAATCAGTATCAGAATCGGTGGCAGTATCAGAGAATCAGTGGCAGATTCACCAGCACCACCAGCAGCAGCAGCATCGCACGGGGGATGATGATGGGCAAAAAAAAGCTCTTGCGGTGGTGTTCCCTGGCGAACTTGCAACACGTTCCGCATCAGCTGCGAATATAATCGAACTCTTATGCGCAGGTCACCTGAGTTTTTCGCTCTGCCAAAGTAGTCAATAGATGGCGACCGTGACTGTGTGCCATCCTTAAGGTCAGGTCAAAGTTTAGCCAGGCTCAGAACCCAACTGAAATCAAATAATACGGTATATAGAATAAGTAAATATAGAAAAATTGTATAAGAAATAAATACATCTGTTAAATAAGTATATATAATTAGTAGGAAGGATGGGAAACCCATGTTTTAAGAACCCTGCAGTTCATGAAAACTATATTTTTACATTGAGCTAATCGGCTTCTGATACTCTCTGCCAGGTGTTCTTTTACAAAGAAAATATACCCATCTATCTACCTATCAATATCTATTAATTTATCAATCTATCTATCTAACTATCTAACTATCTAAGTATCTAACTATCTAAGTATCTAACTATCTAACTATCTAACTATCTAACTATCTAACTATCTAACTATCTAACTATCTAACTATCTAACTATCTAACTATCTAACTATCTAACTATCTAACTATCTAACTATCTAACTATCTAACTATCTAACTATCTAACTATCTAACTATCTAACTATCTAACTATCTAACTATCTAACTATCTAACTATCTAACTATCTAACTATCTAACTATCTAACTATCTAACTATCTAACTATCTAACTATCTAACTATCTAACTATCTAACTATCTAACTATCTAACTATCTAACTATCTAACTATCTAACTATCTAACTATCTAACTATCTAACTATCTAACTATCTAACTATCTAACTATCTAACTATCTAACTATCTAACTATCTAACTATCTAACTATCTAACTATCTAACTATCTAACTATCTAACTATCTAACTATCTAACTATCTAACTATCTAACTATCTAACTATCTAACTATCTAACTATCTAACTATCTAACTATCTAACTATCTAACTATCTAACTATCTAACTATCTAACTATCTAACTATCTAACTATCTAACTATCTAACTATCTAACTATCCAACTATCTAACTATCTAACTATCTAACTATCTAACTATCTAACTATCTAACTATCTAACTATCTAACTATCTAACTATCTAACTGTCTATCTATCTATCTAACTATCTTTCTATCCATATATCCATTTATCCATCTATCTAAGGATACATAGCCCCTTATCTGAGTCTCTAATTTGATGCCATGATTTGAAAATAGTGAAATCCCCATTCCCATGTTAAATAATAGAAACATTTGATTATTTTTTTGTCATATTTCGCTTTCGTGTTTTGTCTCTTTTATTCAAAGTTAAGTTCTGTTCGCTTCGTTTATTTTCGTTCATATTTCACCTTGGTTGCATGGGGGATTTTGCCTCGGCTTGTCGCGGGTTTTTCATTTAGTGTTCGTTCGCAACTAATTCGATCGCATTCGTATCGCATTATCGCACTTTCGTATTATTTGCAGCAACACATCATACCTTGTGGTGAGTAAAAGTTGATATGATGCACGTTTGGCACACACACTACACACAAAGAGTGACAAGGACTCGCAACCGAAGGCAAGTGCGCAAGTTGATCTCTGCATTAGTTTGGTTTTTTTATAGTTTTCATTTATTTTTGTTTTTTTGCGGATCTTTAACATGTGCTAATTTCTTTGTTTCGCTTTGCTTTTTAGTTTTTTTTTGTTTGTTTTCATTTGTTATTTTAAATTATGTTTTGCATATAATTTTTACTATAAGTACATTCTGTTTTTTGTTTCTTTTGCCTTTTTGTTTTTAGTATCTGTCAACATTGCGAAATTAGCAATTAGGAGAAAAAAAATATTTGTATGTATGTTTATGCATTTGTATTTTTATACATTTATATAGGAATTTTATCTCTAGACTCGTGGGGGGGGGCTACCTTAAGCTAATGTACAAAAATATCGATAACTTAAGGACGAGCAATTTAAAATGTAAAAACGTTTAAAATCAACAACGACAACAACAATTCGCGCGGTAATATAGTACAAATACAGTACAGAGAGTAGCTCATTATCGGGGCTCAGGGGTCAGGGGTCAGGGGTCAGGGGCTGCATCTTTTTAAAAACAATGTAATCCCTTTGTTAATTTATTTAAACTTTAAAATGATCCATTTACACATAATTGACTCACAGAGTGTGTTTCGTTGGCTGACAACAATTGAACTGAGAGCGAGTGGTGCGAAATCAATATATATCGATCGATATTGATCGATCAAAGAGTTGCGGGGACTTCTTCTTCTTCTTCTAGTGAGTGTTAAAACGGTGGCTAACGGTACATCGATGATTAAGTGACGGTTACTGTTAGGGTTACGGTTACTGCTCCTCCGGTTGGTTACCGCCTGGCATCTCTCTCGTTATTATCATTAGGTTTATTTTTTGCTAGGTTAGATCTCCTCCATTTGTGACTATACTTTGGTTTTTGTCTTTCGTTTTCTTTGTTTATATATATAAAAAAAAGAGACAAAAAACATTTTTGTGGTCCCTGGCGTATGTAATTCAATTGAAAAGGGGTTTTCCGCGAAACGAAGCACCCGGTAAATGAACAATAATAAAGAAAGATCCTATAAAGTTACATCTTCTTCCGGCTCCGAACTACTTTGAATTACATAAGTTGTGTTGTGCTTGTCGTTTTTGTCTTCTTATTACATTTAGTTGGACTGCTTAGCTGGCTGTGACCCATTTTGGTGTTTCTTGTAGTGTAGTTTATTTTCTTCCATTTGTTTTTTAGCATTGAACCCATTTGAGAATTTCATTTCCTTGTTTCTTTAATTTCGTTTGCTTTTTGCTTAATTAAATTGGAGGTGGAAAAGCATCGATGAACTTATCGATTATACAGCACACCCCTAGAAATTAATCGTAGGCTTGTTTCTTGAGGTGGTGCCACATTGATAGGGACTTCGAATTGCGAAATTCCAGCTCCAATCTAACTTATGTACTGGAATAGACTAGATATTTGTGTCTTTTACGCTTGTTGGTGTGTGTGTATGTCTGTGGGTTTGTGTGCATGGTTGTGTCTCTTAGTGCGCTTAGTACAGTACGATAGTTATCGATAGTTTGCGGCATTTGTAGAAACTAGAAACTACGAAACTCTAGGGGGCGTGCCTGCTCTGTAGATGGGTTCTAAACTTCTTCCTACGAACTCTACAACTCTAGGGTCTGGCTTAGCATTTAGTTAGAGAGACAGAGACAGAGAAAGAGAGACAGAGAGAGAGAGCAACCTGAAATCAAAGCCAAAGAATCGTTATCCTTATCGTTACTGTTTCTCTTGCCTAGTTTTCAGTTGCATTTTTTAAAGGAAGGGAAGCTTCAAGCTTACACAGTGCGACAGACTCGAGTCTTGAACGGCACTAAACTACTTAAGTGCTAGAGAGTTGCTTTTCTTATAACGCGATAGTGTCTCTAGTTCGGGAATCGGATGAACAAAAGGATTGAGGGGCTATTAAGGGTTCAGGGGTTAATGGAGGAGGGCTAGTCTAAGTTTTCAATAGGTTCGACTAACGCTTCGATAGTCCTAACAGCTCGAACTGAGGTTCTTCAACAAGTAAATCGCTAATCTATGCATATTATAGGCTCTATATTTAGGTATTTGTATGCGTGCGTGTGTGTTGTTGTGTGTGTGTGTGGTGTGTGTGTGTGGTGTGTGTGTGTGTGTTTGTGTATGAGGTGGTGGCTTGTTCTATTTCAAAAACATTTGTCCGAATCGATTAATATTTAAAACGTTTTCTTAAATAGTTCACTATATAAGTTATTAAAGCTTTCGGTTTTCATTACACTAGTTCATATATAGATATATTACTATGTATATTTCTTTGTGTATATATATATAAGTACTTAAAATATATATGTATATATATGTGTTCCATAGTCTCTAACAGTAAGAGGTATATACATCTGTAGGGAGAGCCACGCCCCGCCGGCTTCAAAGACAAATAAATGAAATAAAAAGTACATATACAATGGCGGAAATTAGAAAACGCTTTCGATTACGATTCAGATTCAGATTCAGAATAATGGCTGACGATTGGACACGTCGGGTTAATGAACAAACATGGACGTTTCTCAGGACGGTTTAATGTGGGAATTATCGTCATTCTTACACGCTCACACGCAGACGCACTCACACAGCTATACAAAAGTTTGCAAAAAAGCTAACGAAAACTATTAAGATTAAAATTAAAAAATCAATTCAAACATGAGTTTCCCAATCCACCTTTGCATACTAGACACTTTCGGTTTAAATAGTTGTTTAAGTAAAAACAGTTTTTAAACAAATCCATCCTGCCATTATAACTGGTTTCTCAAATTATATCTAAAATTGTTTATAAGAAGATAAGAAAGAAGGAACTTTTGAGAGCAGTAGATTTTATACCCTTGCAGTTTGTAATTGAATAATCAAGCATAACTCAATCTAAAATATTTGCATATTTTATACGATATTTTAATATCAAATTAAAATTTAAAAATCTCATAACTAAAACAAAAAAGCATTAATTTCAATTCGGGAAGCTGTTCTGTGCTAGTTTTTATTGGATTAATAAATCTGCATACTCAATATAAAAACTTAAAATTTTTCCAATTTTTGAATATTTTGATGATTGTAAAAATTTGAAAAAATGGGCAAAAAATTTGTTTCTCTATTTTATACCCAGAAAGATTCTCCTGTTGATGCTGATCAAGAATATATATGCTTTATAGGGCTGGAAATGATTTCTTCCCTGTTTTGTAAGCTTCTGACTGAAATAAGAATACCTTGCAAGGGTATAAAATTCAGTTGAAAAACTAAAAGAAAATAAATTTAATTTAGGCTCTACCTTGCTTTAATTATTATTTTTAGAAAACAAACCTAAACTAAATGGAAGCACTGAGGAAAATAATGCTAAAATGCAGTAATCCTACCAGACATCGCTTACTTTCGGTTAATCAAACTATTTACATTTTCAAGAAAACTACTATTGAAATGAGTATGAAAATGAAAAATTTAAGCCGGAATAGGGGTCGAAGCACTCCCTCTGGCTATCTGTGTGTTGTTTCTCGGTTTTTTAGTAGTAGTTGTTTCGTTAATTCTACAGTTTTTGTGTCTCATTCGGGTTTTCCTTTGGGTTTATATATGTATATCTGTATATGGGGGATCGTTTGGGCTAAACATACGTGTATAGAATATAGCTCTCTATATGTCCTCACATCTCTTTTTAGGTTCTGTATATCAAATACATATAGTTGTTGTACCATTGTAATACTGTCCGAATTGCTTATTGGTTGTCCGCTCCTGCTGGAGATGGGAATGGGGTTGGAGTTGGAGTTGGAGTTGGGAACTGGGTGATGGTTTGGATTTGGATTTGGTCACTTCGTCGATTACAGTTCTCAAAGCTTGTCTTTATCACGATCGATGCTCATTGCTTTAAAGATCCCGCGTCCGATGCCATAGCGCAGGTTAAACTGATCCAAGCTGGAGGCCCTCGGCCGCTGGCTGCCACTCTGATGGCCCGCCGAGGTGCCCGCTCCGGATGCGGATGCTGATGCTCCTGCCGATGCGGCTGCTGCCCGGGCCATTAGCTGATCGTCCATATCCGTCTCACTGAACTCCGTCTCCGTGTCGCTGAACTTGCGGCGACGCCGCAGCAGCGTGCTGCAGTGCCTCAGCTCGCCGAGATTGTCGGGATTAAGCGAGTGACCGCGCTTCCGCTCCTGGCGCTCCATCTCGGCGGCCAGCATCTGGACCTCCCAGTCGTTGTGGCCCGCTCGATTCGTTCCCGCCACCTCCTCCTCCTCGTCGTCGTCCTCCTCGACCACAACTCTGCTGCGCCGATCGGCGGCATTATTCTCCTCCTCCTCCTCATCGTCGTCCTCCTCCTCGGCAATGTTGATCTTGCTGGACGAGGAACTGGAGCTGGAGCTCTCGCCAATGTCCAGAATGACGCTGTCCGCCAGCCGTGTGAGATTCCCAGTCACATCCGATACCATAACGCCGCTAGTAGAACCGCTGCCACCGCTGACCAGACTTCCTCCTGGTCCGCCTCCGCTCCATTCGCGGTAGCCGCCACCACGACTGCTGCTCCGCCCGTTGCCCTGCCCGGAATAGAAACTGGGGTGGCTCTGGGCATGCCGGGAGCTAAGCGATCCTGGTCCGCCGTAGTAGCTGCTGGGACAATTCAAGGCATTCGCCGAGGCGGCATGATGACGGCTTGGTCCACGACCCGGACCCGGAGATATGCTCCGCCTGCCGCCCTGGATGGGTGGCGAGGATGTGAACACCGTGTCCAGGGAGTCGCCGCGCTGCAAGAGTGCAAGAGAGTGGGGAAAGGTAAGACAATTTCGTGGAGTGGGTTTAGTTGAGGTCTTTTTGTGTCGGAAAACCACTTACCATAAACAGAAGCTCCGCCGAGGAGCCGGAACTGCTGTTATCCTCATCCTCGGCCGGCTCATCGTCGTCCACCGACAGCTGGGACATCTTCTTCTGTCGCCGGCTGAGTGGCAGGACCAAGGCGGAGGACGAGCACGTGGCCACGGGTAGCGTCGAAGACGAGGATTTCTGCTCGATGGAGCGCAACTTGAACTGCAGCTGGGCAATGATGGCATCGCGTCGCCGCACCTCGCCGGCCATGCTGGAGAACTGCGTCTCGAACTTGGAGTGCATCTCGTTCATGTGCGTCTTGATCACGTGATTGATGCCGCTGAGGATCTGATTGAAGTAGTCCTGCGCCTCCGGGAATCCTTTAAGATTAAGACGAGACACGATTAGTTGGCAATCAAAGGATAGCCTAAGCACTGGTATACAGAGGAGCGAGGATCAGGGGGCACAGGACATACAGGTTACAATTGTGTTGACGTGAGTTTTGCATTTACGGTGAGAAAGACATTCAATAGTATTTTCCAGAGCTTAACTACATCAAATATTTAAGTTTATAGGCTGTGGGTGTAAAAGCGTTTTATTTTTTAGCACTACATGCTATATATTTTTGTATATAGCTCCACCGAAGGCCGATATTAGTACTTTATGGCTTCGACGCACAACGTAGACGAAGACTGTAAGTAATACCACAGCAAATGATGGAAAATATCTTTACAAGTTAAAGGTCTGGCAATTAATTAACATTTGTATAACATTTCATTTGCAGTGACATTACTCATTATCAGTTATTGTTATTATTTTTGTATTATTTACACATTCTCATTCCAATTGACATTAGTAATACCATTACCATTACCATTACCAATAAGCATTACCAATACCATTATCATTACCATTATCATACAATTGTGCTCCATCAAGGACTCAGCTCGGATATCTATATATAACACTTATATTAAGGGTTCTTATTTACAAAAGCTTTGTTACATGCTCGGGGAATACTTTCAGGATCTGTCCATTCCATTGCTGATCCTGGCACAGTTTCTAAGTAATTAAACTCGGGCTTTATTGCCTTCAAACCTTGAAAAGTTACAAATTAACACACAGCAAAAGAGCTCTGCTTTGGGCGGGGTTTATATATACATAGTTTAAAATATTTATAAATTATAAATTAAACTCTGCTTAAAAAATGATTAATGGTTAATGTTTATCAAACATAAAGGCTGATCTGGAATATTCCCAACTTAAGTCTAATTTTTGTAAGCATTTTTAAACCGAACTGAAAAGATTGCAAATTTTAAACATGATTTCAAGACATTTGTACAGATTTTAGGCGTGTCCTTCATGCGAAGAAGAGTTTAAGTAATGCAATTTAGATTTTAATTAGGATTTAGTTAGTTAAGTTTCAAGATCGAATAGTTTGAAATAGAAATGTAGAGTTTAACAGAGTTTCCAAAAAAAGCAGGGCAAAGCGAAGAAATAGAGTGTCTGTTTAGTAAAAACCATATACAGAATAAGATGCGTAACGAGAATATGTATCTATTGTTTAATTATATTTATATTTTAAATAATAATTTCTGGTATAAAGTTATATATTTAGCATCTTATTCTGTATATACCTCATAGCTTTAGTGTTTTAGTTTTTGCGTGTTTGTGACTCCCAGACATGCACAAGTGTTGAATGTTAGAGTGTGTTTAGTTATGTATAAAGAGAAATGTAGTATTAGGATTTATACAGCTCAAATAGATAAAGCGTGTTTTTTATACATATATTTCTTGTTGTTTTTTTTTTGGGAGTGACAAGCGATGCTTTGCTTTGCGTTGCGTTGCTCTTGTTCTGGTTAGCGTTTTGGTTTCTGGTTTTTCTGATGGTGGGGTTCTTTTTTTCTTGCTTTTTGTTAGTAACGATCTGAAGCGGATATATTTACCTTCGTGATGCGGCCCTGGACCCTGTCCCAGTCCCAGTCCCTGTCCCTGTCCCAAGCCCAGTCCCATCGCACTGGTCGTGTTCTGCCTGAGCTGCAAATTCAAATTCAAATCGGTTGTGGTGGTGGACTGAGCATGGAACTCGCTCTGCGACTTCGACTCTACGATGTATGAAGCGGACGCGGATGTGGATGCCGTTGCGGAAGCGGATGCAGATGCGGATGCGGATGCGGATGTGGAGGAACCGGAAACGCCGGACGCTGAGGCGCTGCCAACGCCAGCAACGAGTCCGCCATCGCGCTCGCGAAACTGCTGCAGCTGGCCGGGATTGGGGTGCAGCAGCTCGAACGCGAAGCTCTCCTGCGGCGAATTCGTGGGCGTTACCAACGTCAACGTCGGCGACCAGACACTCGTCTCGACGCCGCCGCCGCCGCCGCCCGGAACCGAGGCCGGTGGCGGTATGGGTGCCGTTATCGGAGCCGGAAACGTTGCTGAAATCGGAGACGGAAGACCGCTGACCGGAAGCGGAAGTGGAAGTGGATACGCATACGCACTGTTGGCCGCGCGCGAATTCGGATTAGGAGTAGGTGTGGGAGCAGTTGCAGTGGCACTCAATACATCGGTACCAACAAGGCTAACAACGCTATTATTAGTCCCACCGCCGCCGAAGGGATACTCCTCCTTGGCACTGGCGGGCGGGCTGGAAAGAGTGGAATGGAAGGTTACACTCTTCAAGAGCTTACTGTGCCTAGCCACGTACCCTTCCACGGTGGGCTCCGCGGGCAGCCCCTGACCCTGTCCCAGTCCCAGTCCCAAGCCCTGTCCCTGTGCCAGCCCCCTTGAGCTGCTGCCGTTGTTGTTCGCTCCTGATCCCGATCCTGATCCTGATCCTGATGCTCCTGGCTGAATCTCCTCCTCCTGCCCGCCGTTGCCTGTGCCCTTCTGCAGCTTCTTGAGTATGCTCTTCAGCTTCCGTCGCTCCAGTGTCTCATTCGACTCCGGACTGAGTGGCAGTGGGACATACTGCAGCAGCTGCCTGGAGTTGCTGTCCGAGGCAGAGGCGGAAGCGGATGCGGAAGCCGACGCCGAGGCGGATGCGGATGTATTCGTGGATATCGAGGTGGAGGTGGAACTGGTGGTGGACTCATAGGTGCTGAGGAACTGTGAGTAGATGCCGGAGGTGTCGCTATAACAGCGATACAGCGACTCCGTGATGGGCACCCGGCTATCGGGGCCGGACTTGGAGCAGTCCAGGCTGAAGCTGCGCGTCTGGAGGGCTCGCTCCAGCTCGGCCAGCTTCTGGCGCTCGTTGAGGATCTTCAGGCGCTTGACGAAGGGCAGGCCGCAGTACTCCGGCGACAGATCGAACACGCTCTGGTAGAGCTTCCTGCGACCGCCATTGCCGCCCAGCTCGGAGAGTTCGCCGTCGGGCAGATGCTGCTCGGGCTTCTGGAGGCGCAGGCAGTCCCGTCTGGCGGAGGTGGCACCATTGGCTGTGGTCCCCATTCCCATTCCCATCTGGTTGAGCTCCCGCCGCTGGCCACCGGCTCCCGAGGAGCACGTGGTGCTGGATGAGCTGTGGCCATGATGATGCGATCCATGGTGATGATGATGATGCCGCGGTGAGCGGGAGCTGCTCCTGGCGCTGTGATGACGCTGCGGCGGTCGCGGGTGCTGCTCCATCTGCTGCGGTATGTTGCTCAGCGAGTAGTTCTTCAGCGGCGTCTCGGGGTCATCCGTGGGCGAGCAGTTGGTCAGGCTTGTGTAGCTGGAGGACATGAGCGTGGCCAGCTTCAGCTTGGACCAGGGCTTGATGGGTGTGCCGTCGGTGTCCGTGTCCGATTGCATTGGCGGCGTCGTGCCCATGGCCATGCCTATCCGATGACCCGGCGGCTTCACCACCCTCTTCGATATGGTGGCTATGCCAGGACCTCCCGCTCCTCCCAGGCCCAAGCCCAGTCCCGCTCCAGCCGCGATCGGATCCTCGTGCTTGGCCACCAAGGCTAGCGACTTGGGCGGCTCCTTCTTGGCAATGGCTCCTGTACTCGGACCCGGCGAGCTGCTGGACATTCCTCCGCCACCGCCGCCCTGCAGCTGCTGGATCTTCTGCTTGAAGGACACTTTCATAATGGGCTTGATTTGGGCCACCGTCAGCGATTGTCCTCCGGAGGTGGTCGAGCTGGAGCTTCCGTTGGCTCCGCCGGGTACTCCCACTCCCGAGGCTCCTCCAAAGTGCGAGTCGATCTTGCTGCTTATGTTGGGCGGCGTGTTGACCTGGGATCATCAGGGATTTGGAGCAAGGATTAGAGAAAGAGAGATTGATGAGCATGTTAATAGGTAAGATTAATCGAACTCTCATTATCGCACGCTTCTTTTAAGTTGAGCTCTTAACCGGAGACTTGGACTTAATTTACTTCCAATTTAATTAAATTTAATTAAGTCAAACAGAAATAAGTTTTCCTTATTCTCTGGTTAGGTTCCAAGATAAACTTGGCATTTAATCAACTAATTTCCAGTTAAAAGTAACCAGAGGTTAAGGAAAAATTACAAACAGAGTACTAAGTATCTTTTCCTAAGGTTTTGTTAACTAATTTTGGCTATGAGTTATCTGTACTTTTGTTTTGTTTGGTTTTTCGATTTAATTTTTGCTTTACCATGACGACGCCGGGTTCGGCAACGATGGCCTGCGGCTCGTTCTTAATTTTCAACTGCTGCAGTCGCTGGATCAGGGGAAAGCCTTCGCTGAACTCGCGTTCGGGCTCCTCCTGGATCGATTCCTGCGGCGATAACGTACACGTTACATGTGAGTGAGGTGGAGATTTCTGTGGTGGTGTGGACTTAACAGCTCGCTCTTCGCGATCCTAGTGCAAGACACATAAAGACACATACAAAACTACTGTTTAGGAGCTGGGGATTAATTACATACAACACGAATTTCTGGGTCTCGGGTCGATTAACCGGTTAGCTAAACGATAGCAAAACGTAAACGTGGAAACGATAAATGCAAATTAAAAATTATGAGATGTCAACGGGTGTCCGTCCTACTGTAATGTATTCTCGGATCTCTATATGTTTCATATACATATTACACATATGACACATATATGTATCTCTAAAGACAGAGCTCCTGTTCCGTTGGAAAATCAAAAATGGTACAAGAGACACACATGTAAAAGTCACTAAAGCGGAAGCAGGGGGGAAAACACTATGGAAAGCATCTAGTAAAGCTCGGAAAACAGGAACACCAGTTCTAAGGAGGAGTCTCTGTTTTTTGAAATTAACCGATTGCCTGTAAATTTAATGTTTAGGGGTTTGAGGTTAAAGGCCAATCTTGGAATTTTAATTTGAGATCTTCGCTTAAAGAAGGGTTTCTAATTGTTCCTAAATACTTATTGCATTAGTTTGTTATTTTTTGTAGTATTTTTTCAAAAGCCTTAATTGCGTAACGTGCTGAATTGCAAAGATGAAGAAGATCGTCGGGACTAGCACACTGATCTTATGTGAATTTTGTTTTTTGTTTTTTTTTTTTTTTTTTTTGGGTGCACTAACAACTTGTACAAACTGCATTACAATGGTTTCGAAACAATGTATACAAATGCCAGAGTCAAAGTCTGTGTTGTGTTTCTTAGTGTTGTGTGTGAGTGTGTGCGGAGAGAGCCACTGTAAGTATTAATTTATTAATTAATTAATATTTATATTAAATCCTAAAATGGATGCAACAGTGTTTGCCAGCAGGGAACTGTCATTAAGGTAGTTTGCAATTAAATAAATGGATCTTAACTATGCTTAAATTATTCGCATTTAAAGAATCACTATTAATGATATTTCTTTATGCACATTTTTTTCGACAAATCAAAGTTTAAAAATCTCAAAACTAAGCTAAAAAAGCATTAATTTCACATCACAAAACTGAATCATGATGGTCTTTGTTTGGATAATAAATCTGACTATTATTTGAAAGTTGCCAAAATTTCCCTAAAATTTTCCGAAGCTCAAAATGTGAATGTTTCTTGCTACCTTTAACAGTTCCCCTCTGAAGCTCAATTTCAGTTTATCAATTATTTTTTTTTTGTCTTCAAACAAGAGGCTTTTCCGACTCTGTACTGTGGTGTGTGTGTGTTGTTTTTCCATCTGTCAAGCTCTTCATTCACTGCTCTGTGTGTTTGTCTGTGGGTCTTGTGGGAGAAAAACCATTTAAAGCCATTTCCAGTTGGGGGGTGGGGAAATGTGAAAATGCGAAAATGTGGCAAAATATGTGAGTGTGTGTGTGTGTTGGTTTTTGGATGTCAAAACGAAAGTCGAGCAAAGGTGAGTGTGTGTGTGTGTGTGTGTGTGTTAGCTGTGGGTGTATAACCAGGAGAGCTGTGGTTTCCGGTGACTTGGTGGCCTGTGCCCGTGGCAGTGCCTCGCCTCTCACCTGTTTCTCCTTGAGCAGCCGCAGGCGCTGCAGGAGCGGCAGCCCGGCGCCAATGGGGCTGGGGGTCTTGTCGTGCAGCTCGTCCTTGGCCTCGGCACTGTCCGCATCCTTTTCGTCGGATCGGACGCGGGACATGCGCTTCAGCATGATCTTGCTGCCGCGCGGCGATGTGTTATGCAGTGGCTGCATCTCCAAGGACTCGTCGCTCTTTCTAGAGGTCCTGCAGCAGAGGGAATAATGGAAAAATATATAATGTAATGAGAGGATAAATCATATTTCATAGTAGAACCAATATTTAAAGTCAAACTGCTGGGAATATGAATGGGAAAACTATTTTAAGGCTAAGAGATAGCTTAAAGGAAATTAAATATATTTAGCAAAATATTTATATAAGCTGACAACTCACTCCCACCTGGACTTCTTCAGCACGTTGCGGAACCCCTTGACATCGTGCTTCAGCTTGTCCACGATCTTCTTGGAGGCACTGTTCTCGCTGCTATCGCTCTGATGCACCTGTCCCTGGTGGTGACCCTGGTGGCTCTGGTGGTGGTGCGGATGGGCGGCTGCATAGGCTGCCGCCTCCTTGTCACTCTGCGCCTTCGCGTACTTCTTGTTCACGCAGCGGACCTCCATTAGCCGCTTTCGGCCCAGCGTCTGCAGGATCTCCTGGGCATCGGGATAGTCCTTCATGGCAGCCAGGACATCCTCGCGGGAGAGCGAGAACAGCTCCGAGTAGCCCACCGAACGGACATCCGCCGTGCGTCTGTAAGAAATAAATATATATTTATATAAATGTAATAATAGAAATGACAAGAAAGTAAGCTAAGTTCGCAAAGCGGAAATTGCGAGTCATGAGTTCAAGCTAGGTTCCACCAGGCGGATACGTAATATGAAGTGCATATTACGCATACGCCACGTTTGCCCACCAAGCTCAACTTTCGCGTGAAAATTCTTAACTTTTTAGTTGTTAAGTGTAGACAATCACTAAGTATCTTTCAACAGTAAGTAAGTCTGAACAGTAAGTATCTATGACCACTAAGTATATCTGATAAGTTATTAACTCTGAACAGTAAGTATATATTACCAGTAAGTATCAATGAACATTAAGTAACTATGAGCAGTTAGTAACTATGATCAGTAAGTAACTATGACCAGTAAGTATGTATGTATGATCAGTTACTAACTTTGAACACTAATAAACAATGACTTGCACCTTTTGTACACAACACATTTCTGAGACTCGCCCGGAAGAAGTCACTTCGTTCCGGGGATGTTTGAACCAGTTGAGAATCATAAACATGAGCGAAATTTGTTTTGAACCAATTGAAGAGCAAGCTATTGAATTAAAATATGGAGTTATTCTTCAATAAAATTATACAAGAATCAAAGCTGGAGCATGGCGAATCGGTGGACTATATATATATACATATATATGCTGCCATAGGAACAATCGGACGATTTAAAGAATTATGATCATTAAGTAACTCTGAACATTAATTAACTATGAGCAGTAAGTAACTCTGAACAGTGAGTATCTATGACCAGTAAGTAACTATGATCAGTAAGTATCTATGACTAGGTAGTATGAATGTATGATCAGCTACTAACTTTGAATACTAATAAACAATGACTTGCAACCTTTGTAACACAACACATATCTGATACTTGGCCGGCAGCAGTCACTTCGTTCCGGGGATGTTTGAACCAGTTGGGAATCATAAACATGTCCGAGATTTGTTTTGAACCAATTAAAGAGCAAGCTATTTCAATGAAACTATGGAGTTATTCTTCTATAAAATTATACTAGTATATAAATCGGACCATGGCGAATCGGTGGACTATATATATATACATATATATGCTGCCATAGGAACAATCGGACGATTTATAGAACTTTGATCAATAAGTAACTCTGAACATTCATTAACTATGAGCATAAAATTAAATTCGGAAAGCTGTTCTGTGCTAGTTTTTAATATATTAATAAATCTCCATACACAATTTTAAACGTAAACTATTTTGAAATTTTTCCAATTTTTTTAAAACTTTACAGATGCAAAAATGTAATCATAAAATTGAAAAAAAAAAATTTCAAAATTTTTTTTCTGTCTGAGATGGCTAAATCGACTCGGCTTTCGATGCTGATCAAGAATATATATGATTTATAGGGTCGGAACTGGCTCCTTCACATCGAAACAAGCTTCTGACTGAAATTATAATACCATTCTTTGAACCGATATTTACCATATTTATATGAAAATTTGTTCTACAAGTCAAAACCTAAAAAACTCATAACTAAGCCAAAAAAGCATAAAATTCAATTCGGAAAGCTGTTTTGTGCTAGTTTTTAATATATTAATAAATCTGCATACTCAATTTTAAACTTAAACTATTTTGAAATTTTTCCAATTTTTCAAAACTTTACAGATACAAAAATGTAATCATAAAATACAAAAAAAAATTTCAAAAAATAGTTTCCTGTCTGAGATGGCTAGATCGACTCGGCTTTCGATGCTGATCAAGAATATATATGATTTATAGGGTCGGAACTGGCTCCTTCACATCGAAACAAGCTTCTGACTGAAATTATAATACCATTCTTTGAACCGATATTTACCATATTTATATGACAATTTGTTCTACAAGTCAAAACCTAAAAAACTCATAACTAAGCCAAAAAAGCATAAAATTCAATTCGGAAAGCTGTTTTGTGCTAGTTTTTAATATATTAATAAATCTGCATACTCAATTTTAAACTTAAACTATTTTGAAATTTTTCCAATTTTTCAAAACTTTACAGATACAAAAATGTAATCATAAAATACAAAAAAAAATTTCAAAAAATAGTTTCCTGTCTGAGATGGCTAGATCGACTCGGCTTTCGATGCTGATCAAGAATATATATGATTTATAGGGTCGGAAATGGCTCTTTCATATCGTAAAAAGCTTCAGACTGAATTTATAATACCATTCTTTGAACCGATATTTACCTATATTTATATGAAAATTTGTTCTACAAATCAAAACCTAAAAAACTCATAACTAAGCCAAAAAAGCAAAAAATTTAATTCGGAAAGCTGTTTTGTGCTAGTTTTTAATATATTAATAAATCTGCATACACAATTTTAAACGTAAACTATTTTGAAAATTTTCCAATTTTTCAAAACTTTACAGATGCAAAAATGTAATTATAAAATTACACAAAAAAAAATTCAAAATTTTTTTTCTGTCTGAGATGGCTAAATCGACTCGGCTTTCGATGCTGATCAAGAATATATATGATTTATAGGGTCGGAACTGGCTCCTTCACATCGAAACAAGCTTCTGACTGAAATTATAATACCATTCTTTGAACCGATATTTACCATATTTATATGACAATTTGTTCTACAAGTCAAAACCTAAAAAACTCATAACTAAGTCAAAAAAGCATAAAATTCAATTCGGAAAGCTGTTTTGTGCTAGTTTTTAATATATTAATAAATCTGCATACTCAATTTTAAACTTAAACTATTTTGAAAATTTTCCAATTTTTCAAAACTTTACAGATGCAAAAATGTAATCATAAAATTACACAAAAAAAAATTCAAAATTTGTTTTCTGTCTGAGATAGCTATATCGACTCGGCTTTCGATGTTGATCAAGAATATATATGATTTATAGGGTCGGAAATGGCTCCTTGACATCGAAACAAGCTTCTGAAATTATAATACCATTCTTTGAACCGATATTTACCTATATTTATATGAAAATTTGTTCTACAAGTCAAAACCTAAAAAACTCATAACTAAGCCAAAAAAGCATAAAATTCAATTCGGAAAGCTGTTTTGTGCTAGTTTTTAATATATTAATAAATCTGCATACTCAATTTTAAACTTAAACTATTTTGAAATTTTTCCAATTTTTCAAAACTTTACAGATACAAAAATGTAATCATAAAATACAAAAAAAAATTTCAAAAAATAGTTTCCTGTCTGAGATGGCTAGATCGACTCGGCTTTCGATGCTGATCAAGAATATATATGATTTATAGGGTCGGAACTGGCTCCTTCACATCGAAACAAGCTTCTGACTGAAATTATAATACCATTCTTTGAACCGATATTTACCATATTTATATGACAATTTGTTCTACAAGTCAAAACCTAAAAAACTCATAACTAAGCCAAAAAAGCAAAAAATTTAATTCGGAAAGCTGTTTTGTGCTAGTTTTTAATATATTAATAAATCTGCATACACAATTTTAAACGTAAACTATTTTGAAAATTTTCCAATTTTTCAAAACTTTACAGATGCAAAAATGTAATCATAAAATTACACAAAAAAAAATTCAAAATTTGTTTTCTGTCTGAGATAGCTATATCGACTCGGCTTTCGATGTTGATCAAGAATATATATGATTTATAGGGTCGGAAATGGCTCCTTGACATCGAAACAAGCTTCTGAAATTATAATACCATTCTTTGAACCGATATTTACCTATATTTATATGAAAATTTGTTCTACAAATCAAAATCTAAAAAACTCATAACTAAGCCAAAAAAGCATAAAATTCAATTCGGAAAGCTGTTCTGTGCTAGTTTTTAATATATTAATAATTCTGCATACACAATTTTAAACTTAAACCAATTTAAAATTTTTCCAATTTTTCAAATCTTTACAGATGGAAAAATGTAATCATAAAATACAAAAAAAAAATTCAAAAAATAGTTTCCTGTCTGAGATGGCTAGATCGACTCGGCTTTCGATGCTGATCAAGAATATATATGATTTATAGGGTCGGAAATGGCTCTTTCATATCGTAAAAAGCTTCAGACTGAATTTATAATACCATTCTTTGAACCGATATTTACCTATATTTATATGAAAATTTGTTCTACAAATCAAAACCTAAAAAACTCATAACTAAGCCAAAAAAGCATAAAATTCAATTCGGAAAGCTGTTTTGTGCTAGTTTTTAATATACTAAAAAATCTGCATACACAATTTTAAAAGTAAACTCTTTTGAAAATTTTCCAATTTTTCAAAACTTTACAGATGCAAAAATGTAATCATAAAATTACACAAAAAAAAATTCAAAATTTTTTTCTGTCTGAGATGGCTAAATCGACTTGGCTTTCGATGCTGATCAAGAATATATATGATTTATAGGGTCGGAAATGGCTCCTTGACATCGAAACAAGCTTCTGAAATTATAATACCATTCTTTGAACCGATATTTACCTATATTTATATGAAAATTTGTTCTACAAATCAAAATCTAAAAAACTCATAACTAAGCCAAAAAAGCATAAAATTCAATTCGGAAAGCTGTTCTGTACTAGTTTTTAATATATTAATAATTCTGCATACTCAATTTTAAACTTAAACCAATTTAAAATTTTTCCAATTTTTCAAATCTTTACAAATGGAAAAATTTAATCATAAAATACAAAAAAAAATTTCAAAAAATTGTTTCCTGTCTGAGATGGCTAAATCGACTCGGCTTTCGATGCTGATCAAGAATATATATGATTTATAGGGTCGGAAACGGCTCTTTTATATCGTAAAAAGCTTCTGACTGAATTTATAATATCATTATTTAAACCGATATTTATCTATATTTATATGACAATTTGCTCTACAAATCAAACCCATGAGTGAGACTTGTTTTGAACCAATTTAGGAGCAAGCTATTGGATGAAACTATGGAGTTATTATTAAATAAAATTATACTAGTACATAAGTTGGAGCATGGTGAATCGGTGGACTATATATGTACATATATATAGCTGCCATAGGAACGATTGGAAAGTTTTAAGAAAAAAATTGTAACTTCTTCAGTTTTGAACAGATTTTCATCAAATTTGATATATATAGCCATTATATATTAATCCAAAATTGTGTGTGAAATTTGAAAATCGGACTACTGTATTATATAGCTCCCATACAGACGATCTGATCTGACGATTTGATCCGAGCTGATCAAGAATGTTTTCAATGTTTTGCAAGCTTTTGACTGATATTATTATACCCTGCAAGCGTATAGAAATAGGACTCACTTGTTCAATCCATCCAGATTGAGTATGCCGATCTCTCCAAAAAAATCACCCGCCTTCATGGTGGTCAGGACCTTGCCCGTCTCGCTCAGCACCTCCAGGATGCCGTCCGCAATGATGAACATCTCGCGGGCCACCTCGCCCTTGCGACAGATGGAGTCGCCCGGCGTAAAGATATAGGCCTTCATCTTGAGCACCAGGTCGTGGAGGAACTCCGGCTGGCACTCCTGGAAGATGGTCACCTTCTTCAGCACACTGAGATTGACATGTAAGGCCAGTTCGGTTTTCAGTTTGTCGGGAAGCAGGCCCAGCGCCGTGTTTATGTCACCACCGCCCTGAATCCTGCCGCGGGACCAGCTATAGTCGTACCACCGAAGCACGCGACGCTTCATGCCGCCGGGCACCTGCAGGGATATAGTATATCGGTTACAGTAATATATAGTAAAAATAAAATTATATAAAGAGCACCTTGTGGTGGCGCATGTAGGTCTTGGCCCCGTCCAGAAGGCGCTCGAACTCCAGGCGATTCGCATTACGGTTCGTTATCACATTGCCCACCTGGCCGACGATGGTCGCGAAGATAAAAACACCAATCAAATAGCTAACGATCGTAAAAATATATCTGTTGAAAAGAAAAGAGAGAAAGGCGCACAGGTGTGTCGCCATCAATTAGTAGAGCACACACACAAGACAGCAGGAATAAGGATGTAACATATCTATTTTGTGAAACAGATAGAGAGTGGTTTTTGGTAAAGGCTTCATTCCTAGAGCACTTTTCTCTGTTAATTTTGATTGGGAAAATAAATAGATGTCGTATACAAATACTTAGTAACACACTTTTAAAACAGCTTTATATATCTATATAAATTTCTTTTGATTAAGGTTAAATAACTTTTAAGACAGAACAATTATGAAATCATTCTTAATAAAATAATTGTATGAGAAATCATCAAGAGTTCTTTAATTTGCTATCTATACATAATTAAGTTTATCTAAAATTCCATTAGAATTTTTGAATATTTCTTAAAATAACCTGTATTTTAAGCACACTCTTAAATTATTTATGAATAAAGCCACCACTCGCTCTCTTTTTCAAACACTTTCTCCGTTTTGCAAGCTCAATCAAAGTTTTCGAAAGTCAACAAAATGTTGTGTTTGCAATAATATTATTTCCTTTTCTTTTTTTTGAAGTTAGCCAAAGGCACAAATATCAATGGAATTGTTCAAGGCTGTCGCACGCTTTCGAAAACTTTGATGCCAAACGCTTTTAGGGGGCAGGGCAGAGTTAGCAACAGATCGATTTGAGGAGTTAGAAAACAAGAACGCCAAGGAATCCGAATCGGTGGACAGCCCCCAAACAAATTGCATGATATTCGCTCGATTTGATTGACCTTGCCTAAGGCAGTGAGTTAGTTACTTAGTTGCCTTGTTAGTTAGTTACTAATCAAAGTTGGTTGAGTCTCGTACCCATAGCTAGAGCCAAACTGGAGCAGTCGCGACTTGATGCCTCGCCTAGGTATTGATCGTGGGCCGTCCACCGAAAAGTTCGGTCTGATTGGTGGTTTGTTAAAGGTTGATTGATTTGTAATTAATAGTAATTAAAGAAAAACCTCCCATGCTGGAGATTTTAAATCATTCAAACCCTGTCTAAGAGCATGAAACATTTTATATTTCATATTTGAAGACCTGATTTCGAGCGGTTTAAAATATCTCAGCAACTATAAATATTTTTCAATATTTCAAGTTAATACTCACTCCGCATTCGTCTCCGGCGTGGGCAGGTCCCCGATGGTCGTCAGGGTCAAGGTCGACCAGTACAGGCTGCCCAGATACTTGCGGGTCAGGGTCGCATAGTCCCCGGGTCGATATGGATACACCCAATCGCCCTGCAAATTCCGAAAAGTTAGTTATATAATTATGATAATAATTAATGCGAATCCTTACCTGAAAACCCTCCGCCTCGGAGAGTAAAAAATAGAAACAACCGAACCAGTGTGCCAGTATTAACAGGATATGAATTAGGTTAACAACGCGCCATAAATTTGGCCAAACTGTTCTACTCTCTACGATGTAATAAAATCTCACAGATCGATAAACCTGAAGGGGTTAATTCGAGATTAGAGTTCAGGGTATCTTAAGCTTAAGTCTTAGACCCGAGAACTTACTTTAAAAAAGCGCGTAAAACGCAAGAGCGGATGTGTGCCCATCTTGAGCTGCAGGAGATCCAATGGTATCAGCGCTATCATATCGAAGATGAAGTCACGCGAGTGGACATAGTGGCAGGCCAGCTTCCTGTCGTCGTATACCTGGGAAGATTTTTCGGATAATATTGATTAGAATATATAAATACAAAATCCAATTTAATATGCAATCGATACTCACCATTAGGCCCTGCTCCAGATAGCCTGTGCGTAATTGAACTATTATATCTAGGATAAATACAACATCTGTCATCGAATCGCAGATGAGCCAGAACGTGGGCACAGCTTGCTGTCCAGGAATAGCGCCAGAATTCAAAATGAGAAAGGATGTTACGTTTAACGGTCGGGCAGGGGAACTCCGTGCTGTGTGCTCTTTTTGGGTCTATTTTTATGGCCAGGTCAAGGGTAATTAAGCGGCGAATGCAGTTGACAATTGCAAATGCGGGACTACTTTTGCGGCCGGGCTAAAGGTCAAAGTCAACACGACTCCCCCGCTCTAATCTGATGGCAAACATCAGCTCTAACCAAAAACATAGCTAACTGGGCCATAAACAAACATTTGCCCAGGCCCAAGCGACTGCGTGTCTTATAATTGAGTCATTACTAGGCAAAGACCAGGAGCAAACAGATAAAAAAGCGGATAATTTTGTCGGTCACACACACACACACAAGCACACACACAGACACAGGCAGGTGACGACCCGGGGACTCCCCTTTATCCCATCGCAGGGAACGCAGTTGGCCAACTGTCGTTACCAACTGAAACCCTTTGCCGCGTAATGACAAAAGGGTGTTGGCTTACACAAAGGACGAACAAAGGTCCTTCCAAGGGAAAAAGGCGAAATGGAAGTCACAATGAAAGGAAAAACGGTACGGCAAAGGCTGGACAGGGACATGAACAAAAAAAAATAAAATAAATAAATAGAAAAGCGTGGCAACAAGATAAGCCGCCTCTGAAGCCACCGCCGCCACCGTGGCACTCACCTGCAGTTCGGGAAAGCTCTGCCTCACAATTAGGGTCCATAGGTTATATAGAACACATACAGTTAACATCATTAACCAATAGAAGTAAAAATTCTCATCTGGATTAACGACGGATCGTCGTTTCTGCAGATAGCGTCGCCGTCGCTTAACACTCTTGTCGACGTCACCAGAGGCACTTTCTGAACCCGTGTCTTCAACAGTTTCCTGTTTATAGTTTGTGAGGTGTTAATCAGTTGATAATGTAGGAATTCAATCGTTATCTCTCACCTGTGTTTCGGGTATCTGTCTAGTCGAGAAACGCTTCAGGAAGGAGTCTTCGCGCTTGAGCGGTGGTTTCTTCTGTATCGCCGATGAGATTTGCACGGTGGTGCGCAGCTTCATCCAGCGTTGGTTCGATCGCGTCCTGTTTTCCGTTTTAATTTCGCAGAAGATTTACACAAATAGAGACGTATATATATAAATATATATAAATTGGGTCCGTTACAGGTTTCTTTAGGTTCTTTAGAAGAGAGGAAAAAGGGATTGTCTCACACAAACTACGGTTAGCTACCAAATAAAATGAGTTCCTTTAAGGATAAGGGGGTTCAAGGTTATCAATGGTTGGCAACTAAAGACAGATCTTTCCTACTAAGCGTGTGCTCACGTTACGGGTTGTGCCTTATACAGAGAGATAGAGAGAGAGAGAGAGAGCTTAATCACTTACGTAACACGAAACATCAAACACTTACGCTAGTCGGTGAACGGTTACGGGCTACGGGTTACGGGTTACAGGTAAATGGGTTACGGGCTACACAACACGGACTATGTTACGCATACTTAGTGGCAAGACAAGGATGGGGTATAAACCCAAAGGACCGTAACACAAAGGCAGGCAACGGTATTGGTAACGGTAACCTTAACGCTAATAGTAACAGTAACAGTAGGAGTAACAGTAACGGTAACGGTAACATTAACAGCAACAGACAGCTAAGAGAGAGAAAGAGAGATAGAAAGAGATAGATGGGCATGCGGAAATACATAAATTGTTATGGCTAGTCTTCGATATTTCCATTAATCTACAAATGATATTTATCGATATTGATAGATGTGCCAGGGAGTTGCAAACGAAATCAACTCAAACTCAAATCGAATATAGAATCAAATGTAATCAAACGAAATCACAATCATAGGCGTTATGCAATCGACGGGAAATGAGGAAAATTGCAATTGGAAAACAATTTGAGCGGCAGCAATAGCAGCAGCAGCATCAGGAACAGCAGCAGTAGCAGCAGCGAGACAGAGACAGACCAAGAGCGAAAGAGAAAATCAGAGAGATAGAGACAGGGAGTGTGAGAGAGACAGAGTGAGAACAGGTCTGGGGGGGCGGGGGGAAAGTGGCCAAGAATTTTCCGCTATCGATATAAATAGCTCTTGGCGGCAGCGGCGGCCTTGGGTATGGGGTTGGAAAAGTGTTGAACTGTCTGCCAGGTGTTTTCATATTCTTCTTTCTTTTTTTTTTGGGGGGGGGGAAACCAAGCAAGGAAAAGCAAGCAAAAATAAACAAAAAACTAAAAACTCGCTTTTCTCGAGGTGAAGAAATGCCCTTAGAGAAAACTGAAACTAAAAAGTTTTTCACAATTAAAAGCAAAGGAAAAAAAAATGAAAATGAAATCAGAAGGATTACACTCCGGCAGACCGAAGCTAAGGATACTCTTGCCCCCGGTGAGGGTATATAATCTCACTGAGCTAAGTCTTAAAAACTTCATTAATCACACTTAAAGCTTTAGACAGGCAAAGGAAAATGTAGAAGGAATAACAATTAATGTTTTTATCATTTGAATATTTCCTAGCTTTAAAATTATTTAGTATTTTTTTAGTTTAGTAAAACTGGTTTTTAAAATTAAATAAATACTATTTCCCTTATCAGGGCTTAATGATTTTCTCATTGGTTTAAACTCTAGCTGTTATAATTATATTAATTAAAAATGAAATAATAATAATCAATTTCTGTTGCTTAAATTTAATCAAATATGAAAGCTATTTCTCCTCTGAAATGTAAATAATATTTCCCCAAGCTGGCACACTTGAATAACGTCCTGATTTATGGTTTTCTCAGTGTTCCTTCCGTCTGCCATCATTTATAATGCTTAAAATGTTTCAAAAAAAACGAAGAATAAACAAAAAATACGTAAAAAATATATATATACAAAATATTGCAACCGTCATCAATCAGTAGTGATTGTAATTTATGTACTTTTAAAACACAAACCAAACCCGGACAGGCGGACGACAATTACCATACGATACTCCAGCGAGATATAGAGTGACGGGGCAAGAGTATAGCTAAGCACTACGAGTACGAGTATATACGAACTCGATCTAGGACTAGATCTACAAAGGACAAAAGGACTAGGGACAGGGACTTGGGTGCGGAGACTGGGACAAGGACGGGGGTTTACCACTTTTTTCAACTTTTGCTCAAGCCGCGCTCAGGGTCGCCATTCAATCATCTGTTCTGCTATAGCATCTAGGGTACTAGGTCTGATTCAATTTGATTCGGCTTGTATACATATAATATATATATAGTATATACACATGGTTTATATGTACAGTTGAGTTATTTTGGGTTTTTTGAAAGATGATGTTTTCTGATGCATTAATTGTTTTGTTTTTTTGTTTGTTTTGCTTAATTTATTCACAATTATTGTTCGCATTCAGCATATCAAATGTTTCATACGGTTTAGGGCTTGCTTTTTCTGGTATTATGTTTTTAATTCATCTCCTTAGAGGTTATTTTATTGGTTTTTGGTTTTGTGGCTAAATTTCATTGTCTCTAGATATTTACAGCGGTGGCTAAGTTATTACGCATACGTCGTGTGGTACACGATGAGGTACGAAAAACGAAAGCGATTGGTAGCAATGCAGTTTTAGCTAAACGAAAGACAAAACCAAAGGAAAACAATGATAGCTATAGGTGTATAATGTGGGTGTGGTTGTGGGTGTGGTTGTGGGTGTGGGTGTGGGTGTATGTCCTATGTCTCCTTGTTTGCTTTTTACAGGGTGTACTTGGGTGTACTTGGGTGGGTGTATTTTGGGAGCTGCGGTTTTGGACCTGCTCAAATCCCTCTACTCGCTATTATTTATATATATTATTTATATGTATTTTGGTATATGTCATGTTGTTAGTAAGTATATATATGTATGTTTCTGTTGCTGCTTTTTGCGGCCTATTCAAATGCAAAGCGCGCACATGCCGAGATCATCCTTATCAACGGCCATCACCATCATCATCATAATAATCGCAATCATAATCAAATCAAAAGCAGGACAAAGCTCGTTATGTTTCCATGTGTGTGTGTGTGTTCTTTGTTTGTATTTGTTGTGTTTGCGTGTGTGTGTGCAGAGACAAAACCGAGAAATCATATGGAACGCAAGAGAATAAACTTACCAATCGGAATCTGGATCTGAAGCTCCATCTCCGATACGCGATTTCCTAAACGAGTTTCGAAAGTTTTTCATTTTCATTGTCATTGTTTTGTTATTTGTATTTGTTTTGTGTTTGTTTTTCATTTTATTTTAATTCGTATATATGTATGTATATATATTTTCTTTCTATTTTCTAATAGCTATTTTCTATTTGCTATTTCCTGGTTGATATTGTTTTTCTGGGCTTAAAATATATATATATATTTTTGTTTTGTATTCATTTGGTTTTGATTCAATTTGTTGTGTGAGTTGTTTGATAGAAATAGATATATATATATATGAAGAGTATATACATATATTTTCGCAGAAAGAGAAACAGAGAAAGAGATAGATAGATAGGTAGAGAGAGGGGGTAAAGGGATGACAGAGACAGATACGCATACATATGTATATAAATATAGGGGCTTTTTTGGCCGCATTTCCCGCATTTGCCGGCGTTAGTTAACCCATGGCTAGCCAGCTGCCCAGCCCATTTCAGCCAAGCGGAAAAAGGCTTGCTGCACGATAAGATTACCCCGCTCACACACACACACACACACACACTCATATATATATATGTTGTACAAGTGTGTGTGTGGGTCTGACCCCATTGTTGTTTTGGGGTCAGCTGAGCCATTTGTGGACTTTCGATTTAATATAAATTGAGAATGAGCTTGTTAGTTTTGGCGTTTCCCAATTTCTCTCGCTCCTTCGATTTCGATACGATTCGTTTCGATTCGGGTTTGGTTTTTGCGTTTGGCTTGGGTTCGAAAAGGTTAAAGAGCTGGGCCTTGGGTATTAAATGGCCTTCTTTATTGCACCACAAATCATCCAGCGAAATGTTAAAGGACTCTCCTGTTTGTTCAGCGTGTGTGCCGAGTGTGCCGAGTGTGCCGAGTGTGTGTGGCCATGTGTGGTCGCCTGAAATTGTTATTGTTTAATGGCTGCATGATGTCCGATTTGGGGGCGCCCTGGGGTTAACCGGCGATTCGGTGCCTAAGCCGGATTTCAATTAACGCCTCTATCTCGATTTCTGGCATCACGTATTGTTCGGTTTTCAGTGCTTTTACACTCATTGCAGGGTATGAGAAGTACGTTAGAAAATCACAACAAACTAAAAGACCAAAAAACCTACAGAAAGTGTTAATAATTAAGCTTTAATATTATTTCTTGCAGATTTGCAATTGATTCTATATTTTCACCTCCACTCTGTTGCTTTTCAATCATTTCTGTATTATTATTTTTTTACTCTACTTTCAGCCTTTAGAAATATTTATTTCCTTAAGAATGTTGTCCACTTTGTTAGTTTAAATAGCCCGTCGCCTAAAGGTATGCTATGATTAGGGCAAGCCTATGACCGGGTATTCTGCGGTCGAAACACTCTACTCATTCGGTTTTCAATTTTTCTCCCTTCTGCTTTCTGTTTTCGATTTTTGTTTTTCGTTTTTGGGTTTTTGCGGCCATCCCAGCCGCAGGCCATGACCGGACGGAATGCTAAACAATCGCGTTCGGTACGCCACTTGACTGACTGGCCGCACATCATGCTCCACCAGATGGAGCCCACACACTCAAACACCACACACAGTGAGATGGAACAACAATTGAAAAATTCCGCCAAGTCATTTGGCCAACGTCCTGCTCTTCCTGGCTCTGCCTTCCCCCAGCTGCTGCTGGTGGGGATAAATTTATAACAGTCTGGGGACACTTCACACCCGGCGAAAGTGTATGAGAGCCACCATCAGCTTCCAGAGTGTCACGGAAATTCTCGAGGGAAATCTACTTGAAAAGCCGACAGTTTAAAAGGGATTTCCATAAAGGTATTTTTTTATATGAATTCTTATTAATGAATAATTTAAAAGGTTACACGAATAATACAAATTATAGGACAAAGTTATTTAAATGAAGATACAACTTCCCCCTCAGTGGCTCCCAAACAACCTCCTAATGGGAGCACTTTTAAAATTTGTAAACCAAAAAATTAAAAGCACAAAGCACTTTGCTCTGCAAGTGCACTCGTAAATCGCAAATTCCCCGAATTAGGTTTTTGTGACACCCCCCAGAAAGCTGTGTGTGTGCGGCTTATTGCCCGTGAGTAATACCCCAATTATTTTGGGTCATCCTAGTTAATGAGCAGCCCGAGAGAGAGAGAGAGCTGCTGACAATGCGATAAAAGCCAACAAAATATATATATCATCGCCGGATGTGAGCGGCATTTCAAGTGCTTGCAAATCAAAACACAATCGCCGGATCGAACAAATGAATTTGATTGCGAATCAGGAGTCGCTTGTGAGGGAATTACCTAACCGCAGCACCTTCAAGGGGGGAGCGGGTGTAATTGGTGTGTGTTGTGTGTGCCTCATGCATGCATCAAATACATACATACATTCACATACATCTGTATATCTATGCAAGTGAAAGGGAAAGGGAAAAGTTGGCGACATCAAATGGCAAATCGGAGGACGAGGCAGGACTCTGGCTGCAATTGGTGCATAAATTCTGGCAGGCTCCTTCATGGCCTTCTCGGTGGCATTCTGTTCACTTGGCGGCTCCCTACATAAATTTGCAATTTTCTAAATTCAAATTCTTTGTAAGTTGTCAGTCAGACAGGCAGAGAGAGGGAGAGCATGCACAATGCCGGGGAAAAAGGGGTGGATTTCGTTGGCATATGCATAGGCGCATATGCTGGTGTGTTGGTGTGTGCTGGTGTGTTGGTGTATTAGGGCTGGTGTGTTGGTGTATTTGTGTCAAAAGTTCGCCTACATTGCAGCGCCAGCAGCTTAAACATATCGATTCAGGCGCACACACACAACACACACTGACAAAAGCCACTTAAACTTTCGACTGTTTGCCGAGATTTTTGCCAGCAAAAGTTCCTCATATACTGGCCTTACTCATGCACAGAAAGAAAAAAAGGGGTATACAATTATAAAAGAATTTCCATCCCTAAAAAAAAAGCGTTTTGTTTTGTTACTCTTGGAACATGTCCATAAATATGTAAGAGAGAGAGTAACTAAAGAGGAAGCCATTTTTTAATTACTTTGAATTGAAGGGGAAAGAAGAACCATTGCGTAGATCCGTGAAATATAATAATAATAATATATAAACTATTTCTCCCTCTGTACCTAGACACTTGAGTGTGTTCGTGTGTGTGTGTTGGCATCAAGTTGTTTAGCTGAAGCAAACTTTTTAAGTTGCCCTTTGCCAAAAATGAACCGAAACTAGAACAGAAAGTGGTAAAATGTATATCCTTCCAAGACACCTCTTGTCCCCTCTAACCCGGGTGTAACTTTGTTGCGGGGTTAACTACTAGTACAGTGTTACCTCTGCTCCCCACCACAGTAACCATACATACATAACTTACGCATATGGCTAATAAATGCGAATTCGCGTCAACACTTATTAAATGCGTAAAACCTCTTTGCACGGAAGTTGAACGAAAGTTGCCCCCAAAGTTTGCTCACTTGACAAGGATTAACTGTACCCAAGTGAAAGAGAGGACAGTGGGGCATATGAGAGAGAGAGAGAAAGGGCTAGTGGGAGAGTGGGATAGAGCTAGCGAACGAGAGCGAGCAGGCGATATTGAGTTTCAGTTTTAGTTGAGAGTTCAGAGTTGAGTTCAGTTCAGTTCAGAGAGTTGAGAGTGGCATTCGCTTACACATCAATGATATATGGGTTATATTATTAGAGTTACACATAGGTTTCATACACTACGGATTGGGTTAGTAGGGGGAACAGAGACAGAGACAGAGACAGAGTGAGATGGGAAGTGAGAGGGCGTGAGCGGGCGAGAGAGCGGGGTTTGATCCAGAAATGTTGCGGTTAGTTGGTTGGATGCGGTTAGTATTTATCGATTGCTCCATCGATTAACATTTATCGGGAGCGGATCGAGGACCTTACTGGGCCAGGATCTCTCCGCACACACCCGCACAGGAGAGTTTACACACACATATATATGTTATATTATGGGATGCACAGAGAATACAAAGAAGAGAGCCAGAGAAGAATTATCTTTTGTACTTCATTTGTAAATTTCAACTCTAAGAATAATTATAATTTTAAATTCAATAATGTTAGAATATATCTTCTTTACTTTTAGAATATTTTAATTCTTCAACTTTTAAATATTATACAAAGTGTTGTTGTCTCTGCTCTGTCCTTTCTGTCTCTGTGCCTTGTTGGTTAGTCAATGGCTAGGACAACGCGTATATAGGCATTACGGATATAGTGTGGAACACTGGTACATATGGAATATACGAGGGGGGGAAGGGGTAAAGGGGGGCTTTCCTCTTGATGCGCCTCAGCGAGCAGTAGTAGGCCATCACGGCTCGCAGGCTCTTCCACTTCGTTGTCTGCTGGCCATTCTGGTTGTGGTTGTGGCTGGTATTCCCGTACTGATTCTGATTCTGCTTCTGGCCATGGCCATCCGGACAGAGCTCCTCGGGATGCTCGCTGATGAACGAGGAGAGCGTCTTCATGGCGGGCAGCGACCTGCCACTGCCAGTGCCACTCCCCACCGGCGTGTACGCACTCTGGTCGGAGGACGGACTGTTCACATGGAGGCGCACCTGACGCCGCTGATATGGATGAGGATGTGCCGGCGCCAGTATAAGTCTATCCCTCTCTGTGTACCTTAAACTAGTGTTGTTAGTGGTGCAGCCACAAGAATGGTGCTGCGCACTGGTCAGCGACGAGCTGCCGGATCTATATGTGATCCGATCCGATCCGATCCGATTCGAAAAGTGGTTATATACGATCAGACACGGTTGCCATATATATATGGTTAGTAATAGTTTTAATGTCTCAAAATTGACTGGGCTTCCATTTTGCCACTAAGTCTCCTCCAAAGTAGAATGATAAGAAAGGATAATGGATTTGAAATCACTTTGAAACGGGGCAAAACGTATGCTTTAACCTGAATAAATAAAATGCATGCTAAAGGAGGCTTCTTCCAGGTATCATAATATAAAATAATTCCCAAAAATATGCTTGATAAATAACTAAGCAAAATGATATAACTATATATTTTGGAATGTCTGTTTTTGTATTCTTCAATTCCAATTTCACAGTTTAAATAAGTGGAATAATTCAAAATTCCATGAAAAACAAACCAAATAAAATTGCCGTAAGGAAATGCAGTAGAAATATAGCATACTTTCCAGCGCCCTTTTCAAGTGACTTCAAATCGTCATTGAGCAATACAGAAATAGGCTGTCTCTTATATGTAGACTCTATCAACTAAATAAGTAAGTAGTTAAAATGGAAGCCATGTTTTCTTTTGATTAAATTGTTGACTCGGCCACATAAACATTTTTGGGGACAACCGTGTGTGTGCGAGTACGTGTGTGTGGGCGTGTGTATGTGTGTGGTTTGGTTGTCATTCTGGAGTGGATTCTGAGCCAAGGGATTGGATTGGAGTGGCGTCGAGTGGCATGGCGTGTAGTCGTGTGCTCGAAGATTAACCCAAGGAGAGTGCACATTAGCCCAAGGAGCTGGTGAAACTTCTTGCCCCCAGGGGACGAGTGTAACTCTTCCGCTTTTCCCTTTTGTTTTGTGGGCCAAGTTAATTAATGAAATCATGTACACACACACACACACCTAGAGAGAGAGAGAGAGAGAACACACACACACCAAGACGGACATGGACAATCCCGGCTAATTGTCATTGCTAATTTCCTTTTTGCCACCACCACAATGGCACAATAAACACAAACACAAACAAAAGTTGTTACTGTGTGTCATGGTGTGTGTGTGAGTGTCCTTGCGACAGCTCCTTGCGACAGCTCCATTCAACTGCAAAGGCAAAAAAGTTCAAGCTTCGGGAAAACCTCAACATTTACTGGGCAAAGGACACAGTGCGGTTAGAGATTGTAAAGCCTCGAAACGGGCTTTAAATGTTGTCTTAAATTAAAAATAAAATAATTATAAATGAGAAGGAGCTTAATGTGAACATATATTTCCTTATAAATTAATTTATTTACAAGAATTTAAAAACAAACCCATTCAAGGTGTTAGCTCTTTACACCCCATCCAGATTTAATTTAAATATTATACTGGCTTACAGCCCTGAAACGCACTGTCTGCTGTATAGAACTGCCTCTGGACAGATCTAAGGCTGCTGATTAGATTAACCAGAAGCCGAACTGAAAACTTTTGATGTTGCTCTCCGTCTCCTATTAACATTTACATTCCCATTCGCATTCACATTCACATTCACATTCACACATTCCCATTCTGATTTCAATTCCCCTTTCCCCTTGGCGTACGAAACTCCGGGAGACCGCAAAGGATATATAGGATATGCTGGGGACCTCATCATACAGACACACACAGTTATATACTGACATATACGGATGTGAGGGGGGGACTTGCTAATTGCTAATTTAATTTAATTGAATTGAGTTGAACTGAATTGAATCGGTCCGGGCTTTTTTTATTTGTCTTATTTTCTGTTATATATAAATTCTCTTTTTTTACCAGGACTGGGTTTCATCTGCTGTCCTGCGGATACGGATGCGAGTACGGATGTGATGTCGCTTACGGTTGATCAAATATGGCGTACAACAAAGCTGCCAAGGCGAACGAAGCCCAACAAAGTATGCTACACATTTATCAATTACGCTTACGGCACGTGTCTATATGTGTGTGAGTGTGTCTGTGCGTGTGTGTGTATAGGTGTGGGTCTAGGGGTGTGACTGTAGTGTGGTGTATGTGTGTGTAAGTGGGTGTGTGTGGACTGCAAGCAGAGCCGGATTATGTTTATGTGTTTGGTAACAACTTGGCACGATTTGAATAAATCATCTTTGTTATGCTCGTTTTTTTTCGTTTCTCTTCTTTTCTTTAGCTTCTTGAGCTTTTCCTCTTATTTTTTAGTCCGCTTTCAACTTGTATTTTACAGCTATTCACGTCTTGGTGTGTGTGCACTGAGCGAAATGGAATTTACCTTTGCTACAACAATTTTAGGTAAAAATTATATTATTTTGCAACTTAATAACTTATGACAGTTTAAATTTTTTAAATTCTTGGCATAGACCAACACAAGGAATGCTGTTTTATGGATAATAGTTCGATTTTAAATAGCTCTAGCTATTTGAAAGCGATTTTATATAACTCTATCAATTCAAGTATTTCAATTTATAGGTGATTTAAATATTTCAACAATTCATAATTGTAAGATGTTTTTTTAAGTTTTAAGTTTTTAAATCATTGTCCTTTTTCGCTCAGTGCATGTGTGGGTGTTTATTCGGTTTCGGCAATAGGAAAAACGAGGTGAGAGACCAAAAATCAAACTTACCGCTGACTGGGACTTTTACTGTCCGAGGAGTGGGCCGCACTGTTGTTGTCGTCGTCGCGGGCCATCGCCGACGCGCTGCTCTTATGATGCCGCTTGTGGTGGCCGCCATCGCTCGTCCCGGGTCCGCCGCTGGCTCCTCCTCCCCCACCACCGCCGCCGGAGCTACTGGTGCCCGTGGGACTAATGACATCCGTGTCGCTGTTGCAGTCGTGCACCTGGCGGGCCACATCCTTGACGAACTTGCCCGCTCCGTGCTCGTGGTCGTGCGTCTCCATCTGCAATGATCACAGCAAAAAAAAAATATAAATATATAAAAAAAATATAGTTTGAAAATGAACTGATAGTTTTCACATATTTATACCCTTGCAGGGTGTCAAGCCTATGATCAGAAAGTATCTATGCCCAGTAAGTAACTCTGAACCGTAAGTATCTCTGATAAGTTATTAACTCTCAACAGTAAGTATATATTACCAGTAAGTATCAATGAACATTAAGTAACTATGAGCAGTAAGTACCTCTGAACAGTAAGTATCTATGACCAGTAAGTATGTATGTATGATCAGTTACTAACTTTGAACACTAATAAACAATGACTTGCAACTTTTGTACACAACACATTTCTGAGACTGGGCCGGCAGCAGTCACTTCGTTCCGGGGATGTTTGAACCAGTTGAGAATCATAAACATGAGCGAAATTTGCTTTGAACCAATTTAACAGCAAGCTGCTTGAATGAAACTATGGAGTTATTCTTAAATAAAATTATACTAGTACATAAGTTGGAGCATGGCGAATCGGTGGACTAAATATATACATATATATGCTGCCATAGGAACAATCGGACGATTTATAGAGCTACGATCATTAAGTAACTCTGAACATTAATAAACTATGAGCAGTAAGTAACTCTGAACAGTGAGTATGTATGACCAGTAAGTAACTATGATCAGTAAGTATCTATGACTAGTAAGTAACTATGATCAGCAAGTATCTATGACTAGGTAGTATGAATGTATGATCAGTTACTAACTTTGAACACTAATAAGCAATGACTTGCAACTTTTGTACACAACACATTTCTGAGACTCGCCCGGCAGCACTCACTTCGTTCCAGGGATGTTTGAACCAGTTGAGAATCATAAACATGTGCGAAATTTGTTTTGGAAGAATTTTAACAGCAAGCTGATTGAATGAAACTATGGAGTTGTTCTTCAATAAAATTATACTAGTACTTAAGTTGGAGCATGGCGAATCGGTGGACTATATATATACATATATATGCTGCCATATGAACAATAGGACGATTTTTAGAACTATGATCAGTAATTAACTAGGACCTGTAATTAATTATTATCAGTAAGAAAATATGATCAGTAAATATCTATGAACACTAATAAACAATGACTTGCAACTTTTCTAATGCGCGAGATTTTTATAAATATATAATCTAAATCTCTTAAATCTATCAACTCGGCTTTCGATGCTGATCAGGAATATATATAATTTATATGAAAATTTTTTCTACAAATCAAAATCTAAAAAACTCATAACTAAGCCAAAAAAGCATAAAATTAAATTCGGAAAGCTGTTCTGTGCTTGTTTTCAATATATTAATAAATCTACATACTCAATTTTAAAACTTAACTTATTTAAAATTTTTCCAATTTTTCAAAGTTTTACAGATTGAAAAATGTGATCATAAAATTACACAAAAAAAATTTCAAAATTTTTTTTCTGTCTGAAATGGCTAAATCGACTCGGCTTTCGATGCTGATCAAGAATATATATGATTTATAGGGTCGGAAATGACTCCTTCACATCGAAACAAGCTTCTGACTGAAATTATAATACCATTCTTTGAACCGATATTTACCTATATTGATATGACAATTTGCTCTACAAACCGAAATCTAAAAAACTCATAACTAAGCCAAAAAAGCATAAAATTCAATTCGGAAAGCTGTTCTGTGCTAGTTTTTAACATATTAATAAATCTGCATACTCAATTTTAAACTTAAACTTATTTAAAATTTTTCCAATTTTTCAAAGTTTTACAGATGTAAAAATTTACTCATAAAATTACACAAAAAAAATTTCAAAAATTTTTTTCTGTCTGAGATGGCTATATCGACTCGGCTTTCGATGCTGATCAAGAATATATATGATTTATAGGGTCGGAAATGACTCCTTCACATCGAAACAAGCTTCTGACTGAAATTATAATACCATTCTTTGAACCGATATTTACCTATATTGATATGACAATTTGCTCTACAAACCGAAATCTAAAAAACTCATAACTAAGCCAAAAAAGCATAAAATTCAATTCGGAAAGCTGTTCTGTGCTTGTTTTCAATATATTAATAAATCTGCATACTCAATTTTAAACTTAAACTTATTTAAAATTTTTCCAATTTTTCAAAGTTTTACAGATTGAAAAATGTACTCATAAAATTACACAAAAAAAATTTCAAAATTTTTTTTCTGTCTGAGATGGCTAAATCGACTCGGCTTCCGATGCTGATCAAGAATATATATGATTTATAGGGTCGGAACTGGCTCCTTCACATCGAAACAAGCTTCTGACTGAAATTATAATACCATTCTTTGAACCGATATTTACCTATATTGATATGACAATTTGCTCTACAAACCGAAATCTAAAAAACTCATAACTAAGCCAAAAAAGCATAAAATTCAATTCGGAAAGCTGTTCTGTGCTAGTTTTTAACATATTAATAAATCTGCATACTCAATTTTAAACTTAAACTTATTTAAAATTTTTCCAATTTTTCAAAGTTTTACAGATGTAAAAATTTACTCATAAAATTACACAAAAAAAATTTCAAAAATTTTTTTCTGTCTGAGATGGCTATATCGAATCGGCTTTCGATGCTGATCAAGAATATATATGATTTATAGGGTCGGAAATGGCTCCTTCACATCGAAACAAGCTTCTGACTGAAATTATAATATCATTATTTGAACCGATATTTACCTATATTTATATGACAATTTGCTCTACAAACCGAAATCTAAAAAACTCATAACTAAGTCAAAAAAGCATAAAATTCAATTCGGAAAGCTGTTCTGTGCTAGTTTTTAACATATTAATAAATCTGCATACTCAATTTTAAACTTAAACTTATTTAAAATTTTTCCAATTTTTCAAAGTTTTACAGATTGAAAAATGTGATCATAAAATTACACAAAAAAATTTCAAAATTTTTTTTCTGTCTGAGATGGCTAAATCGACTCGGCTTTCGATGCTGATCAAGAATATATATGATTTATAGGGTCGGAACTGGCTTCTTCACATCGAAACAAGCTTCTGACTGAAATTATAATATCATTCTTTGAACCGATATTTACCTATATTTATATGACAATTTGCTCTACAAACCGAAATCTAAAAAACTCATAACTAAGTCAAAAAAGCATAAAATTCAATTCGGAAAGCTGTTCTGTGCTAGTTTTCAATATATTAATAAATCTGCATACTCAATTTTAAACTTAAACTTATTTAAAATTTTTCCAATTTTTCAAAGTTTTACAAATTGAAAAATGTGATCATAAAATTACACAAAAAAATTTCAAAATTTTTTTTCTGTCTGAGATGGCTAAATCGACTCGGCTTTCGATGCTGATCAAGAATATATATGATTTATAGGGTCTGAAATTGCTGTTTCACATCGAAACAAGCTTCTGACTGTAGAAAATATCTTGGTTCCACTATGCGGATACGTAATATGACATGAATATTACGCATACGCCACGTTTGTTCAGCAATCTCACCTTTTGTTGCACAATTAAAAAGCTCAAAATGTCATCAAAACTATTGTTAATTATTTGTTTTCAAGGAAAAATCATAGCCAAAACTTCAATACTACCGAATATAGACATCAATAACACGAAGTGGGTATTGATTGATAAGGTATATAACGTCAAGACATCCATATTCGTACACAGCCTTAATACTGTTACCTGCCTCCACACCAATTCGAGATTAATTTGGCTTATCGCCAGGAACAACCGTCCCTGGAGCCTCATCAATCGCAATTGAGCGCATCTTAATTGCTAATTATGCAAATTCCTCTTTGATGCAGGGCAAAATGTCAATGGTGTCAATGCTATAGGTACAGTTGTGTACAAAATACTGGCACTCAAGGTGTACAAGGTGTGATTGTAAAATATATTCGAAAGAAACTGGGGAATGAAATAATTATTAAAATATTATATCTTGTATATGATATAAAAATCCATTTTATATGGGAAGTGATTTATGAAGATGCTACATTTTAAATTTAATTTAATCCTAGTGATTTTCCTCCTTGAGTTTTAATAACTCTTATTTTGCAAGATTCGTGAAATGTATCTGCATCTCAAACGACATTCGCATCTGTATCTGTATCTGTAACTGCAACTGCAACTGCAACTGCAGCGAGGCCGTTGCCACGTTTGGCCCACGGTGCATTTTAAATCGGATGATGTTGACGATAATAATTAAACTTTGATTTGATTCTGCCCGACACGAAAACTTGGCCAACAACTCGGAGGGCCTTCAGGTGAGCGGAAGCAGAAGGCAGAAGTCAGAAGTCAGAAAGCAAGGGGAGAATATCAGCGATAGAGGAGTGGCGGAAAATTCTTGCCTGGCTTTAAATATTATATTATTGATTGCCATCGAAAGTGACAGAAGAACTGAAACGGAAAAATCATATGACAAGTATTTAAAATACAATTATTTCGACCTCTCTACTTTAATACATAAAATTACTCAAGGAGAATATATGTACATGTAAAAGTCAGCACATTTTGAACTTCTTCATAAATCCAATTAAAGGAAATGGCCAGAAACTTGCTTTTGTCAGCACATTGCATAATTTGCAACAAGAATCGATTGACATTAACTGGCACTAATCGTGGCAATCGAACCCAATTCCATATCGCTAACCCAAATCCCAGATTCCCCGCTCTCCCATTCACACTTTGATTGGATCTGTGTCGGACCACTTGTTAGCCAGGCCGGGGTCAGGGCAGAGGCATTATTAATTTAACGCCAGTGGCCAAAAACCAACTTTAAGCCAGGTTCGTTGGGGCCCAAAAGTGCTCGCACTCGTAAGTACTCGAGTGCCACAAACTCGGAAGCATCGATTTGGCCATTGGGACAGTTGGCGGTGGTCCACGTTCATGTCCATGTCCCTAAAGCACTGCTAAAAAATTGGTTATTATTACCAAGTTTAAACTTTACATTCAGAATATAAATTAAATATATATTATAAATAGCTCTGCTAACCTTTTGTTTATTAACCAAATAAAGCTTTATATGTAGCCTTTATAAGAAATGGTGGTCTTTAAATGCTGAATCCTATATTCTTCTACATATTTTCAAATAAATATATATTACATACCACCTTTTCCCTTAGTGTACTAATACATATTCGTGACAAAACTGGCTAAATCCGTCCGAGGGTTTCAATTTAGCCGCCGGTCCCCGGTCCCAAATAGGGGAAACCACATAACATATCTGGTGGGATTTGTATGACCGTTCCCACCAATTAGTTGACAAATCGGTTCAGTGCCAGATTAAGCTTCACTTGTGAGTTGCCTATAAATATACACATATATATCTCCCTTGATATCCCCTGATTTCTATATTTACATATAAGCCAGCAGCATGGCAATTAAGTGCGCCAAAAATTATTGTGGCCATGGGGGAATCCCCTAAAAAATACACCGATAAGTGCTCATCGCTTTAATTAGTCGAGATGACAAATCGAATGGCAAGAGCCTCTCCAATTATTCCAATATTTCCGCATATATATATATATATAGGTATAAGCCCTGATTGTCTGGCGAAATTTGTTTCGCAAAACTAATTTGATAACTTTTAAGCAGCCTGGAAAATGTTTCTTTATAAATATTCATGCTGTGCCCAGCTCTCAAGCACTTAAATGTTTTAAAAGCCCGAAGCTGGCCATGGAGTTCAGGTAATGAGACCAAGTAGTTTCAGGAACTTATTTTGAGGTAATTATGTTAATCAAGCCTTCATTTAGATTTGAATAATGCCGGTTACTCTAGGATATATAAAAGTTAACTTTTATATAAATATATTGTATGGTAAGTCTGCATTTTATGGACTTCCTATAATTATTTTCCAGCTGTTTTCGAAACCCTACAATTTCAGGCTATTTATTTTTGGAAAGTAACTATATATAACCTTCACAAACAATGCCATTAAAGTGTAGCTAGTAGCTACTAGCTACCCTGTCGGACATAACAGTAAAGCTCATAATCAGAAATGTTTAAATTTTATGCGTTTGTTTGTCACACAACATTAATAGGGAGCATAAAGGATAAAGGAGCATGAGTAGTGGCAGGAAAGCCGGAAGGCTTCTCTGAATGGGATATGTGAGAAGGAAAATAAAAAAAAAGAAGAAACTCAAAGGAAAGCTTAAGGCACAGAGAAAAGTCCCCTCTGAAAAGTTCTGGCTTCAAGGGATGTGAGAAAATATCAATATAGCGAAAATTTAACTATAATCAACGTCAATCTATTTAAATCCATAAAAAATCAATAGGTTAAAGTTGATTATTCAGATTTAAAGAATTAAAAACTCAATATTAGTATTTATTTACCTACTAAAATCGAACTAAAAGCATCTCGAATTGAAATGAATGCATTTTTGGCTTAATTTCAATTTCTGTTGTTCCAAAATGTACATATAGTAAAGTGATAATAATTAAATGCAACATTTGAAATTGTTTAAAATATCGATATGTTTAAATTTACGATATTATTGATGTAAAATTAAGCGCTATGCAGGACTCCTGAACTCTCCCGATATCCCTAGTCCTAGGTCTTGTTAAGTCCTTAGCTTCGGATCAAGACCCTTGTGGCTATAGTCGCACACATATATCTGTTACGCGCCATTGCGATTATGGGAATGGGATGAGCTTGAGCTCCCAGGACATGGCTACACACACACACAGACACATAGAGATACATGCAGAAGGAGGACGAATTCACTGACACTGTCATGGGATTATCCTTGTGGGAATTAGGACTGGAGACTGCTTGCTGCCTGGTAATGGAAATGCAAACGGACATGAACACGGACATGGACATGGACTTGGACATGGGCATGGATATGGGTGTTGGGTGTAGGCAGGAGGACAGGGGGAGATACACTCTACACTCTACACTCTACACTCACCGTATATAGGCCCGTTGCAGTGGCCCCCGACGACGAGGAGGATGCCGCTGCCGCTCCAGTGCTGCCGTAGTTGAGCTGCGAGTGATAGCCGCTGGAGAGGATCTTCTTGTGTGCGGATGCATGCGCCCGATACGCGCTCACGCTCAGTTTCATCCTGACATCCACTCGCCAGCCGCCGCCCCCGCCAGCAGCAGCAGCAGGAACCCACGACGCCGCCTGCGATGCGTTGCGTGTGGGCGTCTAGCCTCCCTCTCGTTATCCTTGTACCTATCTCCTGCCGTACCCTATCCTCGCTATCGTCCTTGCTGCTATTGCCAAGTGCCGCCTACGTATCCTTGCTGTCCGGGGCTTGCTCCGGTTGCACTTTGTGTTGCTGTTGCTGTTGCTGCTTTTGTTGCTATTAATATTAATATTGCTGCTTTTGCTTTTAATGGGGTGCTGTTTCCAATTTTTGCAATTCTTTGCTCCTGGCGTAGGTGTTTTTATGCGGTTTGTTGTCGCTTTAACAATTGTTATTATTTCTGGTCGGTGTTCTGTAGCTCCTGCTCCTGCTCCTACTTTTCCATTTCCTTATCCTCCTGCTGTTGTTGTTTGTTATTTTATTTCCCCCACTGCTCCCCTCTTGTTTTTGTGATGTTTTTTAGCTGCTATTGTTTGCCGCGCGTCGCTTTCAAGTTGCGTTGAATTGGGCTTAATTGAGTGCCCAGAGGCGGCGACGTCTGATGACGAGGATGAGGACGAGGATGAGGACGACAGAGGACGACACCGTTTTCCCCAAAACGGAGGGCGTGCCGGCAGCAGTTTTCCTGGCTCAAAAGCAAAAGCAAAAGCAAAAACGAAAGCGAAAGCAAAAGTAAGCTGGCAATGTCGACACCGAGACGACACGACACGACACAAAGGCAAACTTTTTATTGCCGCCTTCGGTGGCAGTCAGTTGCAGATGGGTGTGGATTGGAGGTGGAGACAAAAGGTCCTGGCGATGATGATGGACTGCTACGGCTGCTCCTGCTCTTGTTGTTGTTGTCCAGGGGTAAATTCGTGGACCCGTGTCTGGGATCGCTGCTCAGTTTTAGTTGGCCATAAACGTTGAAGCATGTAGTAGAGCTATAGCCGGCTGCTGCTGCCGCCTGGCTTTTGTCCTTTTTAGGCTCCTCCTTGGCTGTGAGTGTCCTGTTCCTGCTGCTGTGCGTGTGTGTGTGTGTGTCTGTGCTGGGGGGAGGATGGATACCTATCCTTGAGCTCTCGCTTTTAATTGTTTGTAATTTGGTTTTTAGTGCCGTCGGTCGCTGTTTTACGCCCCTCAAAACTCTCTGCTGCTCTGTTCCTCCGGTAGTTTGCTTTTGGTGTTTCTGGTTGTTGTTGTTGTTGTTGTTGTTCTTGTTGTTGTTTTTATTGTTGTTAAGGCCTCATGTCACTTTAGTTACAAGTATCTGTAGCTGGTGCTGTCGTATCTGCATCTCTATCTCTATCTGTAGCGCTAACCGTATCTCTATCTCTATCTGTAGCTATGTCTCTGCCCTTGTATTTGTATCTGTATCTGGGGCTCTTTGGCTGAGTATCTGCTGCTGCTTTTGTTGTTGTTGCTGTTGTTGTTGCGGTTGCCTGCAGGCGAAGAAAACATTTAGTTAAGCAAACATTAAAGTGAAAATTAATTAAAATGTCCAACAATTTAGTTACGAAACATAAACTCAAGCGCACGCACAGTGAGAGAAACCTGTGCAAGTTCAAAGCGGCTTAAAAGAACAAAAATTGTTCTAAATAAAACTTTATAAAATATATACATAAAAACGAATTAAATAAAACTCTGTAGGATCCTCCAAATAACTATTACTCAAACTTAAATAATTGCATACTTTAGGCACATTACAGAGCTATGTATTTCCAAAAGGCTTTAGCTGAATAGTTTTCTCGCCAAAGCATCCAATTAATTAAAATCACCAATTAAGGAGCTCCAAAATATGCTGGCAAAAATATACGCAAGGAAAACACACCCATACAATTTACGGATAAATAAATAAAACCACTCAGATTAATATTAAATATTCTATTTATTAAATCTAATCTTTAAAAAACCCGTAAATAAATTTAAATATTCATTAATTTGTTCCTAAAAACCAATATAAACCACTTCTCTCAGTGACTAAACACTGGCACCTCATTAAATATGGGCTTCGCACCGAAACGATTTAGTTTTCACCGAATTTCCAAGAACCAAATGTCGTTTAAAGAGCAACCGCAGCTGCTTTCGTTTCGGTATTTGCCGCATTTTCCGCATTTTCCCCGAAGTCGCCTTGTTTGGCTTGCAATTCAAATTAATATTGTTGGAGCTTGGCAAACACACACACACTCTGGCACACTCTGGCACCCTGCCCCATTTGCAGTTAAATACGAAACTTTGAGCCCGAAAGTCATCCGCAATAAATAGTCAACAAGGCAGGTGTGGGCGGCGGTGTGCCACGCAGGTGCAAAGTTCATTAACTTTGCGGCAAAGTTTGATTTGTGCGTAATTGAACCCTTTGCAGGGACAGCGAGGAGCGGATAAAGTTGACCAACTATCGGTCGCCGTGATTGATGGCCAATGATTGATGGGGATCACGGGTGGCTGACCGTTGGGTGAATTATCTAATTAGTGATAGCCAATCAATCAGCCTGATTATCTGCAGTCTATTATCAATTATCAGCTTGTAAGCTGGCAATATTTAATATATATATTAATATGTCTTGAGGTAAATATTAACTCAAGTAGCTTGGTTACAAAAAAATTAAAGATAAAGGTAAAGCAAGCAGAGATATATATCAATTAATGCTTGTAATTCCTTTCCAGTTTATTATTATGAAACGAATACCTTTATTTTGATGCTTTCTTTCTGCTGTATTTGCCAATTAATTATAATTGTAAACCACTCATTACTCTCGGCACAATAATTAAGCATGGCTCATCAATCAATTAACCAACCCAATCGACTGCCTAACCTTTGAATATTTATGGGCTGCGGTCAATTGTTGTTCAGTAGCGATTTTCCCAAGAAATACATTCGCAAACCTGGAGTCAACCTTGAACTCAATCAAGCGCAAGGGCATCAGCATTCATTCAGTCAGCTGGTGAACCGAATCGAATCCGAAACTCCTCCATCTCGGAGCCACGTTAACACCAGACTCCAATCGAGCGAGGGACAATCATTGGGCAATCAATCGAGCATCGTCGCCCACTCAATCTGGGCCTCAAATTCATTCATTTCGAACACTCAGACATTCACTTGTCATTCATTTAGCATTCATTTAGCGTTCACTTGCCATTCACAACGGCATTCATTAAAATAGACAATAACCGACGCTCGCCGCTTTATGCCCCTCGGAAACGGATTTATTACGGACCAAGTAGAGAGTTTCCTCTTTTATTTTTTTATATTATGTTAGCTGGAGGACTGGCGGAAACGCCGGAAAAATTACAACGAATTTCATGTCTCCAAAAAGGTTGTAAACATGTCGCAAATGTAAATCAAAAGTATGACATTGCTCTGCGAATAAGATATTGCTCGGTCCTCGGATCCTGGCGGACTTGTATTTGGCAGAGGACAAGACCGATGGTGTCCCAGCAGCTTTTAAGTTAAAACCAGATCCTGGTTTCACTGACAGGACACGGCGATTGGCCATAAAACTCCATGCAATTACAACGCAGAATCCATTGAGCCGAAGGCAAACATTCAATAAAGACTTTAAACTAAATAAACGAAGACGGGAACCGAGATTGAGATGGAGATGGAGGCTCCGGAAACTGCCTTTGACGTGAGCTTTTACACTGCAAAACAAAATGTCTAATTAATTTAATAAAAAACTCAGAGGAGCATTCAATAATTGTCCAACTAAAAACATAAATACTCTCTAGTCTTTAGTCAACATTCTCCACAGTACTAAAGCATTTAATTAAAGAACGTCACTTAAATTGAAATGATTATAATGAGTAAAGTAGTAATTCCCGATTTTTCTGAGTGGCTCTACTTCATCTTGCCAAGTCGATGGATTGCACCTGTTGGCATCTTCAATATACACACAACGATGGCACATAAAATGTAATTATAAAGCATTCAAACATCCGCAAAGTAGATACAAAAAAAATAAAAATAAAAATAAAAATGGAGGGCTGCCGATGCTGCAGAGATGCTGGAGGGTCGGAGGGTCGGAGGAGGCAGAGGTCAGGGGTCAGGGGTTGAGGGTGCAAACAAAGTAAGAGACTTAACACTTTGTGCGAACGCTTAACCAGCTTAGAGGGCAGAAGGAGCCAAAGGAGCAAAAGCAAGCCGCAGCAAGTTTTATGAGTTTTTGCCTGGTCAGAGAGGCAGAGGCAGAGGCAGTGCCCATCGAATGCCCCAGGATGTGCAGGATACAGGATACAGGCTCCAGACTTCAGGCAGCTGGGAGTATTTAGTCAATGGGATATGGTGCAGAGATTAGCGATGACAATGGATACTTATAGTTAGTAGTTATTGCTTCTATTTAATATTGTAATCCCCATAAATGTCACCAAGAATAAAATAAAAGACTACAATTAAGAATTTAATTAGCAAAATTATTTACCATTTAATCCCACCAAGTTAAATATTTTTTGATTCATAAGATGCTCATTAAATGTATACACTTTATATATAATTGCTGGTAACTTTGGTCGATATATATCGATAGGAAACTCTTTCGATTTCCTCTCGATATTTATTTAAGTACATCTCAAACAGAAAAACACTTATTGATGTGTATGTACAGTATTTGCGGACGTATCTGCGCATTTTTCTACATAAAACTCAATGAAGCATCCACTGACAGTTGGGGAAGATAACGAAGGAGAGAGCTCTGGCAACGGCTGCTGCTGATGCTGCTCCTGATGGCGATGCTGATGTTGCTCCTTCGCCGACGTTGCCGCAGTTGCCGTAGTTGCCGCCTTCCCCTGCCGATTTCAATTTCAAAATGTACGCTCCATTGGGCAGTGAAAACCCCCTTACAGCAACCAGCCAAGCTCCTCCGCCAGCATCACAAACGGCACAAGAGCACAAGAGGCGGCAGCAGGGCCATCACAAAAAGTGACATTAAAAAATGGTGGCCACTTGTCAGGCGGAGAGCGGGGGGCGGAGAGCGGAGGGGGTAGGAGCGAGCGAATATTTATCAAAAACTTATCGGCGGGGTCACGCGGCGTATGCGTTATGTAAAATTCATATTTAAAGCCCCCGCCGAAAATCGCACAAAAAACAGGCACAAAGACAGCATTTTGATTGGTTTCTGGTCTCTCCTTCTCTGGGTCCTGGCTCCTGGCTCCTGGCCCCACGTCTCCTGTCTTCTGGCTTCTTTTGCTGGTTAATTAAAGGGACACGTGTCCCGTTCCAATCCGCAGAGCGGCAAGAAATTTACATTAAAATGCATGACATTTTCTATTTCTATGTGTTTTCCTTTTTATTTTCCATCTAGGCGTCGGGATTTTAAAATATGAGCGATGGTTGCCGAGATAAAGACAAGCGAGAAATACATATAGTAGAGCTCAAGAGATTAGATTTGATATTAAATAGGATTAAATTCAAGGAAGAAAGTGGTCAGATTAATATTCTATATTCTACTCTATAATTGATACAAATCTAAATATAAATATTTAATTATAAGTTTTAAGTTCAGTAAGCAGATTTATTTACTAAATAAAAACTATCAGAGAACAGCTTTCTGAATTGAAATTAATGCATTTTTGCATTAGTGTTGATAGATTTTTTCTAACCAAAATTACCCAAAATTACGTATACGCACGGGTATATTTATACCCTTTCAGAGTATCAGAATTTTAGTCGGAAGCTTGTAATCCAGTGAAGAAGTCATTTCCGACCCTATAAATCATATATATTCTTGATCAGCATCAACAGCCGAATCGATCTAGCCATCTCCGGCAGAAAAAAAAATTTTAAGCTTTTTTTGTAATTTTGGAGTACATTTTTACATCTGTAATATTTTCCAAAAATGGGACAAATTTTAAATCAGTTTAAATTATAAATAGAGTATGCAGATTTATTAATATATTCAAAAGTAGCTCAAAACAGCTTTCCGAATTGAATTTTATGCTTTTTTGGCTAAGTTATGAGTTTTTTAGATTTTGATTTGTAGAACAAATTGTCATATAAATATAGATACAAATCGGTTCAAAGAATGGTATTATAATTTCAGTCAGAAGCTTCTTACGATGTGAAAGAGCCATTTCCGACCCTATAAATCATATATATTTTTGATCAGCATCAAAAGCCGAGTCAATCTAGCCATCTCAGGCAGAAATTTTTTTTTTTCAAATTATTATTATTAGTTATGCGATTTTTAAACTTTAATTTGTCGCAAAAAATGTTCATATAAAAATATCTATAAATTTATATTTAAAGAATATATAAAACTCAGGATACATTTTCAATTTGATTCTATAATTCAATAGCAAACTGCAAGGGCATAAAAATTGCGGTTGCCCGAAGCTAGTTTTCTTTCTTGTAATAAAAATATTTAAAATTTTACCACACTTCTCCTAAGACTTTTAGGAAATGCTAAAATGTTGCCCACCGCTGTGCGAATGTATTTCCATCTCAACTTAAGTGACAGGGATTTCCCCAGATACAAAAAGAACAAAAAGAAAAAACGAGAAGAATAATAAGAGTCGGAACAGAGAAATATTAATGATGGACAAAAACATATAAGAGATGCGAGATACCGCCGATGTATGTATGTATATATCCCAAAAATAGGGCATCGATAAATCTGTCTGCCAAGAAAATCCTGCTCAGTGCTCAGTGCTTGACCCACATATTTCGCTTAAAAGTTTATTTTTTGTTCTAAGTTTTGTTGGCCCTTTTTGCCAAGCCAATTGCGATTCAGTTCAGTTAGGTAAGAAGGCTTCCCCAGAGATGGGAGAGAGATACAATTGTGCCTTTTGTCCTTTTTATATTTTCCTGTATACACTTTCGTATATATGTTTATTTCTTCCGCCTTAAGTTTTGGGCTCGTTGTGCTCCTTTTCGCAGTTTCTCCTTCGCTTTTCGGTAAGCAATCCCTTATCAACGATTATGTCAAATGTTTGGCCACTAAGTAGCCAAACTGCTGTCCAGCCTAGTGGCTTGTCCTTTGTCCTTCGTCCTCGTTTTGTGTGTATATGTGCGTGTCTGTGTTTTTCTCCACATTTTTTCCACATTTTGTTGTTGTTGTTGATATTTTTTGAGGGTTTTTCAGAGCGAATGTTGTCTTAAGACCGCAACAAGGAGACGAAGCCTGCCAAGGAAGCATGTATGTTATGAATATGAAGTTGGGTTGTTGTTTAGGCAGCTAAAGCCAAATGTTGCCATTGCCATGCATATAGCCGGACTTAAGTGATTCCGGAATGCGGTATCTGTGGCGAACAGTGGGGAAGGAGGGGGATGTGGAGTAGGTCAAGCAGCAGCAGCTGCTGCTGTGTCCTGCGTCCCGTGTCCTGCGTCCTGCGTCCCCCGAAAAGCAAGCTCATGTAAATTTTGTAAACTGAGCCGCAGCATAAATTAGGATGAGACAAGATTTGCATGAAAGAGCATCGCCTCGCTCCATGGATTAGTTCCCCCTCCGATTCTACCCAAAATACATATATACAGATATCCTGCTCCTCCTCCTCCTCCTGACCAAGACCCTCATCCACTTCAGCTTGCAAATGCCGAAGGAAAAAAGTAGGAGAATCAACGACTAGGTCCTACCCACTGATAATCCGATTAATATCAAACTAAACTGTAATTTAATCACCACAAATTCATAAATAACTAGTCATTTTTCAATGAAAATAAAATTGTAATTTAATTATCGGCATAACTGTGCTGTAACAATCTGTGTATTCTCTCACAGACTTTGTTGTTCAATTTTGTTATTGATTTCGAGTCAAAGATAATAAAGATTACAAAACTAAGTCAATTTGTATTATAAATTATAAAATATTCAATGAAATAAAACCGGGCAGCCAACGTTTATTGTTAGATTAAAGCCGGTTATATTTTCAAGCCAAAAATAATAAAGTCTGCAGTTGGACAACAGAAACGCAAGCGAACAAATTACGAATGAATAAAGCTTTAATAAAAGATGGCAAACAAACGGGGAAAAAGTTCAATTGAAAAATACAAAAGGAATGTATATATATTATATATAGCACATCGATTTCATCGACACTAAATACATTCAATTGATTCGCTCAACTTTTTCGCCAACGAACGAACGATTTAAATGAATCAAAGTAAGTGGAAAAAAGTTGATATACATTTTTGTATAAAAAATGGTGTTGAATTCCCTTAAACGAGGGAATTTATGATGAAATAAATAACGCAAATATTACACAAAATAGTTAAAATATATAAAATAAACTTGGTTAAAGTAATTATACTTTTCATAGGTCTTTTATGTGTATAATATATTAGGATTATTTAAAACACAATAGAAATGGGATTGGTTTTAGAAATCATATTTCAAATGTTATTAACATTATTAAACTTATGAAAAGTTATATTTTTGGAGCCTTAAACAGCGTTACAATATCTGTCGAAGGAAGCCAGGTAAAGGACTTAATTCTTCACCGAATCGAGACCCTTTTTTTCGGGTTCCCAAAACTTTCGTTATGCGTTGTGGCTTTCAGGCAGCTCGTTACGTGGATTGCCTCATGCATAAACATGACACTCAGTCAACGCCACGAGGTGCCTCAACCCCTTGAAGAATCCCCCATCCGGAGGAGCCTCCATCCCTCTCCACCTCACCAATCCTTCTCCTCATCCTCCTCATTTGCAATTTGTGTGCGACTGTGATTTTATATCAATTGCTGGGAGTTGCCTCCGATGCCCCCGGAATCGCTCATACGCCCCGTAAGCCGGCTGGGTATAATAAATTCCCCTGAAGACGCCGCGGCACCTCTTAAACCGATTTATTTATCGCCAAACCAAACCAAACCAAACCAAAGGCAAAGCCAAAACCAAAAACCCGCTCGCATATAATAAAGGTCATATATCAGGCGAGGAGGAGTCTCCTGCCTTTCCGTCTGTCTTCCTGTTTGTCTTCGATTCAAATCGGGGATTGCCTGCCGGTGATTTATATCGTCGAAGGATGGAACCCTTTGGAGACTATGTAAATAAGCCAAGTTACCAAGGCAGAGAGACAGAGAGAGAGAGAGAGGGCAGGCTGGGCTGCGTGAAATTCAATTAAAAGAAAAACTGTTTTCGCAGTGAAAGAAAGGAATAATGCAATTACCAACACACACAGACACTCCCTCCTCCCTGTGTGTGTTTGTGTGTCTCCTTGGAGCTTATTTCGTACGGCCTTCGGTCCGAGCCGAGCCGAGCATAAACCGTAACCGAAAGCAATAAAATTATTAAGCCACGGAGAGAATAAAGTGAGCGCTGGGGAAATGTGAGCACACATCATGGATCCCGGATGCCGGGCAGGATGTCGTGGATCTCGAGGATGTCGGGGAAGTTGGGGATGTCGAGGATGTCGGAGATGGTTGGGATCCTGTGCTGGCTGCCTTCTGCATGAAACATGATGCAATGAACGCAATCACCAGGCATTATCGTCTCCCCCATCGCGAAGGCAAAGTGAAAAATCATTCGCAGAGACGTTGAATTTTTAATGCACTTTGGCTCTCGTTCTCTGGCAGTCGATTTTTGTGGCTGGCTCTGCAGGCTCACCGCATCTCGGATGGCTGGATGTCCTGGCATGTCCTGACTGGGCCTGGAATGGATGGGACCCTGGCGACTGCCGCTTTAAGTGTGTGTGTGCCCCCCAGCTTACGTAATATGTATCATGGTTTGGCCTTACTTTTCGGCCACCTTGCTTAGCATTCGAATGGCACCACCAGGCGTATACGTAATGTGGCCCTCAGCGTATGCGCAATAAACTAAGATTCCAAAGCAGGCAGGAGTCTCTGCTGTCCACCTTAAATCCGAAGTCTTAAAGAGCAATGTTTACATAGAATTAGAAACAAAAACACACTTGCACGTAAGAGTTTTCCTTTACGTAATCTATACGTATGCGTAACAAACCAGCACTTAAGACCCTCAAATTGACCAAGAACTACTTAGAGCAAGTAGATTTACTCGGACAAAAGCATAAGCATATGCATAAGAGATTTTAGCAACTTGTTCTCATGAAAATCATGAATATTTAACACCCAACTGGATATTCTTTGCTTTACTTCAGAGTAACAACTATTATTTCTATTGATTGCAGCACACCTGATGCATTATCTACCATAACACCTGTTCTATTTCAGAAAAGCGCCTCACCTAGAAATGAATTGAATGGATTTTTACGCTTCATTTCGATTCTCACTTATAGTCGCTGCAATTACCTATCGCTAGGGTCTCGGGTGTCCTGATTTAGGAGGCCTCGCTCCCAATGTGCCAACGAGCACAGGTCCTTGCTTCGGCTTTCAGCTTGGCTAAACAATTTTTCAATGTCGGAACTTTCGCCTGCTCGCCTCTGCCACCTTTCTGCGCTGCCGTTTGAAAAATTGAAAAACGTTTTAATGGCAGCAAAGGCAACACCACCACCAACACCAACACCACCAGTAGCGGCAATGGAAATTAATGGCCAGCTGTTGGTGGCTGCCAGAGTTGTTGCAAAGGCGTTTAATTTCGCTCAATCGCTTCCAAACGCCATATTACGCATACGCCGCGTGGCACGCTAATGCAATTGGCCATAGAACGGCCACAGAGTGGAGCTCTGGCAGCAGGCCCGTCGCTGGATTAGCCTGAATTGGCTTACTTCAACTACAACCATCGCCACCGGATAATAAAGCATTCCCAGTGGAGCTGTCGCCGCGTTAACGATAAATTACGAAAAGGGAATTGCAATCGTTTTCACTCAAATACACATCACATTAGGGCTTTAATTGTGAACTCAGGGAAATGGCTGCTCTTATCAAATTAAATCATATTTAATCAAATAACCTAGTTTTTGGTCATTAAAAAGCGGTCTCCTAGCTTTAAATTTTATATTTGTTATCAAAAAGCTGGCAAAAATCAAAGTCTTTATTTTATACATTTTTAACCAAGCGAAACTGAATGAAATTCATGGTAAATTTCAAATAACTGCGGCTTAAACGCACACCCAAGCTAACCGACAAAAAATAAGAATTCGTATTTATTTATTTAAGAGCCGCATGAATTATTCCAACGACCGTGTCCAAAAGAATGAACATAAATGTAACATAACAAACACTGAAAGCGATGCTTTCGGCTTTAGGCTTTCCGCTCTCGGCTTTCGGCTTAGTTAAGCCCAATCCAAGGACAAGGACACGCACGGAAAAGTGGCCATGAAATATGCATGCCTGGAATTGTCCGTCTATCTGCGAGTATTTTTTTTTTTTAAACCCGAATTGATTTGTCGGCTGCCGTCGCATAAATAAGTTATTGACAAGTGCCGACGCAGGCTGCTCCTTCCTACCCTCCTTCCTTCCGTTTCGATTCAACATTTTTGGATAATCAAATCTGAATATCTGAATCCTCAACAATGGCGTCTTAGCATCCGCCTGTCACTTTCACTTTCCCCCTTAACACACACACCCACAGACACACACGCACGCTCTGTCACCCTTCCGCCATTTCCGCTCGCACACTGACACGCTTCATTGGATTGGCCCCTTAATGCCTTTGCACTTAATTGCAGCTTCAGCAGGAGGAAGAGGGGAGAGCTGAGAGCGGAGGGAGGTGCCGAAAGGAGCATAATTATTTAACGCCTCGCATCAATCAACTTTTGTCTGGCTGCCAAGTGTAAGCTAATTAGCTTAAATATTTAATTGAGGCAAATAAAATCTGGGCGCGGGAGTGACTGAAAGTATGCCAGGAGCATAATATTCCCGAGGCAAAACGGAGCGCGGCATGGCACGCACACACATAATTGGCGCACACACACACACTCACACACACTCTGGCAGAGGATCCTGGCTGGCTCCTTGCCGTCAATTCGCATTCAAATGATGAACGGCAGTTGGGCCGGGCGCAGGACCTTTTTGCGGGGGCTAGGTCACAGTTAGTCAGTCGTCGTCACAGGAGGACCCCCCGCATGTGCGTCAAATTACTTCCGCTGGATTTGAATTTGTTGTTGAGGCTGGCGACACACAGCGGGCACTGAGAGAAAAAGCCTGGGTTGAAAGCAAGCCTTTAAATTGGGCAAGAAAGGGGGTTTCCCAGATTTTGCTATTCCCTTAAGGCGCCATCCTTTCCCTGTCAGTATTCAAAATAATATATATATGGAATATTTAAGTTGCTTTCATTAAATTTTCATAAGCATACCATTGCTATTTTAATTGGTTAATACTTTTTAATATTTAAAATCTTAATTTTTTTCAATATGAACAAATAAAATGAACTGCAGCACATTTCGTGACAGTGTGTGCACTGTGAGCGTAAAAGGATAACCAGCTCAGAGCAGACTCAGCTGGCTGAGCTTGTTCCCATCAAATGGCACACACACACACACACTCGCACACACATACCCTCTCCGCACACTCACACAATTACGCGAATGACAGGAAAAGTGCGCACAATGCGCATGAAAGCATGAAAGGCAACATGGAAGAGCGACAAGCGAAATGCGAAATGCGAAAAGGGAAAGTGCCACGGCACAGGAAGCTCAAATGTGAAATGTGTATGCAATGAGCGCGGCGAAGAGAAATGGAAAAATTATAAAATACGCACACACACATCCAGAGAAGGCAGATGAATGCCAATTAAGCCTACACTTGAACCCCCAGCTTCGTCGAAGGACGAAGGACGCCGAATGAAAGGACTCTTCTACAGTTTCCAGCTCCTCCTGCTCCTCCTGCTCCTCCTCCTCACTGGCAATCAACAAAAGACGCTCGTCGAAATAATAAATGCGTTAAAAAAGGCAAGCACACACACGCCACACACACAGAAGGACACACATACCACACGCATGCAAACATTTATGCACTTGACAAAATAAAAGTATAGTTAGTAACTAAGAAAATCGTTAACTAAATAAATAGAGTACAACAGTTTTAATATATATATATAGGTATTGCAATCAAGTTGTGTTTTATAATTAAATTTAAATTAATTTAATGACTGTTTAAATATCAATTAAATCAATAAACACAATTGTTAAGACTTTGTAGATATAGCTGTCAGATTGAGGTACAAAATCATCATTCATTAAATAACTTAATTGATTTTTCTATTTTTCTTACTACATTTTAAATGATATTAATTTTGTTTCGTGTATTGGCATCCTGACATCCTTACATGTGTAGGTTTTTGTGTAAAATATAAAGAACACAGTGCAGGGGCGTGACGAAGTGCCGCTAAAGGGGGCTCTAGGGGCTGATGGGCTCTGCCTGGGTAAGGGGGGGTATGAGAGGTGGTCCCGAAGTCAAGTCGAGGCGAGGCGCAAACACAAAAAAGAAGGGAAATTGTAATAAAAATAATTGACAACTATTTGACATGCCTCATGTCCGCACACACGCAAAGGCCATGCAAACACCCCTCGAAAGAAAATGATGTGTGTGCCTGTGTGTGCCTGTGTGTGCCTGTGTGTGTGTGTGTGTATTTTGGGTCCCTGGTGTGCATTTACGGAGGCTCTTCCAGTCATTTGGCAGCCTTGTACCCTAGGAAAAAGCGTATAAAGATGATATTTCATCGCAAGCTAATTGATGGATGCTTCACAAATTATGTTTCCCACATTCCGAAAGCTTTTTCTTGCCAATTTTTCAAAGAAAACGGAAACTTTTACATCGTCCTTGAGACTAAACAGACAGAAAAGTTTTGTTAACTTTGTGTGGCATTTCAATAGATTTTAAAAGATATACATTCCATATAGTTAGGTTTCTGTATGTAGTAAAAATATTATTTTAATTTATTTAGAAATTAACTTTGGTTACTCAGGCGCGTTTTATTACATAGTTTCAAGACAATTAAAGTTATTTTAAAATAAAGTTCCTGTTCCTTTATTGTCAAACACTCAATAGAGCTTATTATGTTTTCTCAGTGATAAAGAAAACATCTCAAAAATGGATTCTTCTTATTATAGCCACTGACCCGAGTCCTTGTTCGAGTCCTTAGAATGTATGTATGTTATGTTAAGGTCTGAAACCCTTTTAGGCCAAAATGCCTTGATTGATTGCAGCTGGCCCGGCCAGTGTACAATCAATTTCTCGGCAGCAGCATAATTAAATCAAAATCGTATAAAAAAATTGTATAAAAATTGTACAAAAAGAGGATGGATACAGTTTTGCATAAATCAGAAAATTATGTTTGATTGATGTGAGCGCCTTCATTCCTTTTCGGTTTCTTTTTTTTTAAGAGCAAGATGAAACAAAAAAGGTCAGAGAGCTGGAGTCCAATCAAAATGGAAATTAATGGCGAGAAGTGTCTGTTACACGGCTCGATCCCCTTTGCACTCCCCTCTGCCCCGGGCAGGACATTCGAATAGAACACGTTCCGGCTAATAGGCACGTACCACGCTACTACCACTTCCCTGGCCAAGATGCGGCGATAAAGCCGACTGGCAAATGAGTTAGTTGCGAGGTTCCGAAAGGACATCATCACCCTCTCCCAGCCCCCTGCCTGAAGATGCTCCGTGTTTCGTGTTTTACGGTTATGGTTCCGGGTATTTGGCTTCACGGCTAATCGAAAGCCAAGGTAAACACAACGACCCCAGGTAGCCAAAATAAAATAAAAGAAAAGAAAAGAAAAGTAAAGAGAAAGAAAAGGAAAGCCCAGTTAAATTAGAGAGAATGTGAAGAGAAGTGGAGCTGCTTAAGTGGGTGGGAAATGCTTGTTAAGGACTTGGGAATAACACAAGCTATTTTGTTGGAAACAAAATTATATGGAATATTGGATAAATATAAAATAAAGGATTGGAATATGGAAAATAGTTTCTAAAGATTATTTTTTTGTTAAATAAATATATTACTACTACTATGTAATATAACTTCAGAGAAATGGTTGTAAATGTAGAGGTAAGTAAGTAAGTATAGTGTAGAGGTAAGTAAGTATCTTTCAACAGTAAGTAACTCTGAACACTAAGTATCTATGATCAGTATTAACTAAGATCAGTAAGTATCTAAGATCAGTAAGTAATTATGATAAGTAAGTATCAATAAACATTAAGTAACTAGAGTCAGTAAGTAACTCTGAACAGTAAGTATCTATGACAAGTAAGTAACTATGATCGGTAAGTATCTATGACCAGTAAGTATGTATGATCAGTTACTAACTTTGAACACTTGTAAACAATGACTTGCAACTTTTGTACACAACACATTTCTGATACTTGGTTGGCAGAAGTCACTTCGTTCCGGGGATGTCATCCTGGTCATCTAGATCCATTGCATTGGCCAAGTCATATTTCTGGTCTCGAAGGCTGATCACTTGCACTATCACTATCGATGTTAACACCAGGTACCCCTAGGACAGACTGAGGCGCGCGCGACCTCTGCGCCTCTATTTATAGTTCCCGAGGAGAGAGTGGAGCAGAGAAAGTGAGTGTGAGTGGGCGGGAGAGTAGGAGTTGCCTCTAGAGATTAACATAGAGCGATAGGCATAGAGAGAGAGGGGGAGAGTCAGAGAGAAACAGCGAGCTATTTAATTAAGTAACTATGATCGGTAAGTATCTATGACCAGTTAGTACGTATGTATGATCAGTTACTAACTTTGAACACTTGTAAACAATGACTTGCACCTTTTGTACACAACATATTTCTGAGACTCGGCCGGCAGCAGTCACTTCGTTCCGGGGATGTTAGAACCAGTTGGGAATCATATGCACAGATGTGCGAGATTTGTTTTCGAACAAAAGCATTTGAATGAAACTATGGAGTTATTCTTCTATATAATTTTACTAGTATATAAGTTGGAACATGACGAATCGGTGGACTATATATATACATATATATAGCTGCCATAGGAAAGATTGGAAAATTTTATGAAAAAAATATTACAATTTTTTCAGTTTTCAGCATATTTTCTTCAAATTTGATGTATAGCCATTATATTCTAGAACTTTGTGTACATTTTTATGAAAATCCGACTGCTATATCATATAGCTGCCAAACGATGGTTAAAATAGAGGAAAAATGCAAAACGATGTATGTAAAACTGTAAATGATGTATAGGTAAATGAAATAAAGGCAGGCATTAGTTTATTGGTTTTAAACATAATAATAATTCGATATTCAAGCCCCAGAAAGACACTCTATATCAGCTACTCAGCTACTACCCTTCTTTGTTTTTCTTTCATATAATAATTGTAATCTCCATTCATTTTACCCATATGCTTTCTATGTTCTCTATATTCCCATCATTCTCCAATGCAAACAAAGCTAAAAAATATACTCAAAAAAAACTATACACATGGCAAAAACTCTTTTCGAGCCATCAAATCTCGTTTTTCTCACACATTCCCTCCCTTGGGGGCTCCTTTACATTCTCTCGGCAGCGTAATAACATTTATAAATAATCTCTATAAAACCTTTTTCAACTTGGCATCCATTTCGGACACATTTGTCCGTGCTCTGGACTCCGGACAGCGGACTCCAGGCTCACACGCTCACTCGCTCACACGAGGACACAGATCCTGGCAGACCATAAAATCAAATCAACTGAAAAGTAACAAAAAACTTGGCCAACTAAATGCAATTTATGAAAAAGCACACACTATCGGTGTCGGCTACAGGACTACAATGCAGTCCTTGCCTTAACTTGCCCGCACACATATACATATACATACACATATACATATACATACATACGTGTGTGTGTGCCTGTGGCTGTCTCTGTTTGCGTTGAGTGCATTTCGTGCGTTGGCAGCTCATCGTTGGTCTCCGTAATTTCATTAGGGCAGTAGGACAGCACACACACCCGGAGAAAAGCTAGTTTCATGGGAATTTGCAGTTCAATATACTGCTATCAAGTTGCAAACTTTTTAAGCCCTGCATCAAGCGCCAAAATGTAGGCAATGAATACCGCAAGGCGAAGTATGCGAGCCATAGCATACTTTTGAGGGCTGTCTGCAGCGCAGAATAACAAGAGAAGGTTTAATCGTTCGTGTAACCCATAAAACTTGCCTGATTTCGTTGAAACTTTGTATCTACCATAAAAAGAAACTAAGAAGCATTTGCAAGCAAAGAGCAAGCTCACATAACCTTTATGAATGTGAGATAGACGAACTTGAAGAACTATATATTTTTTGTAATAATAATATAGTAACATTTTACTTGGGAAATCTGTTTACGATTAATGCTTATTATTTTTTATTTCTTGATATTTACATTGTATTCTAGTAACTTGCAGAATATCAATTTTTCCCTGTTTTTATTGTTTTTATAAATAAATACATGTTTCCATAAAGATGGACTAATTGCTGCTTTCAGGGTTAATGGCAGAGCATGGTTTTTACATGGGATTCAGAATTTTAAGCCAATAATTTCCGCATATTATATTGTAATTCCAACTGATGACCGATACGAAATATATAGCCCGGTCAGAAACCAAAGGAATTGCATTGCCAATTAAGAAACCTTTTGATATTAAAACTAAATAAAATGAAGGTAAAATATTTATCAAATTTATATAAATTATATGGAATTCCTTTGCAAAATTGTTCTATTTCTCTCTAATATTTTCTTTCTGTGATGGAATGCACACAGAAACACACACACACACCCGGGCAGCGCTCAAAGGACGTGTTAAGGAGCTGAGCTAAACTGAAAATTCAGTTCACTTTCACTTGGTGCCAACACCCTCACTCCTGTCCCGCTCTTAGTGTCATTCAATCAATAATAAAAAACGAGGAAAAGAGGAAAAGCGAGCAACAAAAAGAAAAAAAAAAACAAGAAAGAAAAGTGAGGAAAATCTCCGCCCGGCTTTGGCATAGTTTTCTTCCCTCTGCAAATGTGCACGATGGAATCAAAATCAAAAAGGCTTTAACAATACTTTTCGTCTTATGCGCGTACCATATTATGTAATTGTAGGGCTAACACACACACAGACACACACATACAGAGTCAGCCTGTATGTGGTGTGTGGTAAATGTAGGTGGAGGGAGGTGAAGAGGGAGAAGCACTTCATTTCTTGGCATTTCCTTTTGGCATTCGTAAAGAGAGAAGACGCACCACACACATGGTCTTGTATTTTTGTGCCCGCTTCTAGGTTTTTATTATTATTGCTGTCACACACACATACACAATTACTAACACATACGCATATGAGAGAGAGAGAGAGAGAGAGAGAAAAAAAAAACATAGAGGCCAGTACAGTGAACTGACTTTATTTTCTTTAATATACTAATACTTATAAATACAAACTACATTAAGTTTAATATTTAAGGAAAAATGTTTACTTCTCAATTTATTATCCAATTTAAATAATCAAATTATTGAAACTTAAAATACTTTAAAGTAAAATATTGAACATTTTATCCTTAGCGTAATACAATAGAGGAACCTTTTAAATTTTTCGACTGTGAAATTTAGGGTCGGAAATGACTGACTGATTTGAAAGGATACTCAAATAACTAAATAATTTAAACTTAGAAAAAAAACCAAATTTAATAAAATTATAATATTTTCATCATAGCCTGGTCGACCTGTATGCATATACAAACATGTCCTCGTCTGCTTTTGCCATTGTCCTTTCCTCATAGTCGGCATCTTTGGCATTTTTCCTTGGCGCGCTCTTTGTCCCTCTCTCCCCGACTCGCTCTTGCTCACTTTCTCTCCCATGTGGGAGAGAGCTTTCTCCCTCTCGCTCGTTTGTTCTTCTTCTTATTTTTCTACTTCTTAAGCATCTCACTGGCAATGTGTAAGTGTGCGTGTAAATGTGTGAGCACTGTGTGTGTGTGTGTGTGTGTGTGTTACTTTTGCCGCTTCTGCTTCAGTGTTTATTTTGCGAACATTTCGAATGTGAGTGTCATTTTATTCTCCACTCTCTCTCTCTCTCTCTCTCTCTCTTCTCCCCCTTTTCGCCACCTTTCTCTGCTCTTTCTTCTCCTTAATCTTCCACTTTCAGCCTGTCTCTGTGTGTGTGTGTGTGTGTGTTTGTGTGAGTGCTTGTGTCATTGCCATTAATTAAACACGTTTATGGCCGAAACAGGCCAAAGAAATGACGAAAAAAAACAACAACAACAAGAGGAGAAGCAACGCCAAAGACACACAAAAAATAAAATAGAAACAGAAACAGAAATAGAAACAGAAACGGAAATAAAAAAATATATAAATAAAAGGGAAGAAAATAAAAGTGCCGCAGGCTCGAGAGCAGCAGCAGCCACTTTGCACATTAAATTATCGATTATGACATTCATTCACAGCTCAGAACGAAAATAGCATCAGCAGCAGAAAACACACAATAAAAAAAGGAAAAAAAATCAGCAGCCAATCTGGCTAAAAAGCTTCCCTGTCCTCCCCCCTTGCATACATTTTGGGGCCATCAAAGTCGACACAACGACCAGCGGCGAGCAAACAAATAAGGCAAACATTTTCCAGGCGGCGGGCACACACGGCGTATGGGCAACGTCACTGTCACCGCCGCCATTGCAACATGGGGCAAGGGCCTCCACGTGTGTGTGTGTGTGCACAGTAATGGTGAATTTGGCAACCATCAAGGTTATATTTTTTATCTTTCTCACCAAAAAATAGGAAATAAATTGACATTTTTAAAGAAATTATATACCAACATTGAGGTTAAAAAGTTTCCTCTTTTTAATTTGTAAGCAACTTAATCAATTTGATTGTTACAAATTCGAGAGCTTAAGATTTTAGAGCCTTAAGCCCAAAAGGCAAATAATAGGTAAAAAATAAAACAATAAAAAAAATTAAAATTATATATAGGGGATTGTATAGATACCAGTATGGCTTGGTTTATTAAACCATTAAAATGATACCCTGTAGAAATCCTAGAATTTTTAATTGAGTTTGATACCTACAATACTAAAATTTATAGAAATCTTAAAGTTCCCAGAGATATCTATTTAAAGAATACAATATTGCCGTTTTATTCACTTCCTTACTAGCCTGAACATAATTAAGCTTAAAAGCATACATTTGTTCTAAAATATTACATATTTACATATATTTATATTTATTCCCAGATTAATTTTACTCCCCACAAAAATCCGCAGAAAATCACTCGCTCTATCCCTTTTAATTATCCAAACAAATATTTATAATATTTATTAAGCATTCCGCCACTGTGCCCCGGATCCCATCCATTTATGTTTCGTTTTTGTTTCGGAATTAATATTCGACAAGCGACGACAAATGGCAAAAATGTTCAGGGACAAACAATGCGAAAACCCTATTTGGCCAATGCAGAAATTTACATTTTCAGCCATGTGGCAATTAAATTAAACTCGGCATCGTATTCCGTATTAATTAAAATGCAACAGACCAACAACGAGGTCTGACGTTGCCGTTGCAATAAAGTTTGTTTAATTGGTAACACGACTCCACACGACTCCCTTGGCGGCCAATATGTGGCCTTGAAAAATCTTTGAATTTCGCTTAGGCCCCGATCCCGGTGCAAACCACCCACGACCCACTCATTAGAGGGACTAACAAAATAATGAGCTGAAAATATTTGGCATTAAATGGCTAAATGCAATCGGAAACCTACACCAAGGTGCATCATTAATGAGGCTTCGCTTTACACTCCACTCGAGTTTTTGAACCACTCAAAAATATGTGCAATGAAATATTGTAGCACCATTTTGAAGCGCTTTTTAAGGGTTTTATAAAAAACCCTCAATCTATTGATATATAAAAGGTTAAGTTTTTAACTATATTTAAAACATATTAACATTAAGCTCAACCAAATGAAAAGTTTTTAGGTTATTAATTAATTGGAAAATAAATTTTTTTTGCTCTTTCACAGCTTTACAAGTTTCTAAGTAAAATTATAGTACCATTCCTTGAACCGATATTTATCTATATTTATATGACAATTTGTTCTATAAAACAAAACTTAAAAAACTCATAACGAAGCCGAAAAAGCAGAAAATTCAATTCGGAAAGCTGTTCTGTGCTAGTTTTTGATATATTAATAAATCTGCATACTCAATTTTAAACGTAAACCAATTTAAAATTTTTCAATTTTTTGAAACTTTGAAAGATGTAAAAATTTAATCATAAAATGACACAAAAAAAATTTCAAATTTTTTTTTCTGTCTGGGATGGCTAAATCGACTCGGCTTTCGATGCTGATCAAGAATATATATGATTTATGGGGTCGGAAATGGCTCTTTCATATCGAAACAAACTTCTGACTGAAATTATAATACCATTCTTTGAACCGATATTTACCTTTATTTATATGACAATTTGTTCTACAAATCAAAATTTAAAAAACTCATTACTTAGCCAAAAAAGCATAAAATTCAATTCGGAAAGCTGTTCTGTGCTAGTTTTTAATATATTAATAAATCTGCATACTCAATTTTAAACGTAAACTAATTTAAAATTTTTCCATATTTTGAAACTTTGAAAGATGTAAAAATTTAATCATAAAATTACACAAACAAAATTTCAAAATTTTTTTTCTGTCTGGGATGGCTAAATCGACTCGGCTTTCGATGCTGATCAAGAATATATATGATTTATAGGGTCGGAAATGACTCCTTTACAGCGTTTCAAGCTTTTAACTAAAATTATAATACCCTGGAAGGGTATAAAAACCATCTATAAAATAATAATAATACAATATAAAATATGCACTTAAAAATAAACCAAAACCAAAGCAATTTATATATTTTACTCAAAAAGTGCCAAATTCCTACAGAGACTTGCATAAAAGATTTAAAGTGACCATTTCCAGTATTTTATGGCGCCCAATTATGCTTACAAGAGTAAACAAAAATTAGTTTTATGAACTATATAAAATATATTTTTATGGCCGACACTTAAGCCACCGCCAGTAAGGCTCACTCGCATTAATTCAATAAATACAAAACCCCTTTTTTTTAGCCAGACTGAAGTCCTAAAAATACGCACAGAATTTGAAAGGACAGCAGCAGGAGCAGCAGCAGCAGGACATTCCGACACAACACCCATAATCACTCAATTTTCGAGCCATCCCATCTCATCAGAGATTTCCCCTCCCCGAAGGAAAACAACTGCTCGTCGACATTGAAAATTGCCATACAAAAATATTGTACAAAAAGAAGAGAAGAGAAAAATATCATTAGGACCGCCTCGAACGAACGATGGAGAGCACAAAAAAAGGGAAAACTTTATTAATAATGAAGCTAATAGAGTTTTGAGGACCCTCCCAGGACCCCTTACGCTCTCAAAAATAAGCAAAGCAAAAAATATATACATATACATATATATATATATATATATGTAGGAAGAAATAACGAAAATTTGGTCAGTGGCTCAAGGAGCTGTAAAAATAACAAGGCGCAGACAAGAGGCGGCAATGGCAAAAGGCCTAAATCGGGGGTGGCAACACAGACAGACACACTCCCACCCACACACACACACACACACACACACACACACCAAAAACGATTGAGTAATTTTTTTTTTTCTTCTGGCTTTCCTTCTTCTCAGCCACACAACTTCATTAGGGTCGAACCGAGATGAATATGGAGGTTTGGTCGGTTTAGTCGCCATCTCGGGGTGAGCGCGATGGTCCACCGTGGTTATATAAATATAAAAATGCTGGAAAAGCTTTTTGTTTGGGGGGGGGGAAATGCTACCACGGGGAAACTCAAGGAACAATTAAAGGGGCTGTTGCCAGAGGCCTTAGTTTTGCGTAATCTGTCAACTAATTGGCAGGACGACAACAAGGGACACACATGTGACAGTCTATATGGAACTCTCTCTAGCCTTGACTTTCTGCCGCAAATTGGATTAACCTAAAGTCAAAGTTCTCAAGGGAAAGGCACAACAACAAAACAAACAAAAAATATATATATTGTATAGTATATTTAAATTATATTTCCAAATCTGTGTTCACATTTCACGCACCTTTGCAGCAGCTTTCAAGCATTGTTGTTTTTATGGGAGCTATTGTTGTTGTTATTACTTTTGCTTCTGGTTGTTGTTGGTGTGATTGTTGTTGTTGTTGTTGGTGATGTTGTTGTTGTTGTTATTATTATTGTTGGTTTAGTTGTTGTTGATGTTGTTGTTCTGTTCGCACTCGTGTTCAAACCGCACAAGAACAAAAAATCTCACAAAAACAAAAAGCAATCCGATGGCTAACATTTTGTAACTCTCTTTGTAATTTATTTATTTTTCGGCTGAGGCACGATTTAAATATACTAAATATATGTATATATATATTTAATTTCTTTTTGTAATATATTTAATACTTCTTTCTTTTCAGCTTGGCTGGATGGGTTCCGGTTGGGTTTTTGTTTCGCGTAATCTCTCTTGGCACTCGAGCACTTTGCCTTTAATATATTTTCGTAATATATATTTTTTGTTGGATTTATTTTTGCTAGAAATCAAATCAAATGGTGGCAGAATCTCATCTCCCTTTCAGCTCAGCTTCGGCTTGGCTTGGTTTTGGTTTTGGTTTGGGTTTGGATTTGGTTATGGTTCTGGTTCTGGTTCTGGTTTTGGTTCGAGAGGCTCGGACTGAAGACCACTCAGAGGGCGATGATGATGGGAGGCGGGCGCACGCTGGCTCCGCACCACATGACCGCACTACACGATTGACAGTTTGGCACTGAGCACCGAACGCTGGGCAGGACCAGGGCCAGGACCACAGCCAGGACTCAGCGCCGTCAGGAGCCAGAAGCTTATCAGCCGAGCCGAAGGGGATCCCGATTGCTCAACAGCCCGAACGAGCTTCGGTAGTGCGAGCTCTCGCCTCTCTGCAACTGTGTGTGTGTGTGTTGGCCAAGGGTGTAGCATAAATTTTATTAACTAACAAAAGAGGGTTAAGCCCTATGCACACATATTCGATTTTCTAAACATGGAAATATATTGAAAAATAAGAAAACAACTTACCACTTGAAGCGTTTAATATTAATACGTTTACTTTTCGGGTTTTTACGCGACGCGCGGGTTCTTCGATTTATGAAACACTGAAAAAAAAGAAAAAAAAACACTTTTAACTTCTCACTTAATACGATCACTAATAACACTTTAGTTTATCCCGTTTTTACGCGACGCCCGAGTTAAAAGAGGGGTAAGTACACATTCCCATTATTAAATATTTGGAAACATATTAAAAAATAACCCTTTTAACATCTCACTTAATTCGATCAATAAAAACACGTGAACTTATTGGGGTTTTTACGCGACACGTGAGTCTCTTATCAGTTCGAAAGGTAAATGCGTATTAACTTTGGCTAACTTTAGCATAAGCTTTTGAGAGCGGATTGGAAAGTTAGCTTTAGCGGACTGGAAAAGCGGGGGGGAGAGAGAGAGGGTGCAAGAGTTCATGGAATGATATAGCGGGATCACACTGCCTCTTAAAAATAAGCGCCCACTTGGCTTGAATAAATAAATGCAAATTAATGGTATCACTAATAAATATTTAATAGTAATAGATCAACAGCAAGATTACAAACAATAATGGGCTAATAATTTCTACATTTTGAAGCATTTTGAAATTTTCTTTTAGCGGATACGTAAATTTATTGTTTGTTTTCGTATTTCCCAAGATGCTCATGTGCGAGCCGGTTTTACGCGCACTGTAGACGGGAGCAGGTGTTCAGAGAAGCTTTCTTATCTACGATGATCTACGATCTGCTGGCTTTACTTCAAGTTTAATTACTTATTTGGGGCAATAAAAAAACTAAACTAATATGAAATTTATATAGAAATTTGCGCGGTTTACATACTACTTAATATATTGAATTAAAAATTATTTATTTATTTAAAAAGAGGGGTGCTCTTGACCCCCCAAACCCCATGCCCCGTGCACCCCACTGTCTCTCTCTCTCTCTCTCTCTCTCTCTCGCTCTCTATGTGTGTGTAAGCTGGCTTGCGGGGGCAGAGTGTCGCTGCTAGGATGTGCGCGACTGTTACAAAAAAAATTTGTAGCCAAGCCCAAGGCGAGCACTGTCGCCTCGCCTCATCTCCACTCACCTCACCTCGTCGCGCATCCTTGCTGGCACCCCGTGCCCCCCTACTCCACACATTGTTCATTGAAGAAAGCCCCAGCAGTCTCAGCATCAGGACTCCGGGCGAAACGAAACGAAACGAAACGAGACGAAACGAAACGAAAGGACACCGAACGAAGCGAACCTGAACCGAAAGCCGAGAGTCAAACCGAACCGAACCGAACCGAAATCCCTGTTCTCCTCAGGCTCAAAGGGCCCTCTGGGAAATGCGGCAAATGCCAGAAATCCTTTCCGGATTTTTCTAAAATTTTATATTATATACATACTAAATAAATTTAAATTTTTAGTTTCTTTTCTTCTTCAGAAGGCAAGGAAATTTGTGGTTTTCATTCGCTTAAGTCTAAATTGCTTAATATTTTAATGGTAATTAAAATATATTATAAATATATTCCAAATATTTTCCAAAAATAACTACAATGTCAGACCTTGGGGGAATTGCAAACTTTTTTTTTGTCCAAACCCACCTGAGATCCTTGCCACCTGCATACATTACATCTTCCCTTTCCTGGCTCCCGACTTCCGACTCCCAGGTCCATTTGCCAGATGAAACTTGTCCGGATTTCCAATTAAGACAATAAGAGAATCATATCCGAGGACCGCAAAAGAAAGAAAAACTCAAGTGGTCGCTGGTGGAATTGAATTGAATAAAGATAAAAAAATATTTGTCTGCCGCGGGCGATGCGCATTTCCCAGCGGGGACAAAGCCAACAGAAGACCCCCACAGCAGCAGGAGCAACAACAACCACAGGCTACACAGCAGCCGCCGCAACACAGATGGAAACAGAAGTGGTACACTGGCAAAAATTAGGTGACCTTTTCAAGGAAATTTTTTAATAAAAAAAATCTAAAATTAGCATAACTTAAATTTTAAATTATGAGAAACTGTGCCTAGAAATAGGCTTGTATATATAGAAGTTTTCCCAAAGAAAATCTCTTTTTCCTCAAGAGTATTCCACGCTGAACAGCTTCAATATTGGTTGGGAATTATAGTCTTAAAACATATGTATATTTGTACCCTCCATAAGTATTTACTTTAAATTAAAGTAATAATTTAACTGTCGCTAATTTCAATAGAAGAATTTAAAGATGCTTGGTTATTATAGAAAAAGATGTAAAAAAAATAAAAATTCGTATTAATTTGTATCCTTAAAAAATGTACACATTAAATATATGTAGTATAACCTATCATCATCATTCATTCTTCATAAACTATAAATGTGTTTTGTAAAGCAATTGAAGTATGAACAATATTTATGAATAAATAAGAGAACTTTTGTTATACAAATTATCTCCAAGCCTAATTTAAATGTAACAAAATAATAATATAATATAATACATTTAACAGTAAATAGTCTAATACACTCCAGTTTTTCTCTCTCTGTATGAGTGGGAAACGAAGGCGCAGCGCCAAGTGCCATGTGCGGCGCTTTGTGTCCGCGCCTCGGTGTATGTGTTCGTCCTTGCGGTATACGCGTGTGTGTGTGTGTGTATATGTGTGAGGATGAGAGGCGGCAGCAGCCGCAGCTGAAGGAAGCGAGAAGCAGGAGCAGGAGCAGAAGCAGGAGCAGGAGCTGGATCAGGATCAGGCGGGGAATGCCACCGAAGACAACGACGACGTGGCACGAAGAGCACAAACAGCAAACGTGATGAGCGCATGTGTTTTATCTTCAATCTCAGCTGAAATCATCTAGCCGCCGCCGCCGACGCCGTCAACCCCACCGAAAAATCCCAACCCAACCCCACTCTCCCTCCGATGGGGCATCTCTCGACCCTGGGGGCGGTGGTGGCATTATGAAGGGCAATAGGTTGTGTGCGACTTTTGTGGACTCTCCTCGGGTCGGCCATCGGTGTCGGGACAAAGTTCGGGTTGTCGGGTCGACAAACGCCTTCGGCTGTGACTTAGCTCTGACCAAGTCACTAAGCCAGTCCCAGCCAGGACACCACTGTCCCTCCCCCCCCCACTTTCCCACCGGACTCCTCCGTTCCCCACACTACCCACTCCCCGTTTTTGGCGCTTTGTAACATCTAGAAATTTGTACATCCGCCAGTGGGAAGAAGATTTTAATTAAAAGCAGCAGGAAATGTGACCCAAATAATACTTCCGTATAGTGTGAAAAATTGGCCCCGCCGCCGTCGTCGTAGCCCAGCTATTTGCCATTTTCTTCCGCCAACGAGCAGGACATCATCATCATCATCATCATCACAGGACACACTCACACCGGGCGGGCAAGGGGCATTGGCTGCCTAATTTGTCGCAGGACAACCGGCCGCCTGCAGGGCGAGCGTTTAGCTGCCAACGGGGCAACGGAATATATATGTTTATATATATAAATAAATATATCTATAAGTATTTGTATAATTTAAGTGATTCCTAAGCTGGCGACTGACAAGCAAGCGGAAAGCGTTTATCCATTGAGTGGAAAATGACACGGGCAAAGCTTCCGATACTTGGCTCCCATATGTGTGTGCCGGGAAAAATTTGATTCCGAATCTGATATATATATATATGTATATAGAAACCCGTGACAAATTTTCTTTGATCGGAGTGTGTTTAATTTCATTATTTTTATACCCCTTGCTTGGTATTATATGATGGTGAAGAATAAATATGACTTATAGGGTAGAAAAAGACTCCCTCGTTGGTTAAAAACTTCTGACTTAAGTTAAAATACCAATACTTGAGTCGAACAATTATGAATAATTTTCTATGGCAATTTTTCTACAAATCAAAGCTTAACAAGAAAGGAAGCTAACTTCGGCACGCCGAAGTTTATATACCCTTGCAGATAGAACTTCTATGAATAGGAATCCATACAATATAAATTATATATACTTGTGTTAAAAAACAATGAAGTAATACCTGCTTTCATTTCATTCACCTATACATATTATATTTGCAGTTTTACATTCACTGATTTGCATTTTTCCTCCACATCAAACGATCGTTTGTATGGCACCTATATGATATAGTCGTCCGATTTTCATGAAATTTACCACAAAATTTAAGACTTAAATTTAATGCCTATACCTAAAATTTGATGAAAATCAGTTGAAAACTGAAAAGGTTATAAATTTAATTGTATTAATTTCTCGATCGTTCCTATGGGAGCTATATGATATAGTAGTCCGATTTTCATAAAATTAAATGCAAAATTGTAGAGTATAGTAAAATGGCTATATCTCAAATTTGATCCAATTGTATTGAAAACTGAAAAAGTTAAAAATTTTTTTGTAATAATTTTCCGATCATTCCTATGGCAGCTATATGATATAGTCGTCCGATCCGGCCCGTTCCGACATATATACGAGTGAGAGTATATAGAAGGCTAACTACAAAGTTTCATTCAGATAGCTTCAAAACTGAGAGACTAGTTTGCGTAGAAACGGACAGACGGACAGACGGACAGACGGACAGACGGACAGACGGACAGAAGGACAGACGGACAGACGGACATGGCTAGATCGACTCGGCTGTTGATCATGATCAAGAATATATATACTTTATATAGTCGGAGGTGCCTCCTTCACTACGTTGCAAACTTCTGACTGAAATTATAATACCCTGCAAGGGTATAAAAATATCTCATAACTAAGCCAAAACAGCATTAAATTCAATCCGAAAAGCTGTCCAATGTTAGTTTTTACTAGATTAATAAATCTGCATACTCAATATAAAATTTAAGATAATTAAAATTTTTATACATTTTTCAAAGTTCAATTGTCAAAATTCTAACACTTATAAAATAGTGCAATTTTTGAAGCTAGATCGATCCGGCTGTTAATGCTGATCAAGAATATATATGCTTTATAGGGTCGGAAATGACTCCTTCGTGAGTTACAAGCTTCTGACTTAAATTATAATTAGTAAACACTTACATACTAAATATGCTTATAAAACATCTGCATAAAAATTTTAAAATAATAATAGCTCAAGGAAATACTGTAAGAAACACAGAACAATTAATAATTTATAAATTTGTAGATGTTTTATAACTAAAACTATGTAGCTGACTTCGAGCTCAGAGTCCAAAGTTTATGGCAATTATTTATAAATCTTTAAATAAGGGTCTAAAAATAATTCTACAAAAATCATGTAAGATCCGCTCAAACTTCTACAGAATCCGAAAGCATTGAAGAAAAACTTGTTTTATGGAAACTGCCCAAGTTATTTCTCAGTCCTCCGTGATAATCGAGGATCGACGGCCTTGAAATGCATTTTCAATTACAAAACTTTGCGATATATAAAGTCCGCTCTCGAGGAAGGGGGAGGAGCGAGTTGAGTTACGTGGCGCTCACTTGGTTATTCTTGGCACGACACAAAATCAATATGGTTACCTTGTCACAGCGTGTCCTTTGACTTCGCTCCGTGTCCTCTTGGCACGCAAGCAGCGTGAAAATGCAATCAATAGCAAATCGTTGTCAGCAATTAGCGTCCAAGCCCATGATGAAACCCGATCCCCCAGACCGATCCCACCCACCTGCCGATGCCGGCCTCCCGCCCAGGTGCTTGGGTTAACCATTCATTCGGCGGCAACACGTGAGCAATGCAGTCTGCTCTCGACTGAAGTGTGCCAAAAAGGATTTGCCACTAACGATGGCAGCACCAGCACCAGCACCAGCAGCACTGCATCTGCAGGACTCTCGAGCGTGTATGCTCATCGTTCTCGCTTTTTACTGCATACCCAGTGTCCTGCCGTCTCCTCCGTCCCTTGCGGACTGCCTCGATTGCCAGCAAAATGGCAAACAAATCGCTGCAAATATTCGCCCAACGTGGCGTATGCGCAATTTTTGCCCAATCCAAGCGAGTGTCTCTCTTCATATACATACGTATGACTATATATATGCCACACGTATCTGTCTAGCACAAATATTTGATGGCAGTCTGAATCTGAATCTGAATGTGTGTGTGGGTGTGGGTGTGGGTGAGTGTGGACAGAACCATTTGCTGTTGTTGATTTAATTCAACATTTGCCGAATGAAATTTTCATCTTGGCATGACAAAACGGAACGAACGTCTTGGCGACAGCCGCCCATCACACTTATGGGAATATCAATCAAGCGTGAATCCCAGGGATCTGATTTATCAGGGTTTAGGCTTGGTCTCCAGCCGATTCTAGGTATTTTGGGGGGGATATCTTGAAATATTAGCTCAATTAAAGGATTATATTTAGATTTTTTTTTTTGTCCAGTTTTAGAGTTGTAAAAATATTATTGTATTACATTAAATATATATATTATTATTGGAGAATATAACTTACACCAAGAATGTATGTATCCTTAGCAAAAAAAAAAGTTTAGAAAGTACATTTATGCAGAAAATCAATATATGTAGAGGATCAGTAAGTACCTTTCAACAGTAATCAATTAAGAGCAGTAAGTAACTATGATCAGTAATTAACTATGACCATCAAGTAACTATGATCAGTAAGTATATATGACAAGTAAGTAACTATGATCAGTAAGTATCTATGACTAGTAAGTATATATGTATGATCAGTTACTAACTTTGAACACTTATAAACAATGACTTGCAACTTTTTTAACACAACACATTTCTGAGACTCGCCCGGAAGAAGTCACTTCGTTCCGGGGATGTTTGAACCAGTTGAGAATCATAAACATCTGCGAAATTTGTTTTGGAAGAAATTTAACAGCAAGCTGCTTGAATGAAACTATGGAGTTAATCTTCTATATAATTTTACTAGTACATAAGTTGGAGCTACCGAATCGGTGGACTATATATATACATATATATGCTGCCATAGGAACAATCGGACGATTTATAGAACTATGATCATTAAGTAACTTTGAACATTAATTAACTATGAGCAGTTACTTCCGTTCTTGTTTTTACTATAAAATAAGACTTAAAGGATTAATTCGAATTAATTTAATAAGGTTTACTTTACAGTGAAGTTGTTAATTAGATTCTCTGCAAACTCATTGTTTAAGTCTATTTTATATACTCCTCAGTGAATCGAAATATTGTAAGCTGTTGAGTAGCTTAATAATAGCATCTATATAATTTTGAGCATTGAAAAGGTTTCACACAATTCTTGGTACATCTTTATACTGTTTCATTGTTCCCACACAGCTTCCTTGAATCCTTGCTTCTCGCAGCGCCCTTCAAACTCAATGAAAGGTAATGCATTTCGAATTAAATTGAAGTTCAGGCAATATTCCGTCTTGAGTAAATGAAGGTAAGTACAACTAAAGAGTATCCTGATCGTAGTTCTCAAGTGAAATGCCTCTCAGGACACAAAAAGTAAAAGAAACCGATTTAGATTTAGGCCGCTATTCCCACTCAACAAAAGACATCAGAGATAGTGTTACATCTATAAGTATTTGTATATTTATTTTTAATTTATCATCAATTTTCATTTTGCTTGAATTTCAAATACACATCGATTGTTCGTTCCTCTCATCGCATAAATTTAATGTAAGTTTTAAGTAGGTTGTAATATATATATTTATAAACATAACTTTGATTTGCAAGCGATAAAAAACAGAATCGGAACGGATTTATCTAAAAAATAAATGTGTCAATATATATATGTATATATATATTTTATATATGCGCTGTCTTCTCATATACATAGATAATATATAACAATTACGATTACAAAAATACACGACAAACAGAGGGTGGGGTAAAGACGTATAGGGGAGGGCGAGGGAAGAGCGGAGGCTTGAATGAAAAATTGATTTCTGAATTTTTAGCTTTCCTGTCGTCGACGACCAAGAGATAGTTTTTTTTTTATAATGCAAGCTTTAAATATATATTATTTTGTATATCTTTATATATATATATATATACATATATAAGATCGTTTATATATATGTATATGTATGTGTGTATGCATGCGTTGTGTATTTGTGTGGGGAAGTTGGGAGGTATGCCTATATCGTTTCAATGACTTAAATAACTAGAAAACATCATCATCATCATCATCATCATCATCATCATCATCATCATAAGCAGCAGAAGCTTACTTCGTCAGCCTGGTTTCCGTTTTAACTTCTATATCCTTTTCCGGTTTTCTTTTGCAGACGAATTAATACTCGAGCCTAGCCCAAATCCTGCAGCTTTTATGCCTTTGCTTATGCTTCTCTCTCTCTCTCTTACTATCCCTTTTCATTCTCTTTCTGTGTCTCTGTTTTTTATCCACTTTTAGCCTAAGTTCCAAGTTCATTTTTTTGCTTTCTTTTATATATAAATATTGTTAATGCATTGCATGTGTGTATGTGGTTTCTTGTGTGTGTGTGTGTTAACATTACAGTTAATTATAATTGTAATAAAGACGACGGCATTCTAGGAATTGTTGATGCACAAAAGCAAATAGTTATTAGGTTAATGCGCTCGTGTGTGTTTGTTTTCATTTGCTTTCTAATTCACCGAATCAAGGGGGATTCCTTCCATCCCTCTCTCATCATCTCCCTCTCTCTGTCTCTCTGTCTCTCTGTCTCTCTGTCTGTGTTTCAGCTTCCTCTGCCTCTTGCTTGAGTTTTCATCGTGATTGATTGATTGATTTCATTTCCCGGATACACGAAGGCACGTCCTTAGTATCTGCTGCTGTTGTTAAACTGCGAATTAATGGCGGTATTGACCGCCGAGGATGCCGCCTCCTGGACATGCTGATTCCGCAGAAACTCCGTGGTGAACTCCGCCTGGGCCTTGGCCATGCTGGCTCCGGTGCTGCGATAGATCGTATGGATCTTGGTGATCATCAGCACATTGGCCACGGCCACCGCCGCGAAGGCAAAGGAGATGTTCAGCAGCAGAATGCCCACAATGATGCCCGACGCCTCGCCATCGAACTGGGCAATGGACGTGATGAAGCCGCAGTAGCCCATCTTCTCGAAGCCCACTGCCTGGACGATCGAGTAGAGGGTTTGAAAGAAGTAAATGAAGAAGAAGACCATGAAGTTGAAGCTCGAATCGTTGCGGAAGGCCTTGTACGCCGGTCGGAACCTGGTAAGCAAAAGGGCAATTTCTTAATATTACATTATAAATTACGTTGGATCTTAATGTCCAATCGTAATGTAGCTATAACGTTTGGATTGACTGGAGCATCTTTTGCCCCAAAGAAGACCTGAAATGTTCGCCTTATTTAAATAGATTTGTATCTATGACTATTTTTTCTATAAATAAAAACTTGAAAAACTCATAACTAAGCCAAAAAAGCAGAAAATTCAATTCGAAAAACTGTTCTGTGCTAGTTTTTAACATATTAATAAATCTGCATACTCAATTTTAAACTTAAATCAATTTAAAATTTTTCCAATTTTTCAAACCTTTACAGATGTAAAAATTTAATCATAAAAATACTACAAAAAAATTTTTTAAATTTTTTCCTGTCTAAAATGGCTAAATCGACTCGGCTTTCGATGCTGATCAAGAATATATATAATTTATAGGGTCGGAACTGGCTTCTTCACATCGAAACAAGCTTCTGACTGAAATTATAATACCCTTTTTGAACCGATATTTACCTATATTTATATGAGAATTTCTTCTACAAATCAAAATCTAAAAAACTCATAACTTAGTCAAAAAAGCATAAAATTCAATTCGGAAAGCTGTTCTGTGCTAGTTTTTGATATATTAATAAATCTGCATACTCAATTTTAAACTTAAACCAATTTAAAATTTTTCCAATTTTTAAAACCTTCACAGATGTAAAAATTTAATCATAAAATTACGAAAAAAAAATTTCAAAAATTGTTTCCTGTCTAAGATGGCTAGATCGACTCGGCTTTCGATGCTGATCAAGAATATATATGATTTATAGGGTCGGAAATGGCTCTTTCACATCGAAACAAGCTTCTGACTGAAATTATAATACCATTCCTTGAACCGATATTTACCTATATTTATATGAGAATTTCTTCTACAAATCAAAATGAAAAAACCTCATAACTAAGCTAAAAAAGCATAAAATTCAATTCGGAAAGCTGTTCTGTGCTAGTTTTTGATATATTAATAAATCGGCGTACTCAATTTTAAACTTAAATAAATTTAAAATTTTTCCAATTTTCAAAATTTTTACAGATTAAAAAATTTAATCACAAAAATACTAAAAAAATTTCAAAAAATTTTTTTTCTGTCTAAAATGGCTAAATCGACTCGGCTTTCGATGCTGATCAAGAATATATATGGTTTATAGGGTCGGAAATGGCTCCTTTCCTGTGCGGCAAGCTTCTGACTAATATTGTTATACCCAGCAAGGGCATAAAAAGAACTAAAACCAAAAGAATCATTGTTATCTAAATTCAATTATTTTTTTCAGGTCTTACGAAAAAGAAACCTAACTCTAAGAAATCGTTGAGCTTTTTATAATTAGTGACTCACCAGCAGACATAGGAGGCAGGCGAGAAGAGCAGCGTGTAGAAAATGGCCAGGAAGAAGGTTTCAAATTGGCCAGCATGGAACAGCAAAATGAGACCGCCGATCACGTTGGCCAACAACGTCATGGTGTAAACTGTAACAAGAGCAAGAATTTAGTTTACTTTCAAGGTATTCAGACATAAAATAATAAAAATATATGAGCCCTTGATTTTGAAAGTGGTAATTAGATAAACATTTTAAAAATATTGTTTCCTAATAACATATAATAATCTGTAGAGATTAGAAATTTCTAAATTAAGGACCCAGATATTTAATCTCTATATAATGATTGTTTTAATGTGTTTATAAGCCGCAAAACTGCGTTGCTGTTCAGCTTAAATAACGCCCCGTTTTATCATTTAAAGAAGGCCCCCATCGCCTCGTTTCTGCACAAACAACGAACACACCTCCGAAGCCATTAGCTCTACATCTATTCTGATTAATCATTTCACCTGACGACCATGGGCAACACGCGATGACTAATCCTAAGCCCACACGGGTCGCCTTATCAGCGACAGACAGAAACAGCTATACTCACAGATCCAAATGTAGTACAGGCGCTTGACCAATTTCTGGAACTCGGGCGGTATCTCCACCTCAAAGTCCTGGTAGAAGCATGGCTTCACACAGAAGTTATCCGGCAGCGGCGGCCAATTGTTCAACTGCGACACATTGCCCTGCAGCTGCTGCTCGCGACGGTCCAGCTCGGCTGCCTTGCGGTCCAGTTCCTCTTGGCGACGCTGAAATATAAATAATACATATAAATAATATATTTAAGAGCAATCCATACTCTATGATCGGAACAGCAGGTAAAACTTTACCTTTGTTCGGCTATTAACCTTTGATTCATAAAACCATTAAAGTTTGAAGTGAAGATAAGGTACAATGGTTGTAATAATGCTAAGTATTAATAATGAGGCTATTTTTAAATTTGTAAATCTTTTTCCTTTGTTTAAAGAACTCTTGGTTTTACTTGTTTTCACTAGGTAAAACATAGGTAAAAAGTTATACACAATAATCAATTTATCAATAAATTTATGATGCATAACAAGTATTTACTTTGATTCAATTTGAAAAGCCCATTCTGCAAATAAGCCATGAATGGTTTTGGTTACTGGCAGGTAACAGCCTCTGGTGGGCTTAAGTGAAGCCCGGCAAAGGCTAAGGGAAACCGCAGTCAGTGTGGTACAGTGAAGACCCGCAGCAGCACGCGGCAGCTAATCTTGGCCAGATACAATGAGCCTCATGTCGGATTTATCAGATGATGATCTCCTTATCTGGTTATCTTGCCACGCCACGCGATATGCGGCGTTTTTATGGGCGTTGTGAGATTCGTTACAAAGACGCTCGCTGGGGGCCTTCACTGTACTCTCGAGTTTCCCCTCAACTGGCTAACTGGGTTACCTGCAGCTCCTCCGAGGTGATCTGTATGCTGGTGCTCGGCGCCGAGGCGCCCAGCGAACTGGTCTGCGGGGGCGGTACATTCTGCGACAGCGGCTGCACCACCGCCGCCGTGTTCGTCGAGTTGATCTGCAGCTGCGGCTTCGCTTGCTCCTCGAATGGATTGTAGTCCTCCAGGGAGACGAGGGCGCCGCCCTGCAGACGCCGTGCCTGCTGGATGGCGGGGTCCTAAAATGGAGCGGAAGCGGAAGTGGTTCGCAATTTTAGCAAAATTATTTCCCAATAAGTTCAACATATGTGACGAATGCACCCACACCAACACACCCACACACACGCGCACACACGAACGGACACCCCAGCAGTCAGGTCGCCTACGTGTATGTGTGTGTGTCGGTTTTCTTCTCTGCGTTTCACTGCTCTCACCGCAAACGGATTGTCCAGGTTGGGCTCCCCGAAGGGATTCTCGTCGAGACCGGAGCCGGACATGGTGTCTACTCTTGAGTTCGGACTGTGACAAGGGGAAACGCTAGCGATTCGCACTCAACTTTTAGCTGTGGCCTGTGTGTATATTGTATATTTTCCCTGATAACTTGAAAGCTGTGTCATCTAGAGGTGGTCCCGCCTATCGATTGCGCCTATCGATAAGTGCAATCGGGCCGGTATTCGTGGCTGCGCATGGCTAAATAGCGATGGGTGGCGGCGTGTCACGGCGCAAGGGCAGCATTAAATCACCACTAACTGGAGTTTTAAAGATATTTTCTGAATTCACAATTTAATTTTCATTAATCCGGACACAACCTTTCACTTCAGCAACGAGCGCGCGACTGGCGCGAGGGAGCGAGATGGCATTGCTTCATATACTGTTTGTGTGGTGGGAGCGAGAGAAGGCTTCTCTTGCGCTCTCGCTTGCTCTACAGAAATGTGCCGTGCCTCTTTCTCTACCGCTCTCGCCCTATCTCTTTCACTCTCTTTCTCTTTGAAGATAAAAAATACCACGTCAGCCGATGTGCCATCTATAGCTACACTAAACTTATCGGTGCGGTGGACCATACCTAACGTGAGAATGTAAACAAACCAACCAGGTGGCAACTCTGTAGCACATATTTCGCTGTGAGAATAAATAATTAGCAATTCTCGGCTCTGATTTCGTAAATAATAGTAGATGAGCGCAGCGAAACGAACGAGAAAACATTCATAAACCAAAGCACAATGGCTGATCGCGCGATCAAGCTCCTGGTGATCGGGGAGAGTGGCGTGGGCAAGTCCAGGTGAGCCATAGTCCAGCTCCGTTTCGTTATTATATATTTTGCTGCGTATATTGCGCGCTTGCATCATTGTTTTCTATTTTTTCTATTATAAAACTTCCCTACCCCCGTCTTCACCCTACAGCCTGATACGTCGCTTTGTGGAGAACAAGTTCGATGATAACCATGACGTCACGATCGGCATGGACTTCAAGAGCAAGGTAATGAACGTAGACGGCATCGACTATAAGGTGGCTTTGTGGGACACAGCGGGCGCGGAACGCTTTCGCAGTCTGACGCCAAGCTTCTACCGGAAGGCGCTGGGTGCCATACTTGTCTACGACATCACCAGCCGGGACTCGCTGGTGAAGCTGGAGACGTGGCTGGCGGAGCTGGACAGTTACAGTGACAATCCAAACATAGCCATCATTGTGGTGGGCAATAAGATCGATCAGGAGCGGGAGGTGGATCGCGAGGAGGGTCGCAAGTTTGCCCGCAAGCATCGAGCACTCTTCATCGAGACGTCGGCAAAATGCGATCAGTTTGTGAGCGATGTGTTCAAGGATATCGTGGAGAAGGTGGGTTGGCACACGCATTAGATAATAATTCCCTTGTAACTCATCTTAATCTTCTATAGATTGTCTCCTCGGAGTACTTTAACAATGGCAACGGCTCGACGGGCATGGACATTGGCGGTGATCGGGATCTGGAGGCAAGCGCTTCCTCGTGTTACTGTTGATATCCGGCTGTGTGTTTAGTGTCCCTTCGTCAAACAAATTTCTAGCGTGTATTTATTAATCGTTCAATATCATAGCATAAAGCCAAAACCTCAACGTTTAATCTAATACAATTCTTCAAAGTTGATCCGGGAATCAATAGGATACACGTATTTACCAAATTTTCTGTGTGATCATTGGAGGCTTCCCTATATCAGAAAGTTTCCTTTTAAATACATCTATGTATGTGTCTTGCATTTTTCTGTAATCTCTCCGTAATTTGTTTTTGTTATCGTTGAGGTGGAGTCCGTTTAGTTAATGCCCTTAAATGTGTACTAAAATTTGTATAATAAGTACCCACAGCAATTTAATCGATTTAAGTCCCAACTAACAACTTGTTTATAAATTAAAGAAATTACTCATTCTTAAATTGAGTTCATTTCATCATTGGTATTGTGAAAGCTATCAGCGGTTGATCAGAGTTCAAGCAGATACAACACGTATGCGTTAAAAGTCTATCTTAACTTGGTTTCCGTTTTGTTTTTCTGTAACTCTCTTTAAAAATAAACTTGAAGATGAAGTTTATGCATATTCAGTGCCTGAAGAACCTCAAATAATTAATTAATAGCAAAAATACTTTCAGTTATTGTAAACCCATGCCTAAGACTTAATTTATTGCCCTTCGTCTGAGGAAATCAAAACTCCATTAGTGACTTTTCTTTTCAATGTTTTTATTTAAATGAAGACAATTATTTATTTTTATTTCTATTGGCTCTCAAGTCAAACATGGTTCTTGTTGGAATTTGAAAAAAAATTTAAAAATAATGATGCCAAGTGCGTAGAGTTGGTAAGAAACAAAGAAAAGTAAGGGAAACCAATACGTACTTCGGTTGGTGTCTCTATGTACGGTTTCTGTTTGTTTTCTTTGTTTATTTGTTGCTTCTGCTTGCTGTTCATGATTGTTTCGTGTCTCTTTTGTTTTTAAACGCGAGTTTAGTGGGTGTATTTACAAATATCGATGATTAATTTTAGCCATTAATGCTAGAGCAAGGTGGGATCGTGGGCACATCGTAAAGGGTGGCGGCTATTCTCTTCTCCTGGCTGCTTACACTCTTTTGTTGGCTTGGAAGAGCGAGAAAGCAAAACCAGAAACACGCCCTGTATGTACAAAATCTGTTGTAAATCGTATTGGTTCCGCCTCCTTAGGATGTTGCCCTTCGATCCTTACCCCGTACCCCGCCCAATTTCCCCAGTGGTTAGCGGGTAACTGCCTCTCCTCCTTACTCCTCTATCATCTATTTACCCCCAATGCCGCTCTTCTTGGCATCCACTTCGTAGATGAGCAGTCGCCACATTTTCACCACAAAGACCTCCGCCTCCTCATCCAGTACCTGTGCGCCAGCGAATAAGAGCGAGAGGGAAGAGAAGCAGGGATTAGTTTCAATTCGTACACCATCAGGAAGAGATTTAATTGAGCACTCACCATTTGGACATCGTCGAGGATGCTCTGGGGCGGGCTGCCGGCCAACACTTTGGAACATATAAAGTCCACCAGGGTCGGCTCGGGCTCACCGATATACTCGATGATTTTCTTATTGATCCATGGACGTATCTTGCGTTCCATTAGACCGCTGTCGATCTCGTTGCGATCGAGCTTATAATTAAATAGCTCCTCCTTTTGCGTGGGTATCCTGTCAATAATGCTTTTTATATGCCGCCGTTTTTCATCATACACCTTAGCACCATTCTCATCCCTTTTGCTGCTCGCAGCGGCAGCATCTGCGCTGCTGCTACTGCTCGCAGATGCAGCTGCCTCATTCTTACCGTGTTTGCTGGCGGAGCTGCTGCTGCTGTTGCTATTATGTTTGTTGCTGCTGCTGCTGCTGCTGCCGTTGTTCTTGCCGGAACTGGAGCCGGAGCCGGTGCCAGCCAGGGCTATCTTTTGGCTAACGGCAGCTGCGGCAGCGGTGGCCGCCGATACCGCGGAGCTCTGGCGATCCGCGGAGCTCATATTGTTGCTACTGTTGCTGCTGTTGTTGTTCGCAGGGTGGGCGGACGATGGCGTACTGTTGCTCATGTTGTCGTCGTAGTCTGCGGATGGATGGATAGGAAGCTTTTGTTAGAAGAGATCCCTGGGAAATGGTCAATGGAGAGGCTGCACTCACCTAGCGGCACTAGTTTGCGCTTCTTGGGATTAATATTCTCATCGTTGTCATCGTCATTCACAAAGACGCCAGTGGCCTCGATCTTCTTCTTCTTGAGATTGTTGCCCAGCGTCAAGGAGATGAGCGGCATGGTTACGGGCGGCGTGGCCGAGGGCAGGTGGGGATCTAGCGATGCCTGGTGATCATTCAGCATGGCACTCTGCGTGGGCGTGTGGATGTGGGCCAGGGAGTCGCGCGATTCGCTGTTCTGCCGGCTCAAGCTGTCCGACAGGGACTTATCATTGTTATTGTTGTTCTTGGCATAGCCACTGGCATTCGAGGCAGTGTCGGCCATGGAGTCATGGCCATCGTGGCCATCGTTCGATATGGAATTGTCATCTTCACCGGCCAGATCCGGATTGTAGCTGTCGGGCGGCTGATTCTTGCGGCCCTCGGCCAGCTTTGGCTGTGTCGTTGCCGAATCCGCCCCCATTTCTAGATTCACGTTGATCAGAATGCGTGGCTCGTACAGCTTCTCGATCTCGCGTCGCGCCTTCTCGTACTCCAGCGATGGATTCTCGTATTCACCGCTGAAGAACTTGGTCTTGAGCTCGGCCAGCTCGTCGGCCTCCTTCTCACGGTCCTTGGAATCCGCGTCTGCTTCGCGCACTCGCTCCGCCAGGCGCTGCTGCAGTTCGCGGCCGCGGTAATACAGCGAATCATCACGCTCATCGTCGTAGTCCTCAACGAACTCCTTCAGGCGCTTGGCATCGCTCTCACGCTCCTCCTGCCGCAGCAGCTCCTTGAGGCGGTACTGCAGGGGAGTAAGAATGTGTTAGTTAAGCTAATGTTAAATCGAAGAAGAACTCCCAAACTTACCTTCTCGTTCTCCTTGGCCCTGCGCTTCTCGCGTATCTCCCAGTTGGAAAGGCGCTCCTGGTAGGCGGCCTCCTTTTCACGCGCCTTCTTCTCGGCCTTCTTGCGCTCCCGTATCTCCTCCTCCATTTCCTTTTCGCGCCGCGAATCCATCAGTGGCTTGAGCCGTTTCTCCTCCCGCTCCCGCTCACGTTCACGATCCCGTTCGCGCTCCCTCTCCCGCTCGCGTTCCCGTTCCCGCTCTCTCATCTCCACGCGTTCCCTTTCGCGTTCTCGCATCTCAACGCGCTCCCGCTCCCGTTCACGCTCCCTCTCACGCTCTCGTTCGCGCTCCCTTTCCCGCTGCTCACGGATCTCCTGTTCCCGGTCACGCTGGCGGTCTTTGGAGCGCGACTTGGAGCGACGGCGTCGCCGCTCCTTGGAGTCGGAGCGACGCTCCTTGTGTGTAATATCAATGACGCCGGGCTCCTTGCGACGACTGGCAGCGGCGGTGGTGGAGGAGGAGGACTCCTTGAGGTCCTTGACGGTAGCCATGTCCTTGACTACAGTCGAATCCTTGGCTATGGACGATGACGTCGTCTCCTTGTCGACAATCGATACATCCGAATCACCGCCAGCAGCGGCAGCACCTCCAGCTGAGGCGGAGGATGAGGCATTTGTGGCACTGGCAGAAGCGGTGACAGCATTGGCCGAGGACGAGGAGGAGCCTAATGCTGCTGCGGTTGAGCTGTTGCTGCTGCTGGATTTGCTGGTCGACGACTTACGTTCACTCTCACGCTGCGCCTTCTTGCGCTCCTTGTCGCGCTCCTTCTCTTTGCTGGCCGCCAGCTTCTCCTTCTCCTTTTCCTTCTCCAGCTCCTTGCGATGCTCGTCGGCCTCGGCCCGCTTCCGGAACTTCCCGATCTCGCTGCTTATGAGGTTGCGCTTTTCCTCCTCCAAGGCATTGTCGTTCAGCACCTTGATCTTGATGTCGTCCTCGCGTCGGGTCTTCTTATTACGATTGGTGCTGCCATAGAGATCATTACGATTGCTGCCATCGAAGCCGTCGAACTCGTGTTTGTGCTCCTCGAGCAGATCGTGCATCTTGCCAATGGCATACTGGTCCTCGGTCTTCTCATCCACCGAATTGGATCGGTCGCCGTTCTTGCACTCCTGCTCTTTGTAGTCCTCGATGAGCACCTTGTTCTTGGCATCCACTTTGGCCACCAGCTTCTTGCCATCGATCTCCATTTCGCTGAGCAAGCGTACGGCACGCATGGCTGCAATGGGGCCGCTGCAAGAGAGATTTATAGCATTTAGGTTAGACATTCAGGGGATTGATGCTTTCTTAACCCACTCGAATTCGCAGAAACCAAAGGTGGAGACTCGCTTCCAGTTGATCACAACGCCGCAGGTGGAGAGGATGCGCTTCAACAGCACCTCCGGCACACGTTCACTGATGTTGCCCACAAAGACGGTGATGATGGGACCGCGGAACTGTGGCTGCGGCTCCGGTGGACGATGGTACACCTGCGGCTGTGAGCTGATCGTGGCCGAGTTCCGAAAGTTGCGCGGCGGCGCATTCCCCATGTTCGGCATCATCTGAAAAGCGGATAAAAGAACCTCCTTTAACATCCAGAATCCCGAGTTTTCGATGGCGATTTGCCTTACGTGCGGCGGCGGTATCGAGGCATTCATAAACGGCGGCATGGGCGCCCCCCGTGGCGGGTACGACATATTGTCCCTTTTGAGCTCCTTAGATGCCCAATTTTTAACGAAAATCCTTCAAAAACTAACAACTTTTAGCGTGTTTGCAAAAATAAAAGAAAAAAATTAAAGCCGACAGTTCACACACACAGGGGCACACACGTACAGGCACACGCACAACCACACGCAGGCTGGCTGGTCGCAAACGCCACACGGAGTGGGAATGTGAATGTGCTGTGTGTATTTGGAGGCGCTCTGAGCCTGCGTCCTCGAGGATCACTGAGAATGCAATCGCCCGATGTCCAATTCGGCTTGCCGGCTGTTGCAGGCAGGGGCTGGTTACACCGGCGCTGGAGAAATGTGCACGTAAATTAAAGGAAATTACCGAATTTTCACAAAACTCTGCAGGCCGCTGTTCTAGTGGTGGAAGCTGCGCGAGCAAGCTGCTATCGGTTCGTGGCGTACGAAAAAATCGATGGTGCCGATAGTTCGACAGACGTTCCCAAGTCCGATGTCTGGCAACGCCGGGCAATGTTTTTCAACACTTTTTAGAGGCTAATAAATTAATTTTATATTTATATATTTGAAATTTTTGTATTTTACGAAATTTTCTAAAGCTTCTTTTACTTTTTGTTTTTGAGTCTACAGACCCTTCCTATACCAAATAGATCATTTGTAAGGTTTTGGCTTCAATTCAAATTGAATTTAAATAAATCATAAACCGTTAAATTCTATGAAGACAACAATTTAATTTGAGACATGGCCTTCTTTGAGCATTATAGAATTTCGGCTTTTTTTTAATGACGTTACTTGTTTTTTTCTTAATTTCAATATTAATATTTACGCTTATTTTATATAATGTATGTTAAAACATATCCATGTATTTGTGAACTATGGCATATAGCCCGCAGTCCTTGTTGCGGAACCAAACATCCTCTGGCCGGATTTGAACTCGCCTCAAGGCTTCTTCCGAGCGGTCCTTGATCCTGGGATCCTGATCGTCGAAGCGCAGCAAGCAGGAACCCTTGCACATGCCATGCTCGTCGAACTCGTAAACCACCAAATAAAAGAAGGGTTCGCCCGGACAATTGAAGGATTCGCGCAACTCCAACAATTTCACTGACGACGGATGTGGCTGCGAGTCCTCTAGTTCAATCGCTTCCGCCTGCGGTGGCGATACCATAGGGCTCATGGAATCCTGGCTGGATGCAATGGATTGCCGGTTGTCGTTGGGAATCACTGTGACGGCGCTGGCATCTATGCTGTAATCCGTCTCATCCTCGGAGAACACGGGACCCTGGGATTCGGAGAATCGGGAGCCTGGCAGTTGTGGCCCCTCCTTGGTCACGAAGAGCGCGTTGTCCACTCTATCCTCCTTATTGGTTTCCAGGCTTAAGGCGGAAGACCGCCCCAGATTTCTCTCCTCCAGATTCTTCTCCAACTTCTGACAATCGATGCACTTGAACTCGATGGGTTCCGGTACCTTAGCCAGCTGCATTGACTTCGCCAAGCATCGGGCATGTGCCCCCGTGGAGCCACACACCTTGCAGGCGTATATGAACCAGATATTCTTGTTGTAAGCTCTGCCATGTTTACAAAGGCAATCCTTCTCGTCGCAGCGAATGCTTCGCCTGTGCAGCTCCCGGTAGGCATCCTTCTGCCGCTCCCATTCCGCATCACGATCGGGGACAAAGATGCCCTGCAGTCGTATGCTGTCCCGGAACTTAGACGAGCGACACCAGATGCAGGAGAGGTAGTAGCCCGAGGAAACGGCGTACCTTCGCATGCACATCTTGTGGACGAAGCCCAGACGACAGCACTCAGGGAACACGACGGTATGGAGCCCGAAGAGCACAATTGGCTCCATGCAGATGTCGCAGGTGGCGCCTGTGGGTGGATGGTCCACCAACTGCTGCCTGTATTCGTCCATCGGCGGACAGTCGCCGCAGTAGCTGTGGAACTGGCCAGCGAACTGCAACGTGCAACAATTAACGACGGTGCAGACAAGATCGAAGTACTTCCCACAATTATTGCACTGGATGGTGGCCCCCGGTGTTTCACAGTAGCAGCAGATCCTTTTCTGGGCGTCTGCTACCTCCTTGCGGATGTCACGTACCAGGAAGCCCATTATTCCGCTGGAGTCGTTGCCCCGCTGCTGCAGATTGGTGGACAGGAGCTGGCATAGAAGAAGGGAACATCAGTGAGTTTTAATTTTATTTCAGGTAGCTTAGGTACTTACCAGACAGAAGTAGTGCACCGTCAGATTCATGCGCCGCATCCACTCGCCAAAGACCAGAGTGTCGTCGCCACTATTACGACTTGATTTCCTGCAAATATCGCAGGTTACCATCTCGGCTGCGTTGGTCTCCATTTCCGGAATTCCTTGCCGTAGCCGGAAAATGGGAAATATGAAAACACGGCCAGCTTATTAAGATCCTGAGGATCACCGATCATTAAGAGATGGAAGCCGCAAGGTTGCTGTTATCGATAGAACGATAGAACTATCGTGAGCGGTATTTTGCCGGCAATGGGAATTATTCAAAACCTTTGGCACTCTCTCGATCCGAAGTTCTAATGGTTGAAAAATTAACGGACGAACAAATGGCAATCTCAATATATAGCACATAATAAATACAATATTTGTTAAAAAAGGGAAAACATTAATTTTGATGACAAAATTGTCTTTGCAGAAGCAAAAACAATAACAAATTTCTCTCTCTCTCTCCCGGTACAAAAACCACCATAAACAATTTCTCGCTGCGCAGAAACTACATAATTTTTGCGCAAAGAGAGAGAGAGGAAGAAAGAGTTTTTATTGTTTGCTTTCAGTTTTGACTACTGTTTGACTGCTAATTAAAAAGCAGTGCGTTATTGTTTATATTAAGTAAGCCATAATTAGCAGTCCATATTTAAATACATGTTTTTGTTTCTTATTGTGTTTCTTTCTATATTTTATAATTCAATAAAATACACTTCAATATAAAATATAAATATCTTTATATAAAATTTAAATATAAACAAATTTATGAAAATGATTTCATTTGTTCAGGGAATAGGACATGACATGAATTGTTCTTAATTTCTTTTCTTTGTTGATCCGGAAACAAATAACACCATAGTTTGCATACCCTTATCCTTTTACCACACAGCAAATTTTAGGACAAATACTAACAAATTAAGTTAATAAAGTTAATACCTATTAATATTTGATTAATAATTATAATTATAATTATAATAATTAAAAATTACCTTCTGTGGTGAATTGCAATGTGGTTTTGATTGGTGCCTAAAAGTATGCAATAAACTGTTGTGTTCTTTTTGAATCTTAGGTGCAAGTAATATCAGACTTTGTTATTAAATTTGTACTTCCTAATATATTTCAAAAGATATTTTGCTAAAAAGTGCACTTAAAAAATGCGACGCACTTACGTGCTTCACAGGACCTTCTGTACTCCGTCTGCACGGCGCACTTGACTTTCTACCCTACTTTCTATGGGTCGCTTCTACGTCGCGAAACCGCGGATTACGGCTGGCGATTACGGCGAACTCGAAACTTTGCGAAACAAAGCAATTGGAATCCGGTCAAGTGCGTTGTTGTATTCCATGGCAGTAGTGTTGTAGTGGCGTTCGACAACCACCGCTGGCGTTACACCGTGGGCATCGCAGTCACAGTTACCGGCTGCCCCGACGGCAGCTGCGCACAGAGAGGCAGAGGCTGTGTGTGGCGCAGCTCATTTTGATTTCGATTTGGGATTCCGCTTGCGGACGCCGCCGCGTCTTCCTCATTCTAAATTTAAGTGCCGCTGGAGCAGCAGGAGTCGCGGCACTCGGCATAGCAATACAAGTGAATCGAGCACAAGACCCGTGGTTGTTGGGACGGAAACGGAAACGGGAGCAACGGAATACCGGAACACGAACCGTAACAGATTTTGGCTCCTTCGTGTATTTGTTGTTTTTTTTTTTGTGTGTTGTGTGTGTACATAACGGTACTCTCTGACTTACTTTCACAAAAGTGTAAAGAAAAGTAAACAAATTAAAAATTGTAGCTGCGGAAATGCTAAACAATTTATTGTTATTACAATTTACAATTAATAATTATTGTGACTGTGTTTTTTTTTTCATTTACGCAAATGTTACTTTACACCCCCCTTTCCCCTTTATTCCAGTTTTCCCTACCCTTTCCCTGCCCCCCTTTATCTTCTCCTACTGCCTCCTTTCCCCCACCTCCTTGCTTCCTACTACGCACTTTCACGCTCGCACACACACACACACAGATTATTGCGTAAAAAGCCAAGTGCGCAGCTAACTGCACTAGTCCTGCCACGCCCCTTCGCCCACATCTTTGGAGTCCTGGTCCAGGACTAGCAAGAGGAGGAAAGAAGGAGAGAAACCGACACACACAGAAAGAGAGAGAGAGAGACCGTCATGAGAGAGGGATGCTGTGTGTGTGTGTGTGTAGCGTGTGTATGCGTGTTTTTGACACTTCTTCCTTGTGCATTTTAGGGATACACACAATGTGCGTGTGCAGTGAAATGGAGTGAAAACGCCAAAGACCAAGAATTAACAACCTAATAAACTTATTAAACAAAAAAAAACCCCGTGTACGCAGTATTTAAACAAAACACAGAAAGCTCCCCCGAAAAGAACAACAGGACACATACACACACACACACACACACACACACACGGGACTGTGTGCGTGCGGGTGTGCGGGTGCATGAGTGTGTGAGGGAATTTCCTGCTGGCAGATAGAAATACCGTTAGATAAAAACAGGAAACGGAAGCGAGCGAAATGGACAGCTCGCCGGATTTGTCGCTGAAGCTGCGACGCGGCAGCAGCGATTCGCGTGACAACTTTTACATGGACTTTGCCCAGGGCATCGACTCCGACATCGAAGAGGTGGACACAGCCCAGTCGCAGGGTCAGGGTCAGGAGGTGCCTCCCCCGCCGCCGCCACTGCCCACAGTCTCGCTGGCCGAGGAGGTGATGCTCCTGGTGGCCCCGCCGCCGCCGCCACTGCCCACGCTTCTGGGCCAGCCGCTGCCCACGCTGGCGGAGACGGATGACATACCGCCAACGCCCACGCCGCCGCCACAACAGGACGAGGAGGGGGAGGAGGAGGAGCCCGAAGAAGATGAAGAGGAGGAAGAGGAGGAGGAGGAGCCGGAACCCGAGGAAGAGGGAGCTGGCTCTGTGCTGGAGCTGGACCTAATACCACCGCCGCCATTATCCCCGCTCGATGATGCCGGCCTGCGGACCGATGACGATGGCGAGGGCGAGGAGACCGATGACGCCGAGGAGCCAGTGCCCATGCCACTGCTCCAGGACCAGCAGCAGTCCCAAGGAGCCCAAGAAGAGCAGGAAGAGAATCCCGAGGAGGAGAAGGAAGACTCCGATGACGAGGACAAGTCAACGCCACCGCCACCACTGCCGCCGCTGCCGTCGAATCTCTCCTATGTCCAGGGACACAATCTCGGCCAGCCGGTGGTGACACCGCCGCTCACCAAGTCGCCATCCACTTCCCCCTCGCCGCCCGTGACTCCGCCGCCGTGTCCCGAGCTCAACCTTAGCCGGATGGTGTCCTCGCCACCGGCTCAGCACATCAGCCAGATACCGCCGCTGACGCCCTCGTCCGAGAGCGAGAACGAGGCCGAATCCCAGCCCAATTCGCCGCCACTTCCCAATCCTCGACTGGAACCCGAACCCGAAGCCGAAGCCGAACCAGAACCGGAACCAGAGCCCGTGAGTGGAGCTCGCGAGGATTACAGTCGTTCGTTGGACAACGAGGATGAGTCCACCACGATCACCACGCCGCCAAGCAATGGCTATTCGGCCTCCTCGATCATAGCGCCACCGCCAGAGCATTTCGGCGAGTTGGACGAGGACAGAGGCTTTATACCGCCACCGCCCTTGGACCAGGCGGATGAGGAGGAGGTGGAGGAGGAGGAGCCCGAGCAAGACCCCGACGATGATGAGGAGGAGGAGGAAGAGCTGACCAAGGTGGAGACGGATGAGCTGTCTGTGGACAGGGAATCACTGCAGGAGCATCACGGTGATACCATTAGCTCGCCTCGAGCGGCCAGCATAGCTAGCGGTGCTCTGGCCGGCCTCACTGGCTCCATATCCGCGTCCATCGGTGGCGGATCACCGAAGCCCGAGAGCCGCGGACCCAGTCGCAGTGGCAGCCAGCGATCGCAGCAAATGAGGGGATCACAGCAAGGATCACGTCCGGGCTCACAGCCGGGATCGCGGGCTGGCTCTCAGCCTGGTTCCCGCATTGGCTCACGCACGGGATCCGTGGCCTCGGCCGCCCACGCTGCCGGCATCCTCTCGCCACAGGCCTCACTCAAATCCCAGACATCGGTGCGCAGTCCTGCGGTGTCCATCAAGTCGGGATCACAGCGCCAGAGCGTACAGAGCCCGCCGGCCGGTGAGGGTGCTCCGGCCATGCCATCGCCACCACTGATGCGTAGCCCGCCGCCGGAGCTGGCACGCCAGATGCACAGTCCGCCAAGGATCACCACACCGCCGCGGGTCTGCAGTCCGCCGCTGGTCAGCAGCCCACCCAAGCTGGCCGAGACGGCAGCCGCCGCAGCTGCAGGAGTCAGCAAGGAGCAGGCCAGGTGAGTTGAAGTTCTTGGATACTATAATGTGCTTCTAAGGATAGCCATCTCAAGTCTTGTCTTAAATTGCATTAGAAATATTTTAAAGTGAAGCCACTCAAAAGATCCTTCTCGGAGTAATCTTCTCCTTGAAGATTCCCTTGCTTCATTTTGAGATTAAAATCCTTGGCATGCCTGCCTTGGGCTGAGAAAACTTGTAGTCCTGCCAACGCGTTCGTTCCTTGTCGCGGCTCGTATCTATCTGTAACATCTCGTCTGGCTTGGGCTTCCCGCGGGCGCTCCTCTAATTGCATAATCGTCCTCAGCCCACTCCCACTCGTCCTGCTCCTCGTCCTGACCCTCCTTCCCACTACCTCGTCGTCAGCCTCCATTAGTCGCTGCTAATAGCTGAACAAAACTGTTTAACTTATGTGCTCATGTTCTCCATGCTGCCTCAGCAGGGATGGGCACCCATCCTGCTCCATGCTCCTCCGCTTTGGTGTTGTCTGCCATCGCCTGCCTCACTTTACATTAATTAAACATCACGTTTCCAGAGCAACACCCGGACAAGTTTCACGCCGTAAACAGAGGCCGGAGTTGAGTCACTGAGAGAAAATGCTCTAGGGAAGTTCTTTTCAAATGCAAAAGGGAACTAAATTAAAGCATTTAAATTGAAATTGAAAACCTAGAAAGATTTAAATAAGCAGAAGCTAGCAGATATTACATTTGAAGTGGACAATTATTTCTAACAATTTAGAGAGTCTCTTTCCAAAATGAAATTTGCCACATTCCATTAATGATCAGAGTTTCCCTCATAGTTTTCCCCACGACTTCCAGTGCAGGGCCTTCGTGGCGTATACGTAATGCGCGGCCTTTGAGTGCGTATACGTTACACGGGTTCAAAGGCACACGGGCTGGGCGGCTCCGCTCGATTGGCCTGACAGGCGCAAATTGTTGCAGTAAATGGAAATGGAAACTAAAAAAAAGAAGAGAATAGAAAGGTGAGGGGTGCAGAGCTGCGACAGCAGGTGAAAGGTGAGCCCCGCTTGCCTTGGCAGGTTGTTGTCCTCGTCCTCGTCGAGGTCCTGGATGTCACCTGTATGCACGCTGCCTGCTGGCCCGTCTGGCCCCATTGCCACGCCCATTATTGTGGCGCTAAATGCATGTGCGACTCGGCAAATTGCCCGGAGCCAGCCACAATCCGCCGGAGAAGCCAAGAGAGACCCCTCAGTCCCTCAGTCGCTCTGTGTGCAAAATGGGTCAATTGAAAGAGCTGCCTTGTTTCTGCTGCGGTTTTTTGTATTTGCTCTCATGTCCGAATGCCCAGGTGCTCCTCCTCTCCCCCACCCCCCTTTCAGGCTGGCCTTTGTCCGGGTCCATGTTTCCGTCCGGGTCCCGGACCTGATCCCTGTCCCTGTCACGGGGTGAATGCATTCGCATGAATACCGCATACGGAATGAAATGCCTTCCGCCCCTTCGAGCCGGAAATTAATCGCTGACTTTAACCGACAAACGGACGGAATATATCGACTTGACTGGCGGTCGGTCGTCTTCCGGTCAATATTGACATAGAATTCTATATCAGGAAATGTCACAATAGGTTTTTATTTATTCATTATCAAAGCAGTTCTCTTGAAAGGTTATGAAACTGTTGATAAGTGCTGAGTAAATGTTCTATATCCTTATATAACCTTTCTTTGCAACATGTTTTTCATATTTTTATGATAAAAAATAAGCATAGTTCTTCTCATTTATATTTCTTTAAATAATATAAATGGTTATCTCTATGAAGTTCCCCCTACGAAGTTGGAAGCTTAAATGGTGGGTTTAAATATATATTTCAATCAAGCCCTCTTTTCGACCCTCCTTTTTGTATAGTCAAAGGATAATGTAAACAAATCAATTTCTGCAACAATATGCAACTTTGCCTGGGAGTGTTCAAGTGTTCACTGTACAGTGAAGTTCGTGCTGGTTGGGGAAAAATGGGGAACAGAAAGATGAAAAGCAGGTGCACAGGCGGGTGGCTTGTACTATCCATCCATCCATCCATTTATGCAACAGTCAAGCTCACATGGGGCACAAGAAGGTGGTTTGGTTTGTTCGGTTTTGTGGGGTTAACAACCCCTGCAAAATAAAAATAATACACATACATATGCACAAAAAAGCACGCCCTGAAGTATGCAACACGCTTTTAGAAATCAGATTACAAGTGCGCTCGAGTGCATGACCCACACAATTGCAGAGGCACAGGGAGTCCTTGTTGCCGAGGATATGATGTGTGTTTCGTGTGTGTCCTGATGTCAAGGTTATTTACAAGCTCCGAGAGCTCTTCCCAGCACAACACTTGTTGCAAATCGTCATAAAATTAAAAATGGTTATGACATTATGAACAAAGTTAAATATGTTATGTTATTATTAATATTTCTTACATGTTATGCTGAGCATAGTAATGATATTAATAAATTTTAAGCTACGTAATTATGTTTTGAAACAATTTTCAAAGAGAATGCAATTAAGTATATCAAGTTACCCAAAATATAAGTCTCTCTTCACACGACATTTGCCTAATTAAATGGGTTATTATAATGACTTTTAAGTGAATATAATATTTAACTATTTAAGTAGTAAAGCTCTCATTCTTGACCATATTTTCGCTCTGTGTAAAACCTCAGCCAGCTCACGTAATGATGCTCTGGTCTTGCTTTCGAGTGGCTTTTTGGAGAGCACACGGCAAAGAGTATTTGAATCTAGCCCCGATTCTTGATTTGAATGCGAATAAATGATGATGCGTGGAATACTCTCGTGGCAGGGCAGGATGTCGGATGCCCCTAAGGCTATATCCATCTCCTCCTCCTCGGAATCCACCTGGTTTCCGACATGTGTCATGTGTCATGTGCATGCGCTGCTCCGTTCCGCCTTAATTAAACATCCCAATCACGTACTGGAATATATTTCACATTTCCATTACGGCACGACACACATCATCAGATTTATGCTAAATATATATGCATTAGGTACAGTCAGTACTTGATAACTTGGGCTTAAAATATGGGAAATATCTTAAAGATTCATCTTTGAAATGCAAGTTTCTTGGGCTACAGCTTCCTTTTTGTGAGGGTTGAACTGGCATAGATTTCAATAAATGATATGAATATTATATATATTATGAAACGCACTGTTACCCAGTCACACTGTGAGTGTCTGTGTGTATATATCCACTAGACGGCGATTAGTTTCAATTGCCCCGTGGGGCCTTTTCATTAAGTTTATGCTTTTTTTTCGTGTGGTCTCTCTAGTCTGGGTTTCAGATGATAATCTCTGGGATTGGAATCTAAAACGGAATCTAAAGCTTTGTGCGTTATTAAAGGCATGGGATGGCTTTGTGGGTGGATTGGGATGGATGGTGGGTATTCCCCGAAGGTCAAGGAGATTCCAGTGATCTGTGATATTCGTTCCCTGGCGAAGTTCAATGCATTCGCGGAATGGAATGGAACGGAAATGTCTGGCATCGGATACAATGAATGCCCCAAAAGCATCCGAGGGGTGACCATTATTTAATTAAGTGCTGCGGCCGCCTATATATCCGTATCTCTGTGGCTGTAGCTGTAGCTTTGTATCTCTGCATAGCTGTATCTGTATCTGTGGCTCCGTATCTCTATCTGCACATCGGTATCTCTGTATTTGTATCTGCAAAATCGGGTGCGGGGCCTGAATCCAATGTGAAAGCCTCTGATGGTTCAGTGAGCCCACGTCGGTCAGCAGATCCAGCCACACGCATATATATATCCATATACTATATATATATATCTCATTCATGTCGGACTTATCATCATCCTCCTCCACCTCCTCATCTTGCAGCTCCTTAAGTTCCGCGGCTGCTGCTGCTGCTCCCGGTGAGCCCTTGGAGCCACCTCTGGCCACCATTAGCTACCAGGATGAGCAGAAGCCGAAGTCAGCGCCTGCACCTGTCCCCGTGGTCACCAGCCAGCCGGCCCGGGCTCACTTTACAAGCAGTCACCATCACTACCACTTGCCGCACCAGTTCCAGCATCCCCACCATCAGAATCATCACACGCACAGCGTCCGGGTGCCCACGCCCACGGTGCCCAGCAGCTATGCCCCACCGCCGCCGCCGCCGGCATCGTCTTCGGAGGGAGGCAGCTCACCCGGTGAACAGCGACGTCGCCTAATGACACCCGCTTCCGTTTCCGTTTCCGGTGCCGGTGCCGGACTGCTGGCCGCCACATCCGCATCCGCGGCTGGCCCAGATCTGGCCGTGGCCGTGTCGCCGGGCAGGGTATCGGCTCGCTCCGGTTCGCAGCATCATGTGACCATCGATGAGTCGAGTTTGCCGCGCAAGAGCAGCATCCAGGAGACACCAGGACCCAGTGGCTTGATCGTGGGCTCCGGTGAGGGTGATGGAGATCGGGATATTGGAGGCGGAGGCGGAGGCGGAGGCGGCGGCGGAGGTGGAGTCGATAGCTCCGATCCGCCATCATCACCGGGAGGATGTGAGCTGGGAGGCAGCCAGCGGGAGGAGGGGCAGCTGGCATTGATGTATCACTCGCACCAGTTGACCAATTATCCAGTGCTGCCAGCCATCAAGCGGACCCATCGACCATCCTTTGTGTATCCTCCAATGCCGAGGGTCAAGGCGTAAGTAACATGATTTTTAGGTTCCTAATTATAATCTTAGGGTTTCCTAAATATATTTTTTATAGTGGCGATGCCTTGGCCACTTTGTTCTCGGCACTTTATGGCAAACTGTTGGTGGTTATGGGCATAGCCTTTCCCATGGCCGAGGTCATCTCCACATACATTCCCCCATCGTTCTATGAGGTGAGTCTAGACTCTTAATAAAACCTAGTGAAATATGAATTAATGATACAAATGTATTTCATTTTAGGTATACTATTTGTATTTGTACATAGGCAGCATGATCTTCCTGCTCTTTATGTACGCCACCTTGCTCTGGGGACGTCCCAAGTTGCCAGTGCCCATAGGTAGGGATCTCTGACACATTAATAATATATTATAAATATAATGTATTCCCTTCCCATAGCCACCTCCCCCAACAAGTCGACGACCAAGGCCAGTGGCACGGACAGCATGGATGAATCGGATACGGATAGCAACTCGGTGCATCGTCGTCTTCCTCCGCCGATTCCAGTGCGGCGTCCATCGTTGCTCTCCCCCTTGGGAAGGCAGCACCACTATGGCAGCTTCTATCTGCGCATGGGAGCTGTGGGTGAGTGTCCTGAAGGGAATCTAAATGATAGGACTCCTTATGATACATACTCTCCCCTCTGACAGCCTTTGGCATTGGCAGCATGATCTATTCCGGCCTGGAGTTTGGTCAGTACTTTGAGCTAAATCCGGATACCAAGTGCCATAATGTCCTGCTGGCCTTGACACCGGCCACAAGGATGGCCTTCATCTTCATCCAGATGTACTTCATCTTTCTGAACAACGAACAGATCAAGGTGTATCGCTACAAGATCATCGCTCGCTTCGGCCTGATGCACATGATCGGCACCAATCTGGCCGTTTGGCTCAATGTCCTCATCCAGGAGACGAAGCACGAGATTCTCACCTTCTACAATCCGGAGAATCGAACGCTGAGGATCTCGCACAGGATACCGGGACATTCGCGTGGACATGCCATCATACCGCACGATCCCACGGCGCATCTGAGGGTGCCGCGTGGCCTCAAAGGACCGTACCAGATCTTCGAGTGCCGCCGCACAAATATCATTGGAACTCTGGTGCAGGACGCTTCCCCGTTCCTGTTCCCCTGCACCATCGAGTACTCGCTGATCTGCGCCGCCATCCTGTATGTGATGTGGCGCAGCATCTCGCGGCCACAGTCACCGAATACACCCCAGCGTCCGGACATGATCAGTTCGCCGATGAAGCGTTCGCCGCATCACTACTCCGTGGACTGTGCCCGTGCCCACAAGGGCCTCTTCGTGGGCATCCTCATCCTGGTGCTGACCATCATCTCGCTGATCATCTTCTTCGTGCTGATCTCGCGTCCGGAATTCGTGGCCATGGCCGTGACGGAGGTGACCATTTGTGAGTTGCTCATCTATGGCACGGCCACGATTGCCACGCTCCTGGGGATGATACAGATCCGGCACTTGCAGTACGATGCATACAGGAGCTTCTCCCTGGACGACATCCTGTTGGTGGGCGCCCAGACGGGATCCTTTCTGTATAATATTTTCACGGTGATTGCCGGACACTTTACACTGCGCAGCGACGACATGCTGGTCCCGATCAATGCCCTCGCCTCGATCGTTCAGACCGCCTGCCAGACGATGTTCATCCTGGACGCCAGCCGGCGGCAGGCCGTCAGTCCGGAGCACATAAGGAAGAAGCCGGGACGGGAGATAGTCACCTTTATGCTGGTGGTCAATCTGGCCATGTGGGCCATTAGCACGCTGGAGAAATCCCGAGCGGAGTCGCATCCCATTCAGTTGAACTTCTACGGGCTGTGGGCCTGGACGATCATTACGCATGTGTCGATGCCTCTGGCCATCTTCTACCGATTCCATTCCACGGTGTGCCTCTGCGAGATCTGGAAGAGGGCCTACAAGCTAAAGCCCACGTACATGTGAGAGTTCGCCCGCTCGCGCATCCAGAGCATTGCGCAGCAGCAGCAATTCTGTGAGGATCTCAAGACGAACCTGTCCTACTGCTATTGCTCCACAACGCTGGCGGGCGGTGAGCTGGAGACCGTCGAGGAGGTGGACAGTGGCGAGAGTAATTCAGCCGAGGAGCAGGCAACGGCCGGGGGAGGAGCAGCAGGAGCAGCAGGAGCAGCAGGAGCGGGAGCGGGAGTAGGAGCAGAAGCTGGACAGGATGAGGAAGGGGAGCAAGGCGGCGACAGCTGTGGACTGAGGGCACCCATCCGGGCGCTGTCGCCGCAATCACTCAACACGGAGAAGGCCTTCTGTCCGGTTTACGTGATCAATGGCGAATGAGTTTACGCGCATTTTGAGTTCATCGACGCCCTCAGCGGCCATGAGCTCAGCTTTGTCTAGGACAGGCTCCAGCACCACCATTAATTAGCACCACCATCACCCACCAAGACACCATTTGAGATACCATTTGAGAACCACCAAAGAGGAAGAACCAACCACCAAGCCCCCCCGGAAGCGGATGCCATTTCCCCCCCAAAAACATATCCCAGAGAAGAGATATAGAAAGGCAAAAACAAAAGGAATAAGAGAAGAACAGAAAAGCTTTCGAAAAAGTGGTTGCGTATACGCAATATACGAGCAATACAGCAAATAATGCGTATACGCCCTGTGTGCCAGGGTTTTGAGCATCAAAAACGAAGTTCGAGGAAGAAATCAGGCGGAAATGCCAGTTATTTGTAGCCGTAGCAAAGAGAGAGAGTATTCATGTTCAGCATCCCATATATATATATTAATGGAAAGTTACAACAAAATTCACACGAATATATCAAAACGGTTAGGCTCGCAAATGGAAAACAAGCATTTTATATGTTTATATATACACTATATAGAACTGAAGGAGAGACAGTAGCAGAATCAGGATCAGAATGAGCGGGTTGTTGCCTCATCTGTAGGCTAAACTAAGGATCAGCAAAGGCATGGCAGCCATAACCAGGATAAAAGGACATTTACTCGATATATTTCCGGAAACCAAAGAGGTTAATAAGCAAAGCAATCGTAGAAGAGGATAGAACCTCCAGGAGAAGTCATTGAACCCCACCAGAACACACACACCAGACGAGGAATCGAAGAAAAGCAAACACTGGACTACCAAGTAGACAGTTGACACACACACACTCTCCCAGTTTAGCACCTAAGGATATTAAAACATATATATACTCACACATGCATAATGTAGATGTTCGATGAGAGTCCTCTTTTGGAAATCCCCTCCCCCTTATATATTGTTGAGATATTACGTTGATCATTAAGCGAATCTGTTGAAGCAGCCGAAGAGGATGTTGTTCGGTGTTGTTAGGAACCTTGTTTCCTCCCACTTTTCATTCTTTATATTATGTGATAGGCAGCGTTTGTGTTTGTGCTTGTTTCCCTCAAAATACACACATAATTCAGTATTAAAAAGGCTCAAAACTAAGAGAAAACAAAAAAGGAGAATACAACTGGAAGAAGGACAAATCAGATTGGAAAGGAAATCACTTACTGTAAGACGCGCACAAGAGTAACATTTTAAGGAGATAGAAATGAATATGAATGTCTGTTCTTTTTTTTATATAGTCTACCATAATGGTATATAAGGTATCTAGGATATAGACGATGATTCCACTTACGACGCGATGTTTGTATATTTTCACAATGCCAAAGAGTTCTTTACGTAGCCTATGTTATGATTGCCAGAGATTGGGTTTTCCATTTGAATCTACTCACTCATCCATTGTATATTCAAGAGTTATATGTATTACGAGAAATGCCAAAAAAAAACGACGAACGGAAATCATGGAGTCAAGGAGCAAACGAGAAACAAGTATATTATAATATAAATATATATTTAAATTAAATTAGTTATTTCAATTTTATACTCGTACTAAATTTTTAACTAGAATTAACTGTAAAACTTTATATGCATTTTCTTACATGTATTTATATATTGTACACCGACTCGGACCGGACACTGCTCTAAAGAAATCGAATAACGAAATCAAATTGAATCCAAAATCAAAATTTAATATTGAATTATATATATATGGATATATATTTACAGCCCGATTGTATTAGAATTTATGGGAAACTAAGTAGTTACGATGAGCGATAGTTATCGAAGACTCATTAGAGGAACTCCTATTCCACGTAGAAACCAATAAAGTACGATAACAAAAAACCAAAAAGCGAAATAAAAGTTTGAAAGCAAGCCGAAAAAAATATGAAGTTATACCCGAAACATTATTTGTTCACATTACTCAGTAAAAAACAAATGAAAATCGAGAATTAAATGTAACAATTGCAATTGTGGGACTCACTTCATAATCTGTAATCGATAGGCCTTCTTCATAAACCTTTTTTCAGAACTGTCCAAGCTCAAGGACTCTTGGGAAATTTAATTTAAAATATTTCCCTTCACTTCTTCAAGGTTTCATTTCCTAAAAATGTAAGCTGTTTTTCATACATTTCAAAGCTAAAATTCTTCCTTTGGTCCCATTAAAAAATTATTCAGGTATTCATTAGGAATATCTGCAGACATATATTCAAGTAGTTTTAGATTAAGGATAGAGTTTTCCATATTTCCCTTTCGAACCAGACAAACTGTTGCAGTTCCTTTTTCCGTTTTTCAATTAACTTTAGGATCTATATATTTCTTTCTAATAAAAACAGATTCAATTCTCCTTTGAATTTCACCTGAATTTCGCCCCGAATAATACTAAAAACAAAATACAACTTGGACTAAGCCTAGGAAAAGCAGTTTGTATTAAGTGTTACAAGTATTAATATGTATTTACAATAATGGCTATGAAGATAAAGTTAAACACCCATAAAAATCCAAAATAACAACTAGTCGTCAATGTTCTGTGTTCCCCAGCAAATACACCACCACCCAACCAAAAAAATAAATACAAAATAATAAACGAGACAAAACAAAAAACTATAATGACTATAAAAGAGCAGTAAATATGCAATAAATATTAATAATAAATTGAAACGTAATTCGATTACTATGCAAAATGCTGCCGCCCTTTTGAGTTTTTCTTTGGGTAAATGGGTCAAGACACCGAGAATGTTCCACATACTGTTCCATAGCACTAGGATTTGGGCCTCAGGGTGGGGTCTTCAAGAGGTCCTGCCATCGGAGGCTTCTTCGGAGAAGACGCATAGCCCCCTCTTTTTTTGAATCTGTATCTCAGGCTGGGGAATATGGGCGCAGGAGCAGATACACACGCATACGGATACAGATACAGATACAGATACAGTGCTGAAGCCCTCCAAAATATACTCGCAGTTTGCAGTACAGTAAAAGCTCAGCAAATGGAAGGTTGTTTTTTTCTTTTCAAAAGACTTTTAGTATGTTTTTTTTACAGGTCAGTGAGAGTGCCCCCAGAAACTGAGGTTTAGAGATATTTTTAAGCATGTTGTGCTTACTTCTTTTAATGTTTTTATATTAAAAAGATATTAGCAAGCTTTAAAATATATTTTTTCAAGTGCCTTTTCAAAATGTTGCAAGAAAGAGAGATTTAAATGACACTCAAAGGAAGTATGTGCTCTTTTAAAACTTTACTCTTGGTTAACTATAGCGAACGTGTACTGTACTTTCGTAGGGAGGGAATGTGTATCTGTCCTTTTCACACAAAAGTGCGTGCGGGACAAACTAAGAAGATTTCCCCTCCATGGCCTCTCTTTCTCTCTCTTATTTTGTATCCCTCTCTGGGGCTGTGTGGATGCTGTTGGTACGCCCCTGATTTCCACTGCAGCCCTACTGTGGATGCTGTTCTTCTCCACCTATACATACATATATATACATATATATATATATACGTCTGTGTGTTTCTCTGGATTCCACGTATCCGGGGCTATGTACCCGGGACACGCGTACCGACCGGTTACCCGGGATGTGAACCACGCCCTGGCCAACCGAAAACTAGGTTAGCTCCGCTCCGAAAAATACACGCTTAAACACACACACACACACTCGCACACAGTGTAAGGATGTGAGCACAAGGATATATAGCATAAAGGATATAGTACATAATACAGCCGCAGATACAGATCCTCTCAAGACAAGCCTCTCTTAGACGGTGGGGCTGGGGACATTATTTATTCAATTTTTTGTAGCGTCTAATTTCCCTAATTCAATTAGGCTTTTTCCATCCATTTTCCCCAGGACCCCCTGCTGTTCGTTATGTTTATTTTCCGTGAATTTTCCTTCACGTTTTTGTTGAGAGTGGGCGCGCCTGCAATTAGATACAAATACGAGTGGTTCGCATACACATAAATGCACCCCGTTTGGCGGCAAAACCGAAGCCCAGAGGTGAATGTCCTTTGGCAGGACTCGAACGCATGCGCCGCGCCCACATTTGCCCACTGCCACTCCTCTTTTCGCACTACCCAGCAAGCCAACGCACCCTCCTCCTCCTCCCCACCCGAGGCAAGTTTTTTGTGTCAACGCCTTGGCTGCAGTGCATCTTGGCCGAACTTCGACTTGGACTTCCTGCCCTCAGCAGTCGCACCTTGCATGTCCCATTAGTGCACGCGGTTCCCAAAGGGAGTTGGCCAGGTCCCTCGATGGCGATCCGATGGCGATAATCTGATTACCCAGCCGGACAAGGGGACCCTTGGCCAGCCGGCCAGCCAAGAACAATGGACGCAGTCTTGGTCGGGTTGGGAGTCCACTGCAAGTCCTTTCTAGTTCAGCAATTAGCCTTTAGCCCAGTGGGGTTGGTGAGGCTACAGGGGAAGGGTAAATGGAACAACAGGCCTTTATGGGAAGATATCTATTCAATTTAACACTCTAGATGATTTAGGGGATATTGTTCTTTATGATTTAATTACTTTTTAGAGGGATAAACTCGTAGTTCTAGCAGTGCAACTATTAAGGATTCTCACAACATTCATAACCATATGTTTCTAAAGAAGTATGAGCTACATATATATATATCTTAATAATAAATTCAAGATAATGTTATATATATTGAATATTTAACAAGTAGTACTTCAAATATTTTATCAAGTTTAAAGGCATTACAAATATTTATCTAGAATTACTTTACCCTTGCAGGCTTTTATAATTTCAGTCAGAAGCTTGTTTCAATGTGAAGGAGCCATTTCCGACCCTATAAACCATATAAATTCTTAATCAGCATCGAAAGCCGAATCGATCTAGCCATCTCAGAACGAAAAAAAAAATTTTCATTTTAATTTTAGTTTTTTGGGTAAATTTTTACATCTTTGAAAGTTTCAAAAAATGCAAAAATTTCAAATTAGTTTAAGTTTAAAATTGAGTATGCAGATTTATCAATATATTAAAAACAAGCACAGAACAGCTTTCCGAATTGAATTTTATGCTTTTTTGGCTAAGTTATGAGTTTTTTAGATTTTGATTTGTAGAAGAAATTGTCATATAAATATAGGTAAATATCGGCTCAAAGAATGGTATTATAATTTTAGTCAGAAGCATGTTTCGATGTGAAGGAGCCATTTCCGACCCTATAAATCATATATATTCTTGATCAGCATCGAAAGCCGAGTTGATCTAGCTATCTCAGAACGAAAAAAAATTTTTGAATTTTTATTTTAATTTTTTGGGTTAATTTTTACATCTTTGAAAGTTTCAAAAAAAGGAAAAATTTTAAATTGGTTTAAATTTTAAATTGAGTATGCAGATTTATTAATATATTAAAAACAAGCCCAGAACAGCTTTCCTTATCGAAATTTTTGCTTTTTTGGCTTAGTTATGATATTTTAATATAAAATTATATTAATATATATGTATATATTATATATATATTATATACAAATTATTTAAGAAATTTATTTAAGAATTACTGAATTCAAACTTTTCTCTTCATGAATATAATAATTAAAACAAACTATGTTTATTATATTTTTTTTACTTGATTAATATTATTTAAGGTTTTGGTAATTCGTAATATTTATTACGTTCGTATTTCGCTTAATTATTCAATCTGTCGCATAGACATTTGCTTTTATTCACGTGCTTTTTTACGAGATATTTTGGCTATTATCACTTCTCCCCTTTTGGCCTTACAATTCGCGAAAGTCGTGTGCAACGAATAATGGTGGCAAAAGGGAGAACTAAGCCGCAATAAAAACTGGTAGAAGGTACACATAAAAAAATAGTTGTGACATTTCTTTCTTCAGGAAATAATTTCTTTCGACTAAAATAAAAAAAAATATTTACAAATAAAATTGAATTAAAATTGATTTATAATTCATATCTTTGTTGTCTGTACGAAACGATAACAAAAACAAAAACAAGAGCAACAGTAACGATAACAACAACAAGAAGCAACAGACAGAGACGTTAACCGCACGAATATCGTAAGCGCTTACGATATACACTGTTGTTCTGGCCCTGCGTCGACTGCGATGCGGCGTCGCAGCAACGCACAGTGGTAATAAAGCACATTGAAAATTATGTTTCACTTTTGGCAGTGTGAAACAGGAAAATACAGCAATAATTCTGATATAACGAAAACATGATGAAAAATAAAATATATATTAACCTATTATTCATTCGAACTCCTAGGAACATCTTAAAGAATCGTTTAAAAAATATTTCCTTTTTATAAACTGCCTTCGAACCAGAATTATTAATATGTAGCGCTATTGAAATATTTAAAAGAGCTCTTTTTAAATACCAAATAATATTATATATATAATATATGGATGTTTTTACAATAGCCCATCTATAAATCGACTATAAATCAATGGTTCAACCCCACTGTGCGTCGCTGTCTTTCCAGTCTCTTGGTTTCTGCTTTGCGTTCGGCGTTCGGCGTTCGAGCTTCCGCTTTTGCGTTCAACTTTCAGTCAAAAGCGAACTGTTCCGAGTGATGGAAGCGAGTGGTGCCTCTTCAGACCGGTGCTCTTTTTTTCTAACCAATAACAATAATGCTTTGGCAACTATAAATAATAAACCTAAGGCTAACTAATAAGTACACGATAGAGATCAGAGAAAAGACAACGTTCTCTGGGCCGGGAACGGGAATAATAGCAATAGCTGGAAAGTTTGTTTCGCTTTTTTTCCCCTCTCCCCTGCTTTAAAGCCAGTTTTAGCAACAACAAAGTTGCATTTTTGTAGAATTGCCTCTAGTAATTGCTATTATTCTTGGCTATTTGTTGCTGTAATTGCTTGCATTTCATTTAATTTTTTTTCTTGCCTGGTTCTATTTTTTTTTTTTTTTTGTTGTGCAGTGAACGAAAGAAATAATAATAATAAACAGAAGAAGGAAAAGTGCCAATCACGTTGAAGTTTTTTGCATTTTTTGTTGTTGTTTGTTTATGAAGAAGTGCGTCGTCGTCCATTTTGTCTGCGTTGCTTGAGTGTGTGCGTGTTTTGTGTGCGCTTCCTGGCTGCTTCAGTGCGTGTATGTGTGCGAGCCTGTTTCCGGTTTTGTCAATCAACAAATTCTATTTTGTTAACCAACAAAAAAAACAGGACTCTACAACAACAACAACAACAACAACAATAGAAAGTAACAAACATAAAGAACTCCAAAAAAGAAGGAAAAGAAAAGGAAAAACCCAATAAAGAAACAACAAACAAACCGTAAAACGCATAACGCATAATAACGGTATAAACGCGCGCGCAACAGACGCCATCACGCCCCCCGCCCACCATCTTGATTCTACTTCTTCCTCGCGAGGCGGAAACAAAACAAAGGAAAAGAAACCAGGACAGGGGAAGAGATCGAAAGGCGGAAAGGATACTAAAAAAAACGCAGAGAGGAAGCACCTCGAAAGGGAAACGCCGATGAGCTGAATGGCAGGATAAATCCTCAGCCTTCCCCCCACACAAAATAAAAAAAAGTAAGTCAAGTGATGGTTCCTATAAGATAAGATATATTTAGGAATTTTGAAGTTCTCATATTTTTTAGTTTTTAAAGCGTATTTTCAGAATAACAACACATTTTGTGCTGCTAACATCTCATATTTTACGGTACCCTTAAAATATTAAAATATTACTATTATAACTTCCTTTTGATCAACTTTTCTGAGAGTATTTCATATGAAAAACCATCTTCAATTAGTAAAATTAAAGGCCATGCCATAAATTTCATTACCTTAAATTAATTTTAAAACTAAAATTCTTTCTATAAAGATTTACCTATAATCTTTCAACCTTTGCAAATGGGATTAACTTGGGTGTTGGTAAAGTTGTCAAAGATATATAGTTTGGGTTTGTGGTTCGAGTATCACATGGGAGGGGCTCCACTGTAACTAAGCTCTTTGATGATCCCCCAACACCCCCTCGGCACTCGGCACTCGGCACTCTCGAATGCTATCAAACTGGCGGCTGCCCTTCTCGGGTTACCAACACATACATTTCTTGGTCTTCCATTAGAAAGACATTGGGCGTATGTCGTATATTTTTTCCTTTTTCGGATTTCGCTACCTTCTTCTTTGGCCCAAGGAAAACCCATAGAAGTGCCGCTGGGGCCAAGTGAGGGAAAATCTTAATTGCACAAGAGGCGCTACACAGGGGACAAAGAAGCACGAAAAAAATAAAACGCGGGCGGATATATCTGGGAGAAGTAACAGAATCGGTACCCAGAATTGGGTCACCCTTGGCAGGGCGACCGTCCAGGCATAATCCTCACTGATCGCACAATCTCGTGAATTGCCAGAACAAGAGCTACAGCTATAGCTTTCCGTCAAATTGGAAAATGACTTCATCTTGTCAGAGATCTAATATGAACTTGATTATATAGGTTTCAGTCTAGAATTGTATACCATAAATCATTGAACCGAGAAATGGTTCATAGTTATCTCAGATCATTGTCATCTTTACTTTAATAACTAAGTAAATGTAATGACTGATCTAGTGAGTCACTAGACCTACTTAAAAATGTAGAAGAAATATCTATTTTATGTTACCCTCATAGAGCTTAATGAATATTTAATGTTGTTCATTGATCTCGTGATTCACTAACCTCCGTAACTAAATACTTATTACTTAAGTGAATCATTGCCAGCAGAATTTATTTTCACATAATACTCATACTTTCACGATGTCATTAAATTAAACAAAGCGATCATTATCAGAGGCTGACATATTTATCAGATTCTTTGATGGTGATGCTCGGCAAATGCTATTAACATAGCTTATTGGTTGGCTTATACTTCAGAAACCATCGATTTCCATCGATTACTATCGATATAATATATATATCGAATGCCAAATTACTATTAGACAACATTTACCAACTGGTTGATCGTGATTCTCACCGATTACCATCGAGCAAAAATGATATATCGATGACTGCGTTTTGGCATTGATTTTGTCCGATTTATATCGATCTAAGCATAAATATATATCGAGCACAATCGAGGCAAATGTTGGGATTCAAGGGAAACGAAATCCGGAAAAGTATTCGCGAGGGTTGAAACCGCGACACGCGATTTCCAGCGGTGGTTAGTTCTTAGTTCGGTGGGTGGTGGTGCTGCCGCCGATGATGATGATGATGTGGTGACGGGGGTGGCACTGGACACAGCATAAAATATGGAAAACAGGATCAAAAACGCAAAACAAAGCACGAAAAATAAGAAGCACAACAAAACGGAATGCATATTCTGCATGCGAGAGTGAGTATCGTGTGCCAGAGCATATATTAACTAATGAGCCGACGACCTCCGGGGGATGGACAGCTCTCTGACGGACCGAAAGACTGCGACTGGCACTGGGACTGGGACTGGGAGTGGGTGATGAATCCGTGGGCAATGGAACGGACCTCGAAACCCACCCACCATTCCTCACAAAAAAAAATATCAGAACCCATAGTGCATCACGCACTCAGCATTTAATTGCTACCTTTTATGGAAGTCTGTCATTAAAAAAAACCAAGCTAAATGGACTCGGTATAAGCGATTTTTAAAAGCATTTCAGAGTGTATTTTAAGGATATTTAAGGATTTAAAATTTTGTTGAGAAAATGCATCAACTTAACAAATTATATTTTTGTTCCAATACAACACATTTAACAAACCTATGACCGTATTTTTTCATACGCTTTTTGTTGGAGAATTTAGTGTCAAAACTTTATACATTATAGTTTTACTTTATTATCATTTCTTGGGATATTCTAAAATCTTTAAATATAATAAAACAAAGATCCAATCTAAGAAATTCAAGTTAACCATTGCAGGATACTATAATTTCGGTCAGAAGCTTGTTTCGCTATGACGCAGTCATTTCCGACCCTATAAATCATATATATTCTTGATCAGCATCAACAGCCGAATCGATCTAGCTATCTCAGAACGATAAAAAAAATTTGAATTTTTATTTTAATTTTTTTGGTAAAATTTGACATCTTTAAAAGTTTAAAAAAATTGAAAATTTTCAAATTGGTTTAAATTTTAAATTGAGTATGCAGATTTATTAATATATTAAAAACTAGCACAGAACCGCTTTCCGAATTTAATTTTATGCTTTTTTGGCTTAGTTATGAGGTTTTTAGATTTTGATTTGTGGAACAAATTGTCATATAAATATAGGTAAATATCGGTTCAAAGAATGGTATTACAATTTCAGTCAGAAGCTTGTTTCGATGTGTAGGAGCCATTTCCGACCCTATAAATCATATATATTCTTGATCAGCATTGAAAACCGAGTCGATTTAGCCACCTAAAACAGGAAAACATTTTTTGAAATTTTTTGTTGTATTTTTATGGTTAAATTTTTCATCTGTGAAATTTTCAAAAAATGGAAAATTTTCATATTTGTTTAAATGTTAAATTGAGTATGTAGATTTATTTATTTGTTAAAAACTAACATAGAACAGCTTTCCGAATTGAATTTAATGCTTTTTTGGCTAAGTTATGCGTTTTTGAATTTTTGATTGGTTGACAAAATTGGTTGTGATCGATTTCCGATACTATCCTATAATAACTAACTATAAACAGTAAAAGTAACTATTATAAACTGAAGAAAGAAACTATAAAGTATAGTGATATATATTTGTAGAGCCCCTTTTTCTTTGAGTGCGAAGAGCGGAGGACAGACTGTGTTTTTTGTTTATAAGGTCACCCTATTTCACGGATTGCATCCATCTGTCGCCGCCAGTTCTCATGCTCATTTCCATACCCATTTTCATTCCCATTTCCACCAGCCTCCCCCTTTGTCGTTTCCATTTCCATTTCCACAACCATTTTCATTTCCATTTCCATTTCGATTCCGATTGGGATTCTCCCAGTTTGGCATTCTTTCTTTTCAGTATACAATTGCATATCCGGTTCTCAATGTGGGCGCCGTCTCCGTCTCCGTCTCCCGTCTCGGTGGATTCATGGATCTGCATAGATCAGATTTTCCTACCCCCATTTTCACTTTTATTATTATTTTTTGTATCGTTTTCTGCGGTGTGTTTCCTTTTGTTTTTCCCCCCGATCCACTGAGCTTCTGGTTTTTATTTTTTACTGTGGGCGGGGCTTGTGGAGAGGTGGTTTTATAGAAGGGGGATGGGGTTTTCAGGGCATTATCCGTCTGCCGTCTGTCATTGGACACTGTCATAAAGTAGCAACATCGAATGCAGCGCCATCTCATCACGACGATGATCTCCCAAGCCAATTCCAGTGGCACAGTTTTTGTTTACAACAAAAAGCGGAGCAACAAAAGGCAACCAACTGCACTCATATATTCATAGCATCGATTGGAAAATGAAAAACTATGCTTAATTATGCATAAAATATGGAAAAGATGTTTGTATTCAAGGGAGATTAATGCTATTATTTAATGGTTTATTTTTTTATTTTATATTATTTGAGCTTTGTTTATCTTTAAAGTGTATTTTTATATTATTTTTGTGAGAGCTTAAATAAATACTATCTACCTTAGTTCCCCTTCTTGTTTATTTACTTATTTTCCCAGCCATAAAAAAATAACAAAAACAAATAATAAACCAAGTTCTGAAACCTTCTCTTCCCTTTAGTTGGTCAAAATGAACCTTGTCTTGAGACCTCCTCTAAAATATATTTAAGAAACAATGAAAAAAGAGCCATTTCAGCTGTAAAAAAACATAAGAATATAATAAAAAAGCATTCTTAGATCAGTTAGAAGTAAGAAATAGAGCCATCTTAGAACGTATTAAGGCAATGTCGGCGGTCATAAAAGGCCATAATGTTGCCGACGTCGTGGTACTGCATATTTCTCTAGCTTTTTCTATGTAGTTTTTTTCTGTATTTTACTTTAGTGTTTTCTGTATTTTTCTTGATTCTGTTTCTGCTCTGTTCCATGGCCAGAATTGTCGCATGTTCTCGTTCAAACAACCAACACAGTATCGCAAATTGAAAGCTTGGCTAATACCATTAACATTTGATGGCTAACATCTCCCCACACTCGCGAAACCGGCGCAAAAACTAACCCAACGCTGTTAATTGCCCAAAGCTTGCCTTTTTTATTTTTATTTTTTGGTCAGTGCAACAAACATTATTGGCAAGACGAAACAAAATGCAACCAAAACGAATCGAAACGCTAATCGTTAACTTGACCCCATTAGCCAAGAATCGATCAAGTTCTTTTGTGACTTTTGGGATTTGTCTTTTTTAAGTATACAAATATATATGATATATATACAATATATATTGCATTTGTAACTTTTGAATAAGAATGTTATTGATAAATTTGGTTATTAAAATCTTTGCTTAACCATTTTTTAATTTTATTTGTATTATTTCGCTTATTTTCGGTCATTTCCGACCCTATAAATCATATATATTCTTGATCAGCATTGAAAGCCGAGTCAATCTAGCCATCTTAAACAGGCAAAACAATTTTGAAATTTTTTTTGTATTTTTATGGTTACATTTTTACATCTTTCAATGTTTAAAAAAATTGAAAAATTTTAAATTTGTTAATGTGTTAAATTGAGTACGCAGGCTTGTTAACCTATTAAAAACTAACATGGGAAAGCTTTCCGAATTAAAATTAATGCTTTTTTGGCCAAGTTATGAGTTTTTTAATATATTATTTGTTGACAAAATTGTTATATAGAAATTTCGATAAATATTGATTTTCAAACTTTCTTCAAGTCAAGTATGTAATTTTTCTTGACCTCCAAAAAACATTTAAATTATGTTCACTAAGCGTAAAACCATTTGCCATCAAATATTTGAAGGCTATTTTAAAATTTCGCTGAATTGGAATTTGGAAACTTGCATTGTCCGAGGCGTAACGGAATATTTGAGTTTTTATGATTTTTTTCTTCTTGCCAAATTCCGAATTCCAAATATTTGGTTCAATCAAGAACATCAAAATTTGCTTGGAAATTAAAAATAAATTTATGTGAGCCTCCTCCATCAGCCGCGCCCTTGAGAGGCGGCAGCATCAGCGGCAACAAGTGGAAATTCCAGAAGGAAAAACTAGCGCAATTTTTATGACCCTCCCTCGCGATGATGATGAAGATGATGATTACGACGATGATGTCCGATGCTGATGGATGAGTGCCAAGTAGAGGCCACTGAAGCCATCCGGGATCTTGACAGATTGATGAGGGTAGCTGAGAAAATGCTCTTTACTTTCAATTACTCCAAAACATATCTCTAGTCTTATCCAGATTCATGGGAAGCCGCCACATAAGACTACATAATTGACAAGCCAAGGAAGAGGAGGGGTGACTGGGAGGCAATTGCATGTTGCAAAATATTATCCAATATTGTTTATGTTTTTGCGCATGGGAAAAATAGAATCAGAGGTCGTGTGCCATTATATATGTATAATGCTGCCCCCCTTTTTGCAGGCCTCTGTAAATAATTTTGGGAATGCGTATTAAAACAAAAACCAGGCAATGCGAAACGCTTCGATCACTATTTTGGTCCATATTTGAATTTGAAAATAAATGCATAAAGTTTCTGGGTTGGGTAAATGAATTGATTTAATGAAAATATGCTAAACTTGTCTGGGCAACCATCATCATCATCATGATATTATAATGAACAAAATATAAAGTCCTAAAAAGTCTCAAAAATTTAAAAATTTTTTTCAATGTATCGTATTATTTCTTATATATTTTAAAATATTCATAGATATTCCAATAATTCTCTCTCTCTCCGTTTTCAGAACGACCAAATTGCGCAACCAAAAGTCTTGAACAAAAATCAACTGCTGCTGCAAACCGTATGACTGATTTATAACACTTGAGCGTACTGTAGCGATTACCTCCCTAAGAAAACTTTATACTAACTTACAACAGACATAAATATATATACATATATAGAGATATATACAGGCGCATATACGGCCGCATATATAGGAATGGCAGGGCAATAACTTTCAACTTTAAAACGTATTAAAGTCAATCAACGCTAGAAGCTTTGCTTAGTACCCACCATCCCCCTCAACAAATATATCCGATATACAATATTCACTGGCCGATAAACGGTAACCGATATATCCGATAGATAGCTGAGGGCAGAGTGAAAGGAAGCAGAGGAGAATCTACGGAGAGGCCCGAAGAGAGGAATGCAGCGGTGTCCCTACATTCATGAGATGCGAGAACGATTACTGGACCAGCCGCGGGAGACACTTCAACTCGATAACATGGAGCGGGCCAATCTGCTCGACAATCGCCAATCGGCATCCGAATCGAATCAGGTCGGCACTGTGGTCAAGGTACGGGCTATTCGATATACTCGCTACAAGGATTACCCATTCCGTCCAACTCATATGCAATATGTATCTAATATACCATATACCACATCCAAATCGAACACACACCACCTCATTAACACACGAAGCTCATTATTAAATATTAATTACTAAATATTGATTCAAGAGAATATAGAAACGAAGCTAGAGAATTGAAATCTCCTAAAAATGGTGCCTTCAAGAACGCTCCACTACATTGTTCAAGCTAAATGTATGATTCTACAAGAACTAGATATTTCAAATTTCTTTAAAATATTGTCTAAAGAAATGTCACAGAACATTATTTGGAATGAGTTTGTAATTTTTTTAAAGAGATTTCAAATCTCTAGAATAATTTACACAATAACAATTGGAGAATATTTATCTTGAAACTTTTTAATGTAAAGGCAAAATAAAATAACTATATGTTCAATAATAATTTTATAATTTTACCTTGCAGAGTAAAGGTCTTACTAATTTATACTATAAAAATTATATAATTATTTCCTTGAAATATATTTCCATTTCATTCACACAAAACATAAACACAAAAAAAACATTCCTTAACAAATGTAAATATGGAAATTAATCAATCAGACAAAAAAACAACAACAGCAGCTTGTAAATATTGCATATGATTTTTAAACCTAATGCAGTGTATGTGTGTGTGTATCGGGATGTGTGTGCGTGGCAGATTAATCATTTGTTTGTTTTTCCAAGATTTTTCTATATAGCCAAAGAATTTGAACCGGATCAATTTAACCAACAAAAATCCTTGCACGAGTAACCGATTCGCCCTTGACTTTAAGTTCCTCGAAAATCGTAATCGAAAACGTTTATCGATAACCAAAAAAGGCGATAAGTGCCATAATTTTATGAGTAATATCATTTTCTTGCAATAAATTGGAATTGTTTCACTCTAAATATGAATTATTTTCAAAATGCATGCTTTTAAAAACGAATTGTTTTATAAGTAAATATGTAATTTATTGTTTTGCTTTGTGAAGGTTGTGCAGAAATGGATTAATTAAAATTTAAGAAAATATAATTGTTTGAAAATCCAATTGCCCACATAATTAAATATTTATAAATATTTTAGTAAGGTTATGGATTTACAGAGATATTATTTGCGAGAAAGTTTTGTAAATATTTCTGTGAAGCCTTTTCATAAAATAAAATATACATATTAAATATATACAAAATATAATCCCAAAATTCCCATTTAAAGTTGAACTATATTTCTGTGACAATCCCTGGACTAACCTTGTACATAATTGTATAAAATATATATATATATATATACATAAAATTCCAATTTATTGTTGTGAAGCCCTAGGAAGACATATTGATCTTATTACCCAATTCTAATAATTGTTCTTTATGGTTAATCCCATGCAGCTGCAGGGCGATGGATACCACACGAGTCCTGCCCATCAGAGGACTCCACTAGTTCCCCACGATCTTGGCGAGGACTTTAATTTGGATTTCGATGATGACTTTCCCATAGATGCACGACGACCGAAAAACGCCAAGTAAGTGTGTTCCATGATTTCTCTAAACATTAAATATATTACATATCATCTATATATGTATTTGTGATAAACCCAAAAAAAAAAGAAAAGAAAACCACCTATCTGCCAGCACAACTTTATGTGTGTTTCTTCATCCACTGAATGTGTTTCTTTTCGTGTGTCTGCATTATGCCATTTCCGTTTCCGTTTCTGTTTCACATTCACATTCCCAAGAATCCCAGAAAAAGAAAGATCATGATAAAGCTAGAGACACTCTGTCATTCCTCTTCCTTATCTTAACTATATCGATCTGAGATAGAACCCCTTGGTAGAGACGTAAATTGACAATTTAATCAGATAGAAACTGTTACAGCGGCAAACATCCACCGGTTCTGACGCGTCCACAGCAAAGGTCAGATTTGCTAATAATATAACCTATCCAATCTATTCACTTCCTAAATCCGTAAATATAAATTATGCATATATAGCGACTCTCCTAACCGTACGAAGTAATACCTTTCCTACTAACTCTATGAGAATCCAGACACCAAAACGATATCCTAGTTTAGTTTTCACCGGAGCGTAGTAGATCGTGTCCTTCACCTACATCTTGCGATGGCATCTTATAGCTGTAGTTATATAAATATATTTAGTTACACCTGTTCCAAGCACCGCTAACCAAATACTAAGAAAACTAACTTATCCTTGGGGGTAGCGTAAATATAGATTAGAAATTGAGCATAAAATTGTGGAGAAAGTCAACAGGTTGGCATCAGAATATAAATTATTATAATGTATTTATATGAAATATTTCTTTTAATAAGTTTAATAGAATGGAACAATCAAGGTATTAGGGGAAATTCAATATGAGCCATATATTCTCGGGTTACCACTCAGGTTATTACTCCCAATAATCATTTACCAAAGGCGTGTCTTTCTCTCTAACAAAAAATATAATCCAAAATTAAGCAGCATATCCGCTTAGGGAGTCACAAAACTATCATTTAGCCCTTCTTTGTACGTGGCTTTATTTGATTCTTGTTGTATTCCATTTTATTCTTATTTTATTTGGCAACAGCCGGGATTATAATGTCAACGAACTGGACGCCAGTGGGGCACATTGCCTTACATTTCCGATCTTTGTTCGGGGCGGGGGACGGAAAGGAGCCCGACATAAAACAAATAAGTGGGCGGCGAGTCATCCAAAATCGCTTACACAATGCTGCAAGTAGGGTGGTCCGGGGTGGGGTGCCTCGTTTTACTCGTTTTGGAGTTGCAAACAAATTACGCAACTTGACAAACCGACAATGCATTACACTCGGCTGGCTGGCTGGCTGCGGCATGAACTGTCAGCGATGCATGGAAAGAGAGATCTCTGGCGTCTTTCAAATACCACTTGCACCCCAGCATCTGCAGGGGAACTCGGGGAATCCCAGGGAAACCCAGGGAAACTCAGGGAATCTCAGGGAACTAGGGGGTATAGGAGACATGGCTTTGTCTCCGCCGCCCAAAGTGTCATTGTACGAATGACTTACATTCGTGAGTCGCAGCAATTTGCTAACAATGGCAGAAGGCAATGCCGGAGACAGCGAGAAACTATCGATGCTTGGCAGATGGCCAGAGACGTCTCACTGTGAGAATATTGTACTCAAACGGAAAGTTTTGAACAAGGACATCACTTTGAAAAACATATCCTATACATGTTACTATATATTTTTTAGTAGGATGTTACTCCTTTAGAGAAGAATTCGGTAAGGAATACTAACACACTTTCTTTTCATATGTAGTAAACTTAGAGCTCAGATCTCAGGACCTTTTGTGAGCTAGGGTTAGGAAATGTGTTATGTTGACTTGGTTATCATCTACCTACCTATATACCAAAATTTGTTCAAATGGGAAAAGTTTTAAGAAACATATCCTCTTTTTGATACAACCCTATAGTCTTAGTAGACTTTGCTTTTAGGTATCTGAGGTTATACAATATTTAATAAATAATTGTTATATTTTTGTACCCTTGCTTAAAGCTCAATTCTCCTATTTTATTATATACGACAATGACGACAACTCCTCTCAATCCATAGATAAAAATGTCCTCGCACCTATTTATCACCCGATTAGGCACAAGGTTTTTTGGAGCAGGCTCTCAAGGCTCTGTTCACTTTGTTTTAAAAATAATATTAATGAAAATAAGCCAGGCCTAATGAAGACCTCGTCAATGGCTAGGGGTAGATAAAGATATAATTAGGAAAGCCGTCAGCAGCCCCTGTGCTGTGCTGTGAGTGAGAGCAACCCTTCTTCAGGAGATGAAAGTCCACAACAAATATAGCCTGATGAAGGGTGGTCTTTCGTCATTGATCCAAATTAGGGAAGACAACAAGTCACTGATTTATGCATGTTAACTAACAGGGAGGGGGAATTTGAAAAAAAAAAAAAAAAACATATTTTTGAAATTGAGAAGGAAGAATATTGAGAACACTTACCTTGAAAATAAGTCGCAATTGGAGAATCTCTTCTGATTACAATGCTTGATAAATTATCCAATATTAGGCATTACATTCAAGGGTTTTCTTTCCCATTTTTTCTGCTCCTGCCTGCTCCTGGGATTAGTGAGTGAGTGAATGGCATTTGGGTCACACGTCCTCATCTGGCTGGGATCAGGGTGCGGCTGCCAGGACTCGATAAACCACCTCCTCCCGGCAGCTACTCCCCAACCTTCCCACCTTTAACCCTCTGCTGGCCGTCTGTTGGCCGATTTTCCGGCCTTTCTCCGCCTCTTGAATGTGCAACTGCGACGCAATACCGCGAGTTGCGGCGCAAATCCTTACATTCCACTGTATTACACTGAAAGAAATTAAATAATGAAAAGAATATATGAAGAAAATACATAATTTAGTATATTTTATATATAGAAACTAATGCCCCAAGTGGCTTAGACAATTTTTCTCTCACTGCACCTTCATGGTTGTTGTTTTTTTGTTGTGTGTTTCTTCCACTGCAACCCCTTGCCCACAGTTCACTGTTCTCCTTCATCGATGACTCGGGAGTTGGGAATTCGAAGGGGCGACGGCGAGTGCTACGATGGGGGGGGGAACTCTGTCGGCGAATGCGCAACCAAAACAGAATGCCGCAATGTTGTTGTGAAATGCGCACAAAGCGGACGGCGCAACAGCGGGCAGAGGGCAGAGGGTAAAGGACAGCGACACAAAAGGAAGCCGCAATGGAGTTACGATAAACGGGGCTAGGACGACGCCGAAGGAGCGAGCGAGTGAGAACGAAGTGCAAGCGCAGACAGCATGACGGCGACGTCGGTCTTTATCGTAAGCTCTGCGACAGCGCACAGTGGGCCACAAAGCGAAACTCAAGAGGGATTAGAAGGAGCTGGGGGGGGGAGGGACAAAAGGATGGGTTTAGTCTTCAAAAGGATGTTGTGAATAAGGCAATCACCTTTGGTTGGTCTGTGGATAAGGGTAAATAAGTGAGTTTGCTGTGGGTATTGATATTTTTTTTTATATCCTCTATAGGATCTAAAATAATTTTATATATTAATTATTATTATATATTAGATATTAATTTTAATGTATTTCAAAAATTCTTTAAAAATTTGCAATTGAAACTTGTGGAACATGAAGTTCTGAAAATATTATTAAATATATATATTTGAGCTCCAAGTTTAATATTTAATGCGCAATTCTGCTGAAAGGATTATATCTTGACTCTTTCTTTAAATTTAATAAATTATTTTGATGCTTTAATATTATATTGCTTTTCCTAATGCTCAATAAAATATTTTTTAATAATGATCAAGTATATATATCAAAACAATACTTAAGTCCACATTTTCGCAGCAGAAAAATAATCAAAAATTACAAATAATGTAGTGCATACAAATATTTCACTTGATATTTTTATGGATTGCTTCCACTGTGTAGAAAAGTTGCCTGATTTTGGGTGATTTGGGGGGTGGTTGTAACACGTCGCACCGCAACAACAACAACTAAAACAACAACAACAACAACTACAACAACAACTAAAACAACAACAACAGTAATAACAACAAGAATCGGTAGTAGTAAAATCAGTAAAGGCTGCCCAGAGCATCGTGACTAAATTGAGTTTTGGGCTGTTGCTTTTCGATGACTGACTCCTGCCGCCTCCTGTGCCTGTTCCATTCCATTCATTCCATTACGGTAGAAAGGACCCCCTCCTGGGCAGGATGCAGTTGGTAGTTGCAACTGGGCGCTGATTGGCATGTTGCAGCCCCATCTTCATCTCTGCAGCAGCTCTCACTTAGCTCGGGACTACGTAAATTGACCCATTTACAACGCGACTAAAGAGTGTGCGAGTGTGAGTGTGCGAGTGTGTGTGTGGCGGCTAAAACAAAAAGAGTCCTGGCTGCCAGATGAAGAACTCAATTAAAAGATACGTATTTTTCGACAAGGAGTGCAAATTAAAAGGCAAATATGGCAATGCACGGACAAATTAAAATTCAATCACAAAAGAAAAAAACTAAAGGAAAGGAAAGAAAGTTAGAAACAATATGTATATTAAAAAAAATACAGAACTCCGAATATTGGAAGAACTTCATGAAATCCTGCTTAAACATTTACGATTGATAAACAATAAAAGCTAAAATAAGAAGCTATACAAATATCAATATATTTTGAAATGCAGAAAATAAGAGTCCTGGCTGGCTATTTTTAAGATAATTAAATTAAAAACTAAAAAAAAACCTACAAATAAATGAGTTCACAGCTAAACAAAAAACAAAGAAGGGCTTTAGACTCTTATTAAAAAATATGTTAAAAGGCACTTTAAGCCTAAGTAAAAAACAACATACAAAAAAAAAATTGCATAAATTCCTGCAAGTAAAAAATAAATATCACCGCTTAACACAAAAGGATATAAAGGGAAAAAAATCGTAATGAATGGCGAAACCGAGAGCAACAGAGCGCGCACCTAAAATGTGTCCTACTTTTTGGCATACAAACAGGACCGCTTTTCCCCTACGTCCTGCGTGCGAGCAGAACCGCCATATAAGCCCAGAAAGAGAGGGAGAGAGCAAACAGCAGGGCAGAGAGGGAGTAAGCGAGAGAGAGAGAGAGAGAGCGAGCAAGGATTCGGCGCAAATCGAGGGCGGCTGCTGGCCAAAAAGGATGCTGGCTGCTGGCTGCTGGATTCATCCTGGCAGGGCCCGTTTCAGTTGTAGTTGGATAGTAAAGGGTCTTGGACGTGTCGAAGCGAAGCGAACCGAACCGTTCTTTCGGAACCAGGTAGCCAGGTCCTCCAAGAGGCATCCTCTTCACAGAGGCCAGAGCCTTGCCAGAAAAGCTCGCCGAATTTATAAGTTAAATCAAGGAAACAGTTGAAAAGAACCGATGTATTTTTTTAAAGTGAATAAAAAGTGATTTGTGGCAAGTGCCGATTGCCCCTCTAAAGTGAAACTATACATAAACCAAACAAGGATCCATCCGGGACTCCAGATATCCTAGGAAATATCGAAACGTTAAAGTTTTTCGGGAAATCGAAACAATTTGCAGGGATTCTAGTAATATGTTGTAGAGGAAATCCTGGGCCAGGCCTCCAAACAAAAAAAAAAAAAACGAATACGGAAAAAAGCAAGGAAGCAGGACTTTTGATGGCACCGGGCAATACACACAAATACTTAGGCTCTCGCACACACAAACACACACACACACACACACACACACCCAAGTTAAGCAGCTTATTATACACACAGAGAAGGCCTGCTCGCTGCTCGCTCTCGAGGACTCCAAAAATGTGAAAAAGGATGCTGTGGACGCTGCTTTGGAGGCAGCTCCCTTACATGGGTCCAATGCATACACACGGGAGCACCGGAGCACCGGAGCACCGGAGTTTTCGAGCTCCACAGGATACACTTTCCCCGCCGAACTTGCAGGGTTGATTCCGGCTTGTTTACAAGCAAAACGACGGAGCAAGAGAGCGAGCGAGAGGGAGCGTTGAGAGAAAGAGAGAGAGGTCACTGGGTCGCTCCCATCCGGGATGCAGTCCGTTTCGGAATCCTGGCCACGCCTCATCTGCCTTATCAGCTTTTCGGCCCAATTGCCAAATGCATTTCAAATGCGTTCCACACAAAGTCTTGTCAAAAATCGCAAGAGAGAGAGAAGGCTTAAAAGAAGAGCGAAAGAGTGAGTTATATATAGGGGGGGGGTTCTGCTCGGTGCCAAAAGAGATAGCTATATACTAATACTATTCTGTTGCATTCCGGATCGGAATTCAACATAAATAACCCCCCTGCAAATTGTTTCGATCTAGTACATAAATACAAAAACAACAGAAATTACGCACAGCAAAAAACACATAAAAAAGGATAAAAAGGAAGCGAAAAGTGACAAGTGCACTGCAATCGGCGGCCGCCTATCGATAGTTATCGTAGGAATCGAAAAACCAAATAGAGAACCAGCCAAAAGCCAGCACAACGGAGACCGAAACGGAAACGGAGACAATGGGCGGCGGTGAAGTGAAGGTCGCTACCGTCGACGTGGAGGGCGGCGATAACATGGCCACGCTGCCGGTATCCCGTTCCCACACCGCCGGCAGCACCGACAGTGCAGAGAAGAACAACGCCGCCAACAAGGAGATGGAGCTCAAGAACGTCATGCCACAGCCGCTGCAAAGGTGCGATAAGCAATAACCGATAACGATAAGTGATAACAAGAAAACCTATTTCGGGGAAAAAATCGGGGTTGTGGGAAAAGGATATCGAAACTTAAGTGGGGGCGTACATATTTTCTTATGTCTTTACCTTGTATAAAGTCAATCAGTAACTTAAGAAGTATCATATCGATAATGATACAAATTTTGAGTTAAGAATCAAGGTTTTTCTTTCTTCTTGAGGTACTTATTTGGATAAATCCCTTTTTACATCTCTGATAACCAGAAGATACTGAAATTCATAAGGAAATTAAAGCTCATTTACAAATTAGTAATAAGAACTTGGTTTTCGAGAAGGTTTTAGAAATTCTTAAGATCCCTAAGAAGATCCTAAGAAAAAACTGAGTTTTAGACACCCTAATGTCCTTGATATCTAAGAAAATAAAATAAAAGATTATAGAACAAGAATACCAAAAGATATAGATCTTATTCATGGATTCTGACAGTGTAAAGCATTCATGTTTTTCAAAGCATAAAATAAAGAACTAGAGTAACTTAAAATCCATGCCAACTGTTAACTTTTGACACGATATACACTCAATTTCCGGCAGAACTTAGCACCTTATTTAAGGGGACTTTTCTTTGAGGCAAAAGGAGTTAAAAATCAAGGCCGTTCCCTGCTCAGAATTAAGCTAAGCTAATCCCTGTGTATAACAGCTTCACCCACTCACTCGCCGATACACACCACACACACCCACTTCCCTGTACATAAAGTATTGCTAATCCCAAGTACATATATAACTAAAGGTGCAATCCCTGCTCTCTCTTTCTCTCTCTCTCGTAACGAGGTGTAACCCCCCCGAAAACGGATTTCCGCTTCCGTTTTTCCGTTTTTTTTTGCGTTGTGTGCTTTCATACATATTTATATATCCACCTCGTCACAAAATAAATAGTGATGTTTCCCGCCGTCTCCCTCTATACCATAAATTGGAAATCAAACTATATATGTTTAATTCAAATCGAATCTTATAGGGTTTGCTACACATTCAAGCCAAATCCAAATAAGTACAGTTTTATGCCAGCGAAAATAACGGTACAGGGCACATACGAAACAAATCCGATAACGGGACCAATCGAACTATGGTAATGTGACAAGAACACCATGACCTACCCTAACCAAAAAACAACCAAATATATTATAATAATTATAAATATTAATCAAAAACCATGTCCATGAACCTCTGTTTCATAAAACCCTAAAAATCACACACAAAATTCTATCGAAGCTGAAATATATATCGTTTTTGGTTATATAGATAAGGATAATTAACTTGGGATTGGTTTTATTTGATTGCAATGTTTCTGATACAAGTAATAGTTCAAAAATATATATATCCCTTTTCACTTGACACCTAATTAAATGATTTTAAATACTCATCATAGAAAACTAGGGGAATACATCTTTCAAGCATATAAATTCTGCAATATATTCTCTTAATCAGGAATACTGAAAATCAAGTTTGATGTCCTGCATAATTTAAGGACTCTTCTCCTTCAATGCAAACAGATCGGATTTGATTCAGTTCTTGCACACACACTCACACAGAGAAGGAAAAGTGGGTTTTGGGGGTTGGGAAAAGCTGTGTGTGTGTGTGTGTGTGTATTTAAAGCAGTAACTAAACTGGGTCACAAAATAACTGCAAATAAGGCACAGTGGTTAGAAAATGGTAAAATACTTTAAAGTATTAATATAATATATAATATAATATACAACATTTTAAATGGGAATATATTGACTGAGTAAATTTAATTAATATAAATAGTGTAAACTTTTAGAAAGCACAAGAAACACTCTTTTAATCTTCATTATACAAAGATAATAATTAATTTTGTTGATGTTATGAGAGTTCTATCATTTTAAAGGGGAATCCTTTATTGATAATAATATTATCTACCGAAAACATTGCTTAGATTCCACTGTGCAGTTCGAGGACTGTCTCTGTGGCTAATCAAACATCAAATGGGGGCTAATTCAGGGCGGTTATGCTCTCGTGTCGTCAAGTGGAAATGCACTTGAGACCTTAGTTCGCATGCCAAACACACTCTTACACTACACTACTCTTTCCCGCACACCACACACACACACACCCACTTCCCTCACATTGAGAAAATCAAGACCTGCCAAGGGAGATGGGAACTTAGCGCTCCGCTCGACAAGGAAGCGGGACAGTGGGTCAAATGGTGGATCCAACACAACTCACACACACCCGTACACATCCGTATTTTTACACACCCACCACACACACCCACACACCATAAGTGCACCACCCCCTCGAGTGTTTACTCTTCTGTACATAATCGAATTGTGAAGTGGCATTTTTCGCAAGGCAAGGACTAATGGCTCCTTACCTCCATCCTCCGCAGGACATCGCTGTTCATTGTGACCAGTCTGGTGTATGCGATCCTCCTGATCGTCGTCTGCATCGCCTATGTAATCAGCGATGTGACCACACACCGACTGCCAGTGCTCTACTACGAAACGTTCTTCACATATCTCTACGGCGTCAGCATACTCTTCCTCCTCTATGTCTTCTGTTTCCTGCTGCAGGGTGAGTTTCCTATTACAAACGAAATGAATATTATAAGTTTGATATTTTCGATATGTTATTAATCATATTTAATCGATACATATTTCTGTTGATACAGAGAGCTCTTGCTGCAATGGCGGCAACGGCAATGGGGGCAGCAAGCCGAAACCACAACCCAAGGAGAAGAAGTCCAAGAAAGCCAAGAATGCCGATCCCGCCGATTCGAAGGATGCGAAGGGCTCTAAGGACTCTGGCAAGGCAGCCAAGGGCGCCGCATATCAAGTGGGTTTTCCGATATTATATTATACACTACAAGTCTTAAGTTTTAATGGATTAGCTTCCCATTAGCATTACTGCTAATATAACATCATTTTTTTTTTGTGTTAATCTTTGACCCTCAATTGTGATACATTTCACATGACCCAGTGTTCAATTAAAGGCAAAGCCTTGGCCAGAGCTTAGCTAATTAAAAGCCACAATTGGGGTTGGTTGGTTTTTTTTTTTTTTAATTCCATATATCTGTCGTTGACCTACCCCCAGGAAGCACCCGTGGACGCCGAGGTGGCCGTCACCCCGAAGAATGTGCGCAAACGCAAGACAACCCACAGTGATCCCACGCATGGCAGCTTCTTCCTACGAGTGGGAGCCATCGGTGAGTCCGCCTAATGAACTCCCTCACATCCATGTAACTCTGTGTAATGCATTCAGCTTTCGGACTGGGCGCCATGATCTACATTGGACTGGAATTCGGATCGTTCTTCGAGATACCCTTCGACTCGCCCTGCCACCACATCCTGATCGGAGTGAATCCGCTGCTTCAGATGATCTTCACCTTCATGCAGATGTACTTCATCTTCATGAACGCCCGGGTAAGTCTGAGGGGTCTCGGAGCCTAGCTCTAAACTAAAAAACTAAAGAACACTGTAAGCATATGACTACTACCTACTAAAACTACTACTCTACTACTACTACTACTACTACTACTGCTACCAAATACTACCTACTACTGCTATTATCTACGGCTATTCTATATACTCGTATGTTAAATGTTAAAGCCATCATAAGTACACGATACTCCCCATATACTCCCAAGCTCCTACTCAGAGTCCCCTGGCCCCGAAGAAGGGTAGGTCGCGAGGCGAGGTTAGTGTTAATTTACAGTCAAAGGATAGGTCGCGGCATTGTCAAAGTCAGGTTTCGGTTCCGGTATCCGTAAATGTATCTGTATCTGTATCTGTATCTCAATCGAACTCAATCCAAAACTCACCACGGACCTCTTTCAATTGGCGTGCTAATTGGCAGTTTTTTAACTTCAGTTCTCATCCATCCGCATCTGTTAGTGTATCTGTATCTGTATCTGTATCTGCATTTGCAATCACATCACATCTGCCATTATCACTCGCTTGCTTCTCTCAATCAATCAGTCAATTTCCAATGAACATGATAGCAAACAGACAACAGACTTTGAAACAAATAACTATAAAAGATCAATCTGATTTTAGCACTAAATAAATCAATCAAAAACTTGTTAATAATAATACAAAGTACTTGATAAAAATACATAAAATATTGTTAATAATACAAGATTGTTATTAAAAGTGTTTTATATTTATTAAATGTCTTAAAGATTCAAGTTTAATGAAAACAAAAATTGTATAAAAAGAGTAACTAAACATCAGATTGACCTCACATCGGGTTTATCCTTGATCCTATCTGTTTCTGAACACTATAACATTATAAATATATGTAGTTCCGATACCCCAGCACCTCAGCACACACTCACACGCCCTAGGACCCATTGAAACAGCCACAGCTCATTCATACATATATCAATCCATATTCATTCATTCACATTCAACCATATTCATTCCATCCAATCCAAAATCAAACGCATAATCATTCTTAAAATAAAAAATTTCGAAATTTTGCTACGTAGTTAATTTAATGAACCATTTTTGTGTACATAATCCCACAACTCCGCCCCATTCGATCGCGATCGCAGACTAGGCCGCCATTTCAGGTACGATATGCAACTCATTTTCTACTCTCTACTCTACTCTACTCTACTGTATACTGTACCCTCTAGCCCTAACAACTCAACCCGTACACCTGTACCCAAAACCCGTGTGTACCTGTACATCAACCTCCCCCGAAAACCCAAACGCTCATTTCGCTCTCACCATAAATGTGCATACCCATGTATATGATACTATGAACTAATCTAAACTCTATAAATATAATATGCATATGCTACGATATACGATAATCCATAGTCTTAAAAAAAACAAGTTAATATATATATCTCTAAGGGTTCGACCGTTTGGTTTTTGTTCTTTGGTCACCAGTGTTCCTGCAGAGATCGGGGTTTTCTATATCATAATATATCATACATAAATGAAGCTGTGGTCCGATTTAAATAAAGGGATATAAATGTCTCACTTTTAAAGATTAATCCCTATAGATTCAATGTAGGTTTTTTAAACGAGATCTATCTATCTAGATCTTGGGCGAAGTACCCATCTCTGGAGGAGCACTGGCCGACAGTTCTTGTTTTCTTCGAACTGAGTTTTTTGCCCGTAATCCATAATCTACATATATTTTATGTAATCAATGTACTCACCATGTCCTGGCCGCCGAAAAGCTTTCCGCCGTACTCAAGCGCTCTGCGCACTCCTTCTCTTTGTCTGTCTCGTTTTTCTCCGTCTCTCTGGGATGATCTCCTCCTGCAGCTGAACATCCACCGCTTCAAGGTGATCGCCCGCTTCGGTCTGATGCACGTGGTGGCCACCAACATCTGTGTTTGGATCCGCACCCTGGTCAAGGAATCGCTGCTGGAGATTACCATCTATCATCAGAAGAACGCACCGGAGCCGGGTGCCTCCTCCATTGCTCACTCCATACGGCAGCATGCGCTCCGTCATGCCGGCACTGTGTTACGCACCCATGCGGGGCCGAACAGTGAGTTCGAGGTCCTGGACGGCGAGGATCTGCTGCCCAAGGATGTGTACAAGAGCGACAATGTGCTGTCCAAGCTGGTGCGCAACACTGTGGACGGGATCTCCAAGAGCTTGGGCATGGGTGGCGATGCCATCACCACGACCACAACCACAACGCGGGCACCGTACACCACACCGGGCTACCAATGGCACAGCACTACTATGGCCCGCAAGCTGAAGAAGTTTATCACCAGCACCGCGGCCAGCACGGCTGCGGGCAGTGGCGGCAGTACCACCGCCTCTCCGGGCACCACCATCACCACACCGAGCACCACCTTCAGTCCATTCACCACCACCAGTTCCATCATCAGTTCCACCACAAGCACAGCCAGTTCCATCATCACCGCCAGTACCACAGCCAGTCCCCTGGAGAGCAGCAGCAGCAGCAGCAGCAGCAGCAGCATCTTTGGCAGCGAATCATCGCCCTTTGGCGGCGGCCTGCAGCGAATCCTTTCCAGCGCCGCACCGCCGAGCCTGGCGCCAGTCGATGGGTTCGGTTCCGCAGCAGCCACGCCCGCCGGCGGCAACTCCAATTCCAACTCATTTGTGGACTCATTCCTGGCCAGCACACTGAGCCCGGCCATCAGCAGCACCACCGAGGGCGGTGGCGCCGGCAGCATTATGAACAATCTCTTTGGCCAGGGACCCATGGAGAATAGCTTCCAGACGTATACGGATCTGGGGCACGAGGAGTCCACCGGTCTGGTTAGCTTTGAGAATTTGGAGAGCCTGGACAATATATATCCGGCGGCATTGTCCTCCAACATCGGCACACTCAACTCCACCGCCTGCGGACGGATCGACATTATGGGCACAATCGTTTACGACTCGGCGCCGTATCTGTATCCATTCATCATCGAGTACTCGCTGATCGGGGCGGTGGTGTTGTATGTGATGTGGAAGCACATTGGCCGCTATCCGGGCAGGATGAACGATGAGGATCTGGAGCATCGGCTGGAGGTGATGCTGTCCCGCCGAGCGGTGGCCATGGCCCAGCAGGCGCGATCCGGACGCGTCGACTGCGTTGGCTCGTCGAAGGGCCTGTTCTTCGGGCTGCTGCTGCTGGTCGGGGCCCTCATCTGCCTGATACTCTTCTTCGTCTTGGTGCGCCATCAGCAGTTCTCGCTGTTGGCCATTTACCTGGCCGACGCCAGTCACTGCATCCTGATGGCCTTTGCCATTCTAGCCATCATAGTGGGCTTTATAAGGTCGGCATGCGGTCACCCATTCGAACAATGGCTGTACAGTGAAAATATAGAGAGATTACAAGTGCATATCGAGAGGGAAAAATCTAAAGAAATATATATAGAAATATATATATTGCACTCGAAAATATCAATGCAATTTTAAATATCGATAATTATCACAGTTAACGTAAAAATTATCGATATTATGGATAAAATATTAGAAACAAGTTTGTTTATTATTTTAATCAGCGTTTATTTGAACTCTTTTTAGTAATCAGTTTATATTAGTTTAGAACATCAAACCGAAAGTAGGTTTATCAAAATTTTAAGAATCGAATTTAGCATTCAGCAAGCAAATTAATGTTTTGAATATTTTGAATTTTGCATATCGATATATCAAACAGAATATCAATTTAACGTTTAAATATTTATAGCAAAGTAAAATGATCGCCTTATAAATCGGCCTTCTTTTAGTATTTTCCTTTTTTAAAGGAAATGCAAATTTAAATAACAGTTTTTGGCTTTATATTAATGATTTGAATATATTGACTCGATATATCAAATAGAATATCTTTTTAACGTTAAAACATTTATCGCAAAGTAAAATTATCGCATTGTTTCAGTATTTTCCTTTCTTAAAGGAAATACAAACTTAAATGAAAGTTTTTGGCTTTATATTTTCGCTGTGCAGTCCATTTTATCCACGATCCTAACTATCAGCTAGCTTTACTAATAATTAATATTTTTCCTTAAATAAAAAATAGGGTAAAGAACCTGAAATTCCGCTGTGAGGAGCAGTCAAACCTGAACGACATCTTGCTGCGCATCTCGGCCTTCGGCCTGTTCACCTACTCGGTGTTCAGCATCATTGCCGGTAGCTTGAAGGTCCTGGAGAGTGAGCCCAGCCTCCTGGTGACGACCACCGGCGGCGTGGCCGTCTTCCAAGTGATCCTCCAGCTGCTGTTCATCGCGGACGTGTCCCGGCGTCGCGTCCACCTGCCGGAGCATGATCGCAGCAAGCCCGGCCGCCAGATTGTCACCTTCCTACTCATCTGCAACGTGGCCATGTTCGCCATCTACACCTTCGAAGCTCAAAAAGTATTCGCCAATCCTGTAAGTAGATATGTACGTAAGCGAGACTGAGTTAAGTAAGATGATTAACGCTCTCGTTCTCTACTCGTTGTTCCAATTGTTATATCTAACCGATATCTGTACTCATTAATGCATGCTTAGGATTTATAAGTATTAAGAGCAAGGAGCTTTAATATTAAACATAAACTTAATTATTAGAAAATATTTAAACTAAAATTAATCGTTTCTGTAATGCTTTTCGGGTTGCTTTAAAAGAAATACATTTTTAATATTTACTACCAGCTAGGATTGTACATATATCGAGAGAAAAGTTATCGCAGTTTGATATTTGAAATATCGAAAAATATCATTTTGAATCGATTAATTTGAATGAATCTCTTTTTAAACATTTAAAAGGTTTAATAAATGGAAAGCTAGGAAAAACTTTGATATTTGTACTTAAAAGAAACTATTTTTACATAACCAAATAGGAAAAGCTTAGATTCCTTCATTTTTAACAAATAATAATGTTAATGTTATGACTTTCTTGTACTTGTTTTCCTGCTATATCCATATATATATTAGCCCTATATAATAGCCCTGCATGATTAATTAATGTTTTAGCTGAGAAGTACCTTACGCTTAGGCTTATCATTAACCTTGAAACCACACAAATACATCCACAGGTTCAGCTGGAGTTCTACGGCTTTGTGCCCTGGTCAATCATCCAGCGCATCACACTGCCTCTGTGCATCTTCCATCGATTCCACAGCGCCGTGACACTTGCCGAGATCTGGAAGACCACCTACAAGGCACGCCTGGAGTAAGATGGCACACATGGCAGCGTCTACAGCCTGGAGGAGGCTCTATGGGATGCGGATGTGGGAGTTATGATGAAAATGCACCAAAACCAAAATGTAGCGAACCCAAAAACAAAACAAAAGCAAACGCAAAAAACCAGAAATCAAGTGAAGGAGAAGAGTTAGTTTCTAATTACGTATTAAAACAAAAACAAAAACAAAAACATATGCATACTACATATAATATATACATTAATGCAGATATGAATATATTCTGATTTTGTGTTCTTCGTTTTCGTTTTTTAGTTACTAAGTTCACGAACGAAACGAGATCGATTAACCCAAAAAGAAATCCGATGACCGATAACGATAGCACGCGCCTTCTCATTTGCTTCCCATTATTTTTTTTTACTTTGTTAAAACTGTGGAGAAAAAGAACTTAAGAACTAAGTCATAGCGTTTACAGTTTCGCCCGCACGCACCCATTATTGCATCTGAGTTAAATATTTAATACTATTAAATTAAATACCTATGTTTATAGTATACATTATAAACCTTATTGTTTAGTTTACACTTTAGTTTTAGTTTCGTCTCCAACACCGCCGCAATATCCATTGTTACTAACGAAGCGAAGGTTAATATATACATTTTATATTTGTTTTAACCCATTAAAACCCCAAACGATAACAAAAACTAAAAAAAAATCGATTAAAAATTCACATTGCGAATAAGATGGAAATTATTCGATAACAAAATGGTTGTTTACTTTTCGCGTTGTTTCGCGATTGCGATTTTTGGGGTACAATACAATACACTTACACACTCATACACATTTTGAGGGAAAACACATACACAGACACTCACGAACACACCTTAAGCAATGCCATGAAGAATGCAGCCACAGGAAACGGAAATGGAAACGAAGCGAAACAGGAAACGATAACAGTTGGAACATGTTCACACTCCTGCATTCGGAATCAATTTTTCAACTTGACTTTTTCCACTTTTTCAACAACAAAACAGTAACAGCCGAACAACAACAACAAACTGTGATGAATTCTATGATTTGTTTCACAATTTTACACCTATTTTTGTGTTATTTTTCTTATAGTTTCTCAGCCGCAATTAATTCACCAAACTTTTGTAAGAATTTAGAAACCACAATGGCGCTAAGACAACTTCATGGCCAATTGTAAAAACAAATTCCCACAGAAAACAAAAAAAAAAGAAACAAAACAGGAAAAAAACAAAAAAGAAGAAAAAACATACAAAATTTGGGGCGCATTCAAAGGGCCAAAAAACACACAAAAACAAATAAAAAAATGAAAAGAAAAACCGAAAAAAAAAACATTTTTAATATATACATTATATAAAAGTTTATAAATGTCCATTTTTTGATTATTAGTAGTGATGTTAAAGAGCAAAACAACATATAATTAAACGGTAAACAAATAATAATAATAATAATAATAAATTGAAATATGTATGTATGTTATAGGAGAAGAATCTCGGCTAAAAACCATTGAACTTTCAAAAACAAAAGAGAAAATCAACAAAATACTTGAACGAAACAAAATGATCAACTTTTTCCCAGTGAATCCCCGCATTTATGATCGAAACGAAGAAAAGATTGAGCAAGGATTAAGGAGCTCCGAAGCAGGATTGAAACCATTGACAAGCATCAAATTGTTTACAATTTACAATGTTAAAACAAAAAAAGAATGGAAGAGAATGAAGTTTGAGACGAAGCAAAAGCATTTTGAAAAGAAAGATATATATTGCCACGTATATCTATAAATATATGTATACTAACCCACCAAATTCAAAGTATTTCAAACGTTTTATACAAGGAGACGGAAGTCGAGTCACGAAGAGCCGTCTTTAGCCCCCCAACATTATTATAAACATTATCTTCTCCCCCAAAGAAACCTTCAAACTTGTATTCCTCTCCAGAAAAAATAACGAAATGAGGCGGGAAAAGACCAATGAAAATGGAGGGAATTTCGTTGAAATTTGTTGGCAGAGAGAAGAACACTAACTACACACTGCCCACTTGCCCACAGAGATCGGCGATTTATAATCTATATACATATATATATATATAAAGCATTAACTGTAGGCGAGAGCGCAGCAGCAGTTCAGAGTTCAGTGTCGCAGAATACGTATTCAATACTCGTCGTAATCGTAATCCAATCAAATGTAATGTGGTAGCAAAGCCAAAAGCAAACAGAATTAAAGCCATAAGTATGTAGAGTTCAGCACACACACATACACGTACACCCACACACAAACACACAGACAGTCAGTCATTAATCACGGATCAAGGATTCTGATACCGATCGATATTTACGATATATTCAAAAGTTTGCGAATCAAATTCAGTTTGAAACTTGTACTTGCGTGTAGGCCCTTAGAGATTGTACTTGAAAGCATATATAAGCCACAAAACATTATATTACATATACATATATATAATATATAGTTATATATTAATATAAAATTATAATTATTAATATATAAATATATGATTATATAAAAGCCATTGTTTTTGTCCTTAACATTTAGTTTAAACGTAAGATCGAATCATATTTTATGCCGTACAACAACGTGAACCAGGATTGGAGCAGAAATATTTATTAAATGTTTCAACTAAGTTGTATAATTATAAGTGAGAGGCAAGGGAAGTTTACATAATGGAATTATGTAAGGAGAAAAGGATCATGATAAGTAGTATTCAAACCAAAAAACAACCAAAACTCCCAAGCAGACAAAAACTTAACGCACAATGATAACAAAAAACAAAAAAACAACAGCTAAAGCCCAACAAAACACACACAAGATATATATATACATATATATATATAGGCGTACTTATATATATATACTCCGTAAGTATATAGACAATTTCAATAACTGATAAAATATATATGCATATATATATATATACAGAAGAAAAGCAAAATTTACATGCATCTCAAAAATACATTTTCCGCATTAACCGCATCGAAAACAAAAGAAAACTTAACAATTACGACGACAAAAATGTGTGTACGCGATGGAAGGAATATTATAAAACCAAAAATTACAACCACAACAAAATTACAAATTATTAATTACAAATTAAGGATAATGATGGCTCAGCAAAACCAAGAAAACAACTCAACAAAATATCCAAAAATTGTAAGCAATTTTTTAAAAACATTCGTCGTATTTTAGATACGAACAAAAACAAATCCAACAATTAACAACATTTCCACATTTCCTTTTCTGTTATAAACATTCATTCATACACCACACCATACCATACACCATTCATACACCATACATCACATTCATACATTCATACATCACACCCACACTCGCTCAGTTGAGTTCCATTGCATAACGAATACAAAATGAGAAACCAAAAAGAAAATGAATGAAAGTAACAAGTTTATGGTAAACGAAGACAAGAAAGGCATACAAGTAATTTTAAATTGAATAAAAATTAGTATTAAATATGTACAACAAAAAAAAAGTGTCTTTTTATTTGTTTCCAATGGGGTTCTTCTCTGTGATAAGGAAATCAAATCAGTTTGGTATTTATAACCCTGAGTGGGGTAATTCTACCGAAAAACTGTAGAAAAACAGGTAATATCTACAAAAAAAAAATTGAAACCCCTTTTTTTAAGCATGTCTAATCCCAAGTGATTAAGTAATGTGTAGGTCTGATTTTTGTATCCCTGAGCGAGCAGTACAAACAACTTCTTCCCCTTCAACTTTCCTCTTGTTAGAATCTTGAACTAGAAACCTTATGCTTTATAAAATAGTTCATGACAAGTTTATTTATATAAATAAATGTATATTTTTCTTTTTCACAGAACTTATAAAAGCCCAGTGTTTGATGCAAGAAACTTTATTTGATCAGTCTTGGACTTAAGATTTATTTTTCAATGTCTATTTCAATTCTTAGTCTACACTTTGAATAAACCAGGAATGGAAATTATAGGGTCTTTCACATCGTAAGAAGCTTCTGACTGAAATTATAATACCATTCTTTGAACCGATATTTACCTATATTTATATGACAATTTGTTCTACAAATCAAAATCTAAAAAACTCATAACTAAGCCAAAAAAGCATAAAATTCAATTCGGAAAGCTGTTCTGTACTAGTTTTTGATATATTATTAAATCTGCATACTCAATTTTAAACTTAAACCAATTTAAAATTTTTCCAATTTTTCAAACCTTTACAGATGTAAAAATTTAATCATAAAATTACACAAAAAAAATTTCAAAATTTGTTTTCTGTCTGAGATGGCTAGATCGACTCTGCTTTCGATGCTGATCAAGAATATGTATGATTTATAGGGTCGGAAATGGCTCTTTCGTAAGTTATAAGCTTCTGACTGAAATTATAATGCCATTCTTTGAGCCGATATTTACCTATATTTATATGACAATTTGCTCTACAAATCAAAATCTAAAAAACTCATAACTAATCCAAAAAAGCATAAAACTCAATTCGGAAAACTGTTCTGTGCTAGTTTTTGATATATTAATAAATCTGCATACTCAATTTTAAACTTAAACCAATTTAAAATTTTTCCAATTTTTCAAACCTTTACAGATGTAAAAATTTAATCAAAAAATACAAAAAAAAATTTCAAAAAATTGTTTCCTGTCTGAGATGGCTAGATCAACTCGGCTTTCGATGCTGATCAAGAATATGTATGATTTATAGGGTCGGAAATGGCTCTTTCGTAAGTTATAAGCTTCTGACTGAAATTATAATGCCATTCTTTGAGCCGATATTTACCTATATTTATATGACAATTTGCTCTACAAATCAAAATCTAAAAAACTCATAACTAATCCAAAAAAGCATAAAACTCAATTCGGAAAACTGTTCTGTGCTAGTTTTTGATATATTAATAAATCTGCATACTCAATTTTAAACTTAAACCAATTTAAAATTTTTCCAATTTTTCAAACCTTTACAGATGTAAAAATTTAATCATAAAATTACACAAAAAAAATTTCAAAATTTGTTTTCTGTCTGAGATGGCTAGATCGACTCTGCTTTCGATGCTGATCAAGAATATGTATGATTTATAGGGTCGGAAATGGCTCTTTCGTAAGTTATAAGCTTCTGACTGAAATTATAATGCCATTCTTTGAGCCGATATTTACCTATATTTATATGACAATTTGCTCTACAAATCAAAATCTAAAAAACTCATAACTAATCCAAAAAAGCATAAAACTCAATTCGGAAAACTGTTCTGTGCTAGTTTTTGATATATTAATAAATCTGCATACTCAATTTTAAACTTAAACCAATTTAAAATTTTTCCAATTTTTCAAACCTTTACAGATGTAAAAATTTAATCATAAAATTACACAAAAAAAATTTCAAAATTTGTTTTCTGTCTGAGATGGCTAGATCGACTCTGCTTTCGATGCTGATCAAGAATATGTATGATTTATAGGGTCGGAAATGGCTCTTTCGTAAGTTATAAGCTTCTGACTGAAATTATAATGCCATTCTTTGAGCCGATATTTACCTATATTTATATGACAATTTGTTCTACAAATCAAAATCTAAAAAACTCATAACTAAGCCAAAAAGGCATAAAATTCAATTCGGAAAACTGTTCTGTGCTAGTTTTTAATATATTAATAAATCTGCATACTCAATTTTAAACTTAAACCAATTTAAAATTTTTCCAATTTTTCAAACCTTTACAGATGTAAAAATTTAATCAAAAAATACAAAAAAAAATTTCAAAAAATTGTTTCCTGTCTGAGATGGCTAGATCAACTCGGCTTTCGATGCTGATCAAGAATATGTATGATTTATAGGGTCGGAAATGGCTCTTTCGTAAGTTATAAGCTTCTGACTGAATTTCTAATACCATTTTTTGAACCGATATTTACCTATATTTATATGACAATTTGTTCTACAAATCAAAATCTAAAAAACTCATAACTAAGCCAAAAAAGCATAAAATTCAATTCGGAAAGCTGTTCTGGGCTAGTTTTTGATATATTAATAAATCTGCATACTCAATTTTAAACTTAAACCAATTTAAAATTTTTCCAATTTTTCAAAACTTTACAGATGTAAAAATTTAATCATAAAATTACACAAAAAAAATTTCAAAAATTGTTTCCTTTCTGAGATGGCTAGATCGACTCGGCTTTCGATGCTGATCAAGAATATGTATGATTTATAGGGTCGGAAATGGCTTTTTCGTAAGTTATAAGCTTCTGACTGAATTTCTAATACCATTTTTTGAACCGATATTTACCTATATTTATATGACAATTTGTTCTACAAATCAAAATCTAAAAAACTCATAACTAAGCCAAAAAAGCATAAAATTCAATTCGGAAAGCTGTTCTGTACTAGTTTTTGATATATTAATAAATCTGCATACTCAATTTTAAACTTAAACCAATTTAAAATTTTTCCAATTTTTCAAAACTTTACAGATGTAAAAATTTAATCATAAAATTACACAAAAAAAATTTCAAAATTTGTTTTCTGTCTGAGATGGCTAGATCGACTCGGCTTTCCATGCTGATCAAGAATATATATGATTTGTAGGGTCGGAAATGGCTCTTTCACATCGTAAGAAGCTTCTGACTGAAATTATAATGCCATTCTTTGAGCCGATATTTATCTATATATATATTTATATTATTTCTAATTATTTTCCCAATAAAATAATAAAAACGAAAGAATACTTTACCCCATCAAAAGGCTGGACTGGCCACATTCAGATTCAACTGGAAGCTGGCCCATCTATAGTCACGGCTATCCGGGTCACGCACCAGGCACATCAGTGGCGTCGGCTTTCCTCCCTTGGCAGGTGGTAGTTCGCGGATGAGCTCCTGAAGACCGGCGGCCGTTACATAGCCCACGGCACAAACCGAGGCCTCCGTCAAGCTGAACCCGGCGGATCGCACATAACCAAAGACTTCGCGGCTGCACTGGCGGCGCACGCTGTCCCGCATCTCCGAGGTATCGGTGGGCAGCCACAGGCGGCACATTGTCTCTAGTTGCGACCGCACCAGCTGTGCTGTGTTGGCCGCACGGATGTGCACCCGCTTAGTGGCCGTCTCCTGAAGGCGACGCTTCTCGCGTACCCTTTGCGCCCGCAAGCGCTTCAGCTTGAGCTTATGGCTTTGGCGCAGCTCCTTCCGCTCCCGCTCATTCAGATCCGGCAGCGAGGGCTCCACGTGCACTGGTGCCGCCTCATCGCGCTTCAACTGGCGCCAGCGCTTTTTGTAATCCGCAGCCGTGGGAAGGCAAAGCAAAGCATTGTCCTTTACATGGCCACGGGCCACGATTCGAAGTTGGATCTGGATGATGGCCTCCTCGGGGAGGGGTTCTGGCAGAGGTTGGCGCTGCTTCAAGCACTCAGCGATCGCCTCCAGTTGCTGCCGATGCCGCAAAACGTAGAAGCCCATAGAGCCACTGGCAGCTGGAGCGTCAGATGAACGCCAGTCTCGCACCAGGTGTTTCCAGGGAGCACTGAACGGACTGGCCACCGCCAGTTTCCTGTAGTTTGTGCGCTTGTTGGGCGGCAGTCGAAAGTAGCGGCCACGCAATTCATCGGCCGACGCAGCAGACTCTTGGGCACCTGCTACTGTGTCGGGCAAGTGCATCTCAGCGCCCGCCTCTCTGGCCACCGTATCCAGCTCCCTCAAGCCACCGGGCCTGGCGCCCCACATAGTCAGCGTCAGCCAGACGATCATGCCATAGCCAGCCGGTACAATCACATCCCAGCCGCAGCCATATGCTAGCCTCTTGTAGCTGGAGTTCTGAGAGCCTGGTCGCTGGATCAGTATCAAGGGCACTGTCTGCATTTCCTGTTCGAAAGCACATGGTGCTCCTGGAACCACAGCATGCTGCTGACGCAGCTGTTCGTACGCCTGCGTGGTCATTATTCCTGTGGCCAGTCTCTTCCGCGCCTCCTTGTCCCACAGGGGACTCCCTGGTAGACCCTTTGGCTGACGCATTAACAGCTCTCCGGCAGTGCAGCTTGGCTGTTCTGGAGTTCCCTCGGCTTTTGTACGCTTCTTTGGTCGCTGCAGGCGTGGATCGACGACTTGGTAGCCCATCACTAGGTTAGACAGCAGCTCGCTGGGCGAACTCAGCTGTAAAGCCGCCTGGCAGTAGTCGGTGGCTTCGTCATGCAGCTCTATCTGTCTCGGACGGAGGCTAGCGGCCAAGACGCGTTGCGCTCGAGGTCCCGTCAAACGAAACCGATTGAAGGCATGCTGCAGCAGCACCAAATGAATAGTTTCGTCCGAATTGGAGTAGCTGGGCTGCGGCTCAAAGGCCTTGGTATGGGTCCAAAAGCGCAGGGGTTTCTCTGAAGGTTTCTTTCCATTGAGATTCTTCTTCTCCTCGCTTGGTACCTCCATTTCCTCGTCAACTTGCTCGTTCAATGGTAGCTTCTGTTGTTTCTCTGACTTCAGCTGAAAGACTTGCAATAATTGATCAATGGTAGCTTGAGCAGCACTGGGATGCAGCCACAGCCAGAGGGTGCGTTCTTGCTCATCCTCTTCCTTTGGTGGACACCAGAGAAAGCTTGCCCGCTGCAGAGCTCCGTGCGGATACTGGCCGTCTGCGAAGAGCTCCACGCTGCCCTCTCGCCGTCCGCTAACATAGGTCTTGGCCGCAATGCCCAGGCCGCACTCGGAACTCGTTAGCCTGGCGAATCCTTGGCGCAATGCATCCAAACTGCCACGCAGCTCCACACAGCCGTAGAAGGAGATGTCCTGCAGCAGACAGTGCTGGGCACTGGCGCGATAGCAGGCGCGGTAGGTCTTGTCGCAGCTGGCGAGGGGCAACCGGTGACCCCAGCGATCGACCATGTGAAAGCGCTTTGCGTGCCAGATGTGCGTCTCCAGCCAGACATGTCGCCTCTGCCGGCGTATGTACTCACGAAGCAGGTTCTTCGGCCGGCGGCGATACTTCCTCGAGGGACGCTTGCTGTTCACCGGCTGGTTGCCGCCTTTGCCCATCTGGGACTTGTGCGCCTGGCGGTACTTACGTGGCAGCCGCTTCGGGTGGTGCGACATCGCCCGGCGGCGCATGTGCTTGGGCAGCGTCTGGAAGATCAGCTTGCTGCTGCGCTGCGTCGTCTGCTCGGCGTCCGCGATCAGGCTCCGGATCTCCTGCAGCGCTCCGGCCGCATAGTGGTACGTGGTCACGTGTGACGGCAGCGTCACTCGGCCACCCAGGCTGGAGTCGTATTCCAGCTTCTGGCTGCTCATTGTTGTGAATTTAAATTTAATTCAAATCCAATTCGGAGCAAGAAAAAAAAACAAACTAAAAGCGCGGACATGTGCCCGCTCTTTTTCGTTTACAAGTGTGACCAAAAGTCGTTGAGCCAAAACATTCGTCACAGTATCGATACTATCGTTGTTTATTTAGATAAATCTATATATATATTTATATATCCCAGCATGTTTGCTTTCATTTAGATAAAATAATTTGATTTATTTGAACAAAAAAATATTAAAATGAATTTACAATTTAATTCATTCAATAGCCAGAACACATATATTAAAACATCGATACTATCGACAGTCAATTTTTGTGAATATTTGACATTTCCAATAAGAATAAAATTTACAAATATTTTCACAATTGATTATTAATTGAATATTTATTAATATTATAATGTTTTTGTTAGGAAATATTTCATAACTATGAATATTTTTGGTAAAAAAAAAATTTTAAAACACATTATACATATAAAAAATGTTTTTTTTTATCTAAATGAATAGAGTTTATTATTAATATGGATATAAATTATATAAGTAACTAGAAATGAATGATTAAAAACATCAAAAGTTACAAAGCTCGATATTTTTGCACAACTAGCTCTAGTTGCCATAGCAGATCTACTCGACTTGCTCTTCGGGTGAAAAAATAGCTAAACTTTAAATTAAAAACCTTAAACAGAACAGAAAATGTTAATTTTAGGTAAAAAGAATATAAACCAAACGAACTTCGATATTTTTGAGGTACTACCTCTAATTGTTATTGGCAGATTTACTTGTTTTGTTCATGTGGTCATAAAAAAAAGCTAAACTTTGAAAATAAGCTACAAATGTCCACGAAATTATTATGGCAGGTTAAATATGATATAAAATGTGATTTTAATACTTGTGAGATTTTGTTTTTAATATACTGTATTGAATTTTCACTGATCTTCACTTAAAACAAAAAATTTTCTCAAGTTCGTTCTCTATATCAGTTGCATTGAAAAATTAATTTAATGATTGTCTAGATGTTCAGAAGGATACAAATAATTTTAAAACATAAAATTAAACTAAATTCAATTGGAAAATAACTATAATTCTTGCTTGCCGAGGTATTTCGCACTTGTCAATTGAAAAACTACAGAAAACTTGGAAAACAGCTAATTTGGCAACACTAGTTGTGTGCTTACGTTACCAAAAGAGTGTGCCCAGCTCCCAAGGGGGAGAGAATCCGCTGTCTTCTGCAGCATAGAGAGTATTAGATCTAGACTGCCACACTGCTCGATTTGTCGCATAAAAATTTGCTTGCGTTTGCTTCGTCGAATTAAACCCGTGTTTTTGTGTTGTTCTTTCCCCCCAGCCAGCTAAAACCAATCGATATGGTGAGTGGGTCATCCTCCGGTTACTATTTATTGTTTATTGAGGCCTCCGGCCATGACGCCCTTCCGCCGCCTGGAAACTGACACTCATGTTTTTCCTTTGTTGTTTTTCTTTTCCATTGCAGGCAGCTTACACCGAGGATCAGTTGGCTGGTGAGTGTGTGTGTGTGCGCGCGGGGAAAAGTGTGTGCGAGTGTGGGTGTGGGTGTTGGTTTGGAATTGGAAACGGTATGGAAATAGGCGCAGAAGTTGCAAAGTGCCAACAAAACGGAATAAATTGCAAATGCGCTGGCACATCGCGCTCCCTCGTCATCTCTTTCTCTTTCTCCCACCGCCGCTGGGCGGGCGGTCGCTCTGCATTGGAATGCGGGAGTGTGAAAGCGATGACACGAAAGTATGTGTGTTACACATCTTCATAGGCGGCATATATATGCTGTGTGCATGAATCATTGATAAAACAAATACTCTGGAAAGCAGCCATACGAATACGATGATCGTGACTCACCGAAGAGGAAGAGGCGGTTCAAAAAACAGCAACTGGCATTCATTTCCAAGGCATTCCAGCAAGTCGAAGTTGTTAATGCCCTTCCAGTTATTGGAAAGAGTACCCGTTTATCTGTACTTCGATACTGTTAGGTATTCCAGTGGAATTGTTTGTTTTTGTTTGACTTGCGATTTTAAAGCGAAATCTGCAAATATAATTAATTGTTCCTATAGTAATGGCTGATTTCAAATGAGAACTGACAGTTGTTTAGAACTGTATTTCCCGGTTAATAACTATGGAAATGATCCATTTTCGATGTATGCTATGTATTAGATTCAGCTATAACTTATGTATAGGAGTTCGATTTTTAAATCCCCTTCCTCACGTCAAAATGATTGCAATACCCTTGCAGTAGGGTAAGGTTGAAGAAAAAAAAACACTACTCTCAGGCGAAAGGAAGTCTGAGCGATAAGATATAGATAAGGGGGGTCTACAAAATGGGATAATCACACGGTTTTTCGACACGCCGGCTGCTCGTTTCAAATAAAACTGCAATTGCAGTGGCAAAAATCACTCAATGCGATAAGAGCCGGCTGCCAAACCAGCTCCAAAATGAAACCAAAAAGAATAAATAAATAAAAGCCGAAAGCCGAAAGCCAAGCTTCCATTTATGGAATGTCAACCGACTGTGGGTCAAAGGCAGGGTAATTCGCACTTTGATTCTAATTCCAATACCGATTCCGTAGCCTTTCCAATCGCTTCCAATCGAAATCTTTACGCAATTGATAACTTAATCGAAGCCAATAGAGTGTGAGTTTTCTGATAATTCCAACCATGCTCTCTGACATTCTGACGTCAGCCCTCAACCGCATTCGACCATAAATATGTATATGCATATGTATAGATATATATATTTCGATTCCAATTCCAACTTACCTGGCCTCCGTTGCGTTGCAATCTTTAACTTTTAGCTGTTCTCGCCATTCGTCGCTGTTTTGTCATCGCCTAAAATGGACAAAAATGTGCTGGAATCGTTTGTTTTTATTGCCATTTTAGGATCACGTATTCGGCGCCGCTGTAGCATGATAACCAAACAAAAAAAAAAAAGTTTTAATATCTGTACAGGTCATCGAATGTCACACACTCTTATTATCGAGACTAAAAAAATATTGAATTCTGAATTAAGGTAGAATTTTGTAGGCTTAAAACGGAAGGTATTCGAGTAATTTGTTAATTTTAAAGATTCTACAAGTGTTATATTCATCTTGTAATGATTTTTAACCTTAGCCCGGCTTAAATCATTGTTATATTTTAATAATTGAAATTCAGAAACTAGGGAAAACATGAATAACTTGGTCCTTATTATCTGTAAGGTAAACTCAACAAGTTAAAAGAACTATTTACCTATTTATGATTTTTTATATATTTAAAATTTCACAAGAAAACCGTCTTTAATCTTTACTCAATGTATTCAACCTATTTTAAAGTATTTAATCCCGAAAATCCTCGCACAACTTGCTTATTCACTTGTTTATTAGCGACTGTCGTTAGCAATCTTAGGAAACTGAAGAATAGGGCTGCCTTCTTTTCTTCTTATTTCGCAAACTGCAATGCAGTTGCCCAGAAACCGAAACCTTGGCTTAAAACAAACAACTTTTTCCGGTCGATCGGTCGGTGAATCGTTTTGTTTATCAGAATTATAAACAAGAGCGAGCTTTGGCGCCAGACTTAAGGGGAGTTATGCCGGCACTTAGCGGCTGGCTGTGGAGCACTTCTCTGGCGAAGTGAGGGTATCGCATGACCAAGGAGCAAGGCGGGCAAGGGGGAGCAGGCAGGCAGGCAGGCACACTAGATTTCCAAGCCGATGGCCAGCCGCCAAATCCGGGCAGGCAGGCAGGCAGTCAGTAGCTGGCAAGGCGGTCATCGGAGCGGTTCAAGATGTATTACTACACGGCACACGTAAAGCACACCTTTACCACCCTGGAAGGTGACAAGAAAGGGGGGATTTGGAGTTGTTTATAAACTTATTAATTCTTTATACTAATCCCTGTAATATGTATCTGCCCCACAGAATTCCAGGAGGCCTTCAATCTGTTTGACAACCGTGGCGATGGCAAGATCCAGCTGAGCCAGGTGGGCGAATGCCTGAGGGCCTTGGGCCAGAACCCCACCGAGTCGGATGTGAAGAAGTGCACGCACCAGCTGAAGCCAGATGAGCGGATCTCGTTCGAGGTCTTCCTGCCCATTTATCAGGCGATTTCCAAGGCCCGGTCCGGCGATACGGCCGATGACTTCATTGAGGGACTGCGTCACTTTGACAAGGACGCCAGCGGTTACATTTCCTCCGCCGAGCTGCGCCACCTGCTCACCACGCTGGGCGAGAAGCTGACCGACGAGGAGGTGGAGCAGCTGCTGGCCAATATGGAGGATCAGCAGGGCAATATCAACTACGAGGAGTTTGTGCGCATGGTAATGAGCGGTTAAGCCAGCTGCCGCTTCCTCCTATTTCCAGCTCCTCCAGCACCAGGACACACAACACTAAACACACACACACACACACACACTCCGAAGAACCTGCCAAGCTAGCTGAGCCATTCATTCCGCCAGAAGTTCCAAAAACTCCGTGATTCCCCCACATTAATCCAGTCGACAGGCAACGAAGGACACATCGAAGCAAGGATTATTGGAGCAAATGCTATTCCCACACTTCCAGACTAACCAATCAATCATATAGATTCTTGATTAATCACTAATCGAAGCTGAAGCGTCTGTTGAAATGCGTATTATTCTAAAGCAGAACCGAAAATATAGAGAAACATTAAGATGAAAGTAATCAGTAATTATATCCCGCATAGTCCAGGCGTTCTTTTGTACCAATATCATATAACTATATCTATATTTCAACGGGAGACAGCGAGAGTATCACGAAAAGTATTTCTAAACTATACATAACTTGATATACGAGCGTGTGTGTCGTATGTCTGAATTTAAAGGCGCATTTTGAAGTTTTACATGTTTATTTTTTTTTTAATAATTTAATATTTGTATTTAATAAATAATTGAAAAAAGAAAACAAGTGAATGTGTAGGTCTTTTTACAAAAGAAAAGTACTTAAATCTATTAAACCAATTGAAACCTAAGCAACTGGTGTTTTTTTTTTGTTGGTTTTTTGAAGGATCTGGATATTTATATACATTAATTTTTCGATTTTAGCTTTAACAAATTCCGTGACTTCCTTAATATTGTAAAAGTTTGTTCAATTCTAAATGATATTTGAATATTTCCAATTAAATAGAAAATATCTTTGATAATATAATATATATAATTATCTTTTCATATTCCAGCTTCAGATAGTTCCGCGATTTCCAAAATTCTGTATAAGTTTCAAAAAACTAAATGTTATTTGTATTATTTAAATTAAATTAGTTATTCTCAAATTATAACTCCAAAAAGATAGGGACTTCCCCTAATTTTGTAAGAGATGGTTAAGAACTCATTATCTTAGTATCCCTAAATCTTAATCTTAACGTTTTTTGTAAGATTAGGATTTTTTTTATTTATTCAAAAATATTTTGATATATTTCCAGATCATTTGAAGATAATTTTAAAACTTCAAATTTAAATATAGTACTTTTAGTATTAAACTGAAATACTGTCATATGTATGACAGTTTCTTACACCTAGTATTTAAATACCTTCTTTGGGTATTTTTCCCAGCTCGTCTCCATGGATTGATCTCTTTGCCAAACTACAGTCACACTTGTGTACCAAATTCAAATAAGCTTAAAACTGAAAAACTTGTCGCGGATATAAAAACCAGAACTAAACAATGTCAAACAATAAGGAGTCGTACCAAGTGCTAAACGCCGAACTAATGGCCGAAGTGCAGAAGCTGCGCCTGCTGGTCGCTGCCTACAAGCGACAGGTGACGACCCTTGTGCGGGAGAATATGGGGTTGCGGGAGGCGCAGATTCTGCAGGGCGGTTCCGGCGGTCAGCAGCAGAGTTCACCCAACGGAGTTAAGAACATGATGTGGCGCTGGAAATTCAACTCCAGCTGTCTGGGTACTTCTTCGGTGTCTCGCCCGTCCAAGGCCAATAGTCGCCGCTACGGCGACATAGACATCGCTGTGGAAGAAGCGTCTGAAATCGGAAGACCGAAGGTATCTAATGTATACAGAGTAGGGGCTCCCGCCTTGCATATCTATTTGATCCGTCTCCCGATCTTTCTGGACAGATTGCGACACCGCCAGTAAATCCAACCATTCATGAGGATGGCGTCCCCAGCGATGAGGACGACGGGTGGAAACCGAAGAACAGGGATTCGATAATGCGCAAAATTGCCCGCTTGTGTGGGCGCAGGGTCAAATTTCTATGATTGGTTCTGGAAAGGTTGATCCGGCTCTAATGTTGGTCCCAAGGAGCTATCCCCAAAAGCCAAGATGCAACACAATAATTTATAGTCCACATTTGAAATAAACATTTAAACGTCATAAGACGTAATATTTAACCACTCTTCGTTTTATTATTCACTTGGGGCTTTAGTAATATTACATTCAAAACAATAAACGAGATTCCGTCAACTTTTAATGATTGGATTTAAAAGATTTAGGAAAGGGCTTTAAAAAAATATATAGTAAAAAATTATTAATGCAATACGTCGATTGAAATTTAAATTCACGTTCACAATATTATGTTTCATAAGTTCGGAAAGTCGAACTTTATATACTCTTGCAATTTGAAATTAAAGTTTAGAAAGCCCAAATGTGAATACCCTTGCAGAAATCGAATTAAAAATACATATATTCTAGGTATATTGAATATATATTTAATTGAATAATATATTTTTATATGTTAATTTTGTGGGTAAATCAGAGTTTTTCAAATATCACAACTAAGCCAAACATGCTTTCATTTTAATTCGGAAAACTGTTCTGTGCTAGTTTTTATAAAGTTAACAATTCTGCTTATTTAGTTTTAAAATTTAAAAAAAATCCATATTTTAATAAATTTTTGTCAACATTTTATCTGTTGAAAAAATTAAAAAAAAAATTTTTCCACCGGACATAGCTAGTTTGATTTAATTTTTAATGCTGATCAATAATATATATGATATTTAGGGTCAGAAATTACTCCTTCATGACATTGCTAGCTTCTGATTGAAATTATAATACCCTGTAACACCGTTTAAGTGTGCATATTTGGCACAGGTGGTTCTAGACCGAAGTCTTATTTCTAATACATAATCTATATATGTAGATGATATAATTATCATGGTTAAGACTTACCGCAGTAGAGGACATCCTTTTCTCCATTTCTTAATGCCGTCCAGTGTAGACTTTAATTATGCTTTTCATGGTTTCCTCTAGATGAGCTTCTTCCTGGTTATCCAGACATTAAGTATTGCCCAGGAGACTTTTTTGGGGTCGGAGGGCAAATCATTATCACTACCACTATCACTAGAGATGTTAACTGCAGGGAGGCCACGTACACACTGAGGGCGGTGAGACGGTAGCGGCTGTATTTATAGTCTCCGAGTAAAGAGAATAACAGAGATAGTTATAGCGAGAGCGAGAGCAAGAGCGAGAGCGCGAAAGAGAAAGCAATATCTCTAGAGATAGAGAACAAAATAACTCAAGAGGTACACAGAGAAAGAGAGAGAGAGAGAGAGATAAACTTACATTTAACATTAACATTTCTAGTCGCCCGATTTTAATCAAATTAAAACCAAAATAATAAAATAACACCTAATGGCTTAAAAAATATATTTGCAGATCGTTTTCGTTTTTGAATTCAAATTTCAGAGATCCAATCGATTTCATTGAGAATCGATTACAAAGTATTCGTTCCGGTCGTTATCGATTACATTCTTCATATCGATTTACTTAGACCAGGTGGCAGCACTGCTTGCTCCAAAACAAAAGCTTTGGAATTTAATTGCAACTGCAATTCTTGTATTAAATTCTCGTTGTTACCCGCTTTTATTTGCCGGAAATTGTGGTCCAAGGAGTGGAGCATGCCCAGGAACACGGTGGCGGGCGGCGGGAGTGGAGCCGGTGGTGAAGGCGGTGCCCCGGAGCCAAGTTCGCCCGTGCAGAAGGTGTGGAAGCCGGAATGTGAGTCAATGAGAAGATGGAAGAAGGATGGGCCACTAATCTAATCTCTGTTGATTCTCTTCCTCTTCCAGTGTACAAGCTGCAGCTGGAGGCGCCGGCTCCCTGTCCCCTGCGCTGCCAGCGCACGCTGCCCCTGCCGCCGGCCAAAAGCACCGCGGAGGCCGTGGAGGCCAACAATGCGGCTGGTCGCCTCTACGGCTCCGAATACCACGGCCTGATGGGTCACCTGGAGGCCGAGCAGCTGCTGGCCAATGCCCGCGACGGCAGCTATCTGGTGCGGCGCAGTCCCCAATCCGATGGCTATTACACGCTCAGTCTGCGCTTCAATAAGCTGGCCAAGCACTACAAGCTGCTGCACAAGCCGGGCGTGGGTCACTACCTGCGCGGCCAGGACAAGCGCTTCGACACGGTTCACGACATGGTGGCCGATGGCCTAATTAACTTCCACATGCAGCTCCATGCGAGTCCCATTATCCAGCAAATCAATCAACAGACGCGGAATTGCTACCAGCAGTCGCCCTACATGACATTGAATGGCCGCAAGCTGAGGGCTTTGTCCAATGAACTGGGTGGCAAGGCTGCATCCGGAGCTGCTCCAGCTGCCGCTCCTGCTGCTGCTCCCACCTCTGAGTCAAATGAGGCTCCCAAGGGAGAAGAGGCAGCTGTAGAAAAGCAAAAGTTCGAGGAGGAGGAGACACCGCTACCAGCCCTGGATCCCATGCCGCTGGTGTACGAGAAGCTGCATCACTTCAAGGTAGGATTTGGCCATAGAAATCGCAACTATATTTATATCTACATCCATCCATCAGGTGCACACCTTCAAGGGCCTCAATTGGTGCGAATTCTGCGCAAACTTCCTGTGGGGCTTCACCGCCCAGGGTGTCAAGTGCGAGGCCTGCGGCTTTGTGGCGCACACCAAGTGCTCCGAACTGGTGCCGCCCAAGTGTGTGCCGGATCTGAAGCGTATACGCGGTGTGTTTGGCACTGATCTGACCACCATGGTGCAGCTGGAGCCGCATCATCTCATACCGTTTGTGGTGCGTCGCTGCGTGGAGGAGGTGGAGGCCAGGGGTATGCTGCAGGAGGGCATTTACCGGGTGTCCGGCTTCGCAGATGAGATTGAGGCATTGAAGCTGGCCCTGGATCGGGATGGCGAGAAGACGGACATGTCGGAGACAACGTATGGGAATGTGAACGTAATTGCCGGCACATTGAAGTTGTATCTGCGCCTGCTCCCAGTGCCGCTTATCACGTTTCAGGCATATCCCAGCTTTATGGCCGCAGGACGTAAGTGTTCTCCATATACTTCATGCCGCTCTGGATTATCTCAGTTTATATGTTTCAGGCAACGGCAAGCAGGCGGAGCAGCTGCAGCTGATGACGGAGGCAGTGCGTCATTTGCCGCCAGCCCATTACAGTTGCCTGCAATACATGCTGGAGCATCTGAAGCGGTGAGTGAGGGGAGCTCCCTAATCCTTATTAGCTTCCTAAATAATCCCCATACCCACAGTGTGGCCTCGCACTATGCCGTGAACAAGATGAACGAGCACAATCTGGCCACCGTCTTTGCCCCCACGCTGATTGCCACGCCCCAGCACATGACCAATCTAACGGAGGAGATCTTTATGCTCTCCTCCCTCATCGCCCACTGCAAGACAATCTTTGCCAGAAACTGAAACGGAGAGCGAGCAAACACCAAACAGAGCGGAGCCGCTTCTGTTCTGTCTCTGTCGGATCCGCATCCGGATGTCCTTAAAAGCACAGAATCCTTAATTACACTTTGCCAAGCATCCAATATACTTATATATTTTACTCGTAACCCGATGATTCCACCAAAAATGTAGCCTAAGATCAAAGGAGAAGATTTTATAGTGTCTTTTTTTATTTAAGTATTCCAAAAAACAAGAGAAAAACTAAGCAAGCAAAAAGTACACATTCAATGTTGTAATTTACGAATTTAACGAATCTCGAAATATTTTTAGAACAAGTATTTTACATATATATCACAATAAATGTATTTATTTTATTTATAAATTAGAAAACAAGAGCTTTTTCAAGAGTTTTGAAATGAATTTAAAGGTAAATACCCGATTTTTAAGAAAAAATAATAGGAAAATTAAGAAATTGTAGCAAAAACTTGATGAATTTTTGTTACAAATCGAAAAAAATTTGAAAATTGTTTATAAATTTGAAAAGTTTGTGTATAATTTAGGGAATATATTGGAATTGCCTTGAAAATTTCATTATAATTCAAATTTCTTATAACTTTTTAAAAGTTTTATTAACAAATATGTTAAAAATAGTAATGAATCGATAACGCGTTATCGATTATATTATAAACACAAGACTTTCTAGGAAATTGCTATCAAAATAATATTTTACAATAATTTCTTATAGATTCTTGATATACTATATTTTATTTCAGAATTTACGGTACGTATAAATATATTAAAATCATATATACAAATATAAAAGGCAGGCTGTGACATACTTGTCACCTTAGAGGCATATCCACATTATCATTCTGTAATCAAAGTCAGTCGAAATCGGTTCAAAATAATAATAATATTAATATTTCCTTAATATTTTTCCTTTCTTTACGATCAATTTGAACTGTAGCAAGGCGCGATGACTGACAATACTCAGTTGGAGGTGGAGGAACCACAGAAAGTGGAGAAGGCGGTGCCATCATCGCCGGGCTTGGCCACCAAGATGCGTCCCACACGCTCCACTGCAGAGGAACGGATCGATCAGAAGCTCAAAGAGGTCAAGCAGCACATGCCGCATTTCGACGACATGACCAGCTACATGAGCACTCTGCTCAAGCCGGTGAATGGCATGACCATGACCACGGCCAAAAAGACTGCTCCAGTTCAGCAGACCTCGCCGGGTAAGCCTTCATCGCCGGGCAGGGCTTCTTCGCCGGGCAGGGCCTCACCGGCCAAGCCCACTTCGCCGGCTAAGCACACCTTGGTACCCCCTCTGAGTGGGAATTCCTTGGTCAAGTGAGTTGCTTTGTAATTTCTTTGTATTTCATTGTAATTACCTAATTTATTTCATTTCATTTGAGGAGTTTGGTCTGCGGATGCAACCCGGAGACACAGTTACCTGGATCTCCAATACTATATCCATTTGACGATTCAATGGGGGTGCCTGGATCTCCTGTAATGGATCCATTCAATCGGATTAACGAGGTGGAGTTCATTCCGGCGATAATTACGCCGCCGGATGTCGAGCCTGATGCCGAGCCGGATGACGAACCTGTTGCCGAGCCGGATGAAGAACCTGTTGTCGAGCCGGATGACGAACCTGTTGCTGAGCCTTTTGTGGAGCCCGTTGGCATTGAGCCCGCATACGAGGCGGTAAATGCCTGGGAGTGCGCTCAAGTGGACTCGACCGTCGAACAGGTCAGGGTGGTCGCCAGCGGTCTGACCATGTTCGCCCGGAATCGTGATGGCACCTATGACCTGTATACAGGCCTGCAGCCTTCGACGCCTGAGATGGGGAGTTCCAATTTCCGGGAGATAACGTTCAACGATGGGCCGCTGGTCATATTGACCCGCGACGACGAGGGCAAGCTCACTTACGATCCCAACGATGCGGTGACAATCGATATTGCGGACAACAGTCTGTTTGTTCTTAACACCGACGAATCCTCAAATACTTGAATAATTGACAATCGATATTGCGATATTAACAAACTCTCGAATACTTGAAAAATTGGTTACTTGTACAAAACTAGAATAAAATAAGAAGCTTTAAGAAATGTAAATATTTTTGAAAACATTTTGAAAATGCCGCGTTAAACTTCGAAAGCCTGGCAACCCTTGCTTTTCTATAAATAGTTTTCCTTGCATTCGCCATCTATTTGTCGAGTTTAATCCTTTATAGCAGTAGAATGTACTGCTTAATCTGTTATACTAGTCAGTAAAATGTACTGTAGAAAGTATATACATACAGTAAAATGTAAATATTAAAACGATTTTCCCGACAGATGGAGTCACCTTTGCTTTTTAAAACTGTAAAAAAATTGAGTAAAATGTTGGTTACGAAAATTTCACAATTTAATATTAATTTAATTTTTTACCTATAAGCGAATCAAAGCATACATATATGAATTATTGCCGTTTAGTCTTGATATTTATAAATTAACAATTTAACAATATTTTACTTTTATGTTAGATATTTAGCAATATTTTTTAAATAATATATATCATATAGGATAGTTCAGGAAATTGATTTAAAAAAATTGTAACTTTGTATGTTTTTAACATATTTTCATTTAAATTAAATTAAATGATTTTTTCAATTTTTTTAGAATTTCTGTTTTAATTTTATGCAAATCGGACGATTATATTATATAGCTGCCATACAAAAGATCGTTAAATGTAAAGGATAATGCTGTGAATGCTAAACTGTAACTGTAAAACTGTAAATATAACATTTATGATGAATGTTATTTTAACACAAATATATATAATTTTAATTATTTATTAATTGTTTATAACAATATAAAATAATAAAAGTTAATATAATTTTATATAATATAATATAATGTAATATTATACATATATATTATATTTATTATTACATAATTATAATATAATAATCTGCAAGGGCATCCTGTCATAATTAGCTTCCTTCCTAGTTAAATGTATTTCCATATTTCAAAAACATTCATTTGCGCGCCTAATAGCAGACTTTGGCGCCTTTATTACTCTCCGTGCTCTCGCTCTCTCCGCTCTCTCGCTCTCCTGACCACTGGACATCGCTTTCAGTCACGTGATCTTGCCGCTCACCGGCCGTAGTGGAAAGAGGAAAGTGAAAAAAAATGCGCGCAATTGCGGAGTGCTCCTGTTAAAAATCGTTTTTAGTCGCGAAAAAGTGCTTAATAATATCAACTAAACTAGTAAATCGGTTAAACTAAGTGCACTCTATGCGGGAACAATCAAAAATTCACCAAATATGTGGATTTTCAATGATTAAAGATGAAATGAAAAGTGAGCGTCGCTTCTGCTGCCAATTGGAGTGGCGGCAGCGGCTAACGGAATGTGAAAAAGTCATTTATTGTGCAAATGCCGCTGTGAACTTGACAAATAAGTTAATAACTAACTAATGTGACAACAAAAGAAGATATTTGTTATAGATTTATCAAGAACATATCGGTTTTAAGCCACTAAATCAGCAATAGAAAAAGTGAGACACCCGCGCACAATGTGAGACACCTGCAGCCGCCGCGGCGCGCGCCGTTATTTGCATGCATACATGCATACACACACGCGAATGTGTGAGAGGAGTTGATGCATAGAAGAAGAAGGAGGAGAAAAGAAATTGCGTGCGTTGCTTTGTGTGTGCAAATTTACCGTTTCTTTTCATTCCGTTAGATTTCTTGTTGTCAACGCGTTCGTTTTGTTTTGTTTCTTTTGTTTTTTCAAGTGTAAACATAAAAGTGAAATGCTAATTAAATGTACGAAAGGAAATTGTTGTGTGTGTTGTGCAAGAAGTTTATTTATTTTTTTTTCAAGTGTAAATGTGAAGTGCAGTGCTAATTAAATATGCTAGAAGTAAATTTCAATTTTTTAAAGTGTAAATATGAAGTGCAATGCAAATAAAATTTGCAAGAAGTAAATATTTATTTTTCTTTATTTTTTTTTAAGTTTAAATATAAAGTGCAATGCAAATGAAAATTGTCAGAAGTAAATTTCAATTTTTTAAAGTGTAAATAAAGTGCAAATTAAATTTTCAAGAAGTAAATATCTATTTTTGTCTATTTTTTTCAAGTGTAAATAAAAAGTGCAATGCAAATGAAAATTGTCAGAAGTAAATTTCAATTTTTTAAAGTGTAAATAAAGTGCAAATTAAATTTTCAAGAAGTAAATATCTATTTTTGTCTATTTTTTTCAAGTGTAAATAAAAAGTGCAATGCAAATGAAAATTGTCAGAAGTAAATTTCAATTTTTTAAAGTGTAAATAAAGTGCAAATTAAATTTCCAAGAAGTTAATATATATTTTTGCTTCTTTTTTTTTAAGTGTAAATATGAAGTGCAATGGAAATGAAATATGTCAACGCTTCATCTGCGTTTATATCAATTTTTGTTTTTTGTTTTTTTTTTAAGTGATTAATTAATTAATACAAGAAGTGTTATTGTGTGATTTAAAAAATGTTAATAAATGGAAGGAAAGGAAATCGATAAAATCTCATAAGTAACCGAAATTGGATTAAAGAACGAAACAAATATAAACAAAATGGTAAGTGAAGAATTAATTTAATATTTATACTTTATGCATTTCGATTTCCTCTTACTTGTAATGAATAATTTGTGATCTTTGACCTGCGAATTTTGGTCTCTACTTTTATATGATCAGAAATTTAACCTTGATTGCGTATATATCTATAATTTTAATAGATATATATAAAAGCTCATTGAATTCTTTAATTTTACTTATTCGTAAACAAGTTACCTCTAAAGTTGAAGTTCTCAGAAGTTGCTCTGCCAACTTAATCCATTAAAAAATTATTAATAATTATAATAATAATTAAAAACGCTTTGTATATATATTTTTTTAATATCATCCATTTTATTTCATCTAACTTTCATATATATAAGTATGTGTTGTTGTATGGTATGTGGATTTGTTGTGTTTTTTGTTTTTTTTTTTGCATTTTGTTTTATGTTTAATTACACAATTTGTAGTTAATCTTTTATTAATCTGTGAATTATGCTTGACAAAAATAAAGGGAAAATAGAGAGAAAATAGCAGCAAAGGGCAGTGGAGTTGAGGGATTTCCATTTTAATATTTATACGTTTTATTCTCAATATTTGATTGCGTTGATTGATTGATTGCGATTGAACTGGGTTGTTTTTCTTCCTTCTTTTTTTTTTTACTTTTTGGTATGTACATTTTTTACAGCAAAAAAAAAAATATCTTATTAAATTTAGGCAAAAAAATTGGAGTCTTAAATGATAAAAAGCCTTCGTTCAGAGAAATGACAACTAAATTAAATCACATTTAGCATATATATATTTTAAAAATTTTCCTCGCTTAAATGCTATTATTTCGTGTCTGTGTGTGTGCTATTTATAAATAATTTAATATTTACATTACGCCGACGACAAAAAAAAAAAAAATTATATATATAAGACAATATTTAGAATATACTATCGAATATAATATATATAGATTTATGTAATTATTTTTAATTAATTATATGTGTTGGTGTGTGTGTGTGTGCGCCTTAGGTGTATGAAAAAAATTGTTTCGTTTTGCTTGGTTTTCCATTTCTTTTTTTTTTTCTTATGAGTTTGCTGCAATTAATTAATTTATTTCAATTAATTTAATGCTTAGAAAATGTTCATTGTGTTCATTGCATGGTTAAGACGGGGAAAATTGAGAAAATCGGGGAGAGTAACATTTAATTCAGGAGAGAGTTTGCTTGAAGATTTAAGAAATGCAGATTTACATGAAATCAAGCTTGATTCAGGTGGGAATAATATTAGTTAGCTTGGAAGTGATTGAAAAATAGGAAAAATTTAACTGAAATCCAGTTTAAAATATTGTTAAAGGGTTACAAAATTCCTTTCCATGCCAGAAGATATTAAAAAAGTCAGGATTTAGACAGGATTTAATCCAAAACAGGGCTCTCTCTCCGATTCAACAACTGTTTCTCCCTCAATTCTCCCATCGCCTTGTAAAATTTTTTATTTTTTGTTGTTGTTGCTTCGTTGTCCTTAGAACAACACATCGATGTACATGTTTCATCTGGGCCCACTGTTGCTGGCCTGCTCCTGCTTCACCTTGAGCAGCAGCTGCTCCTGGAGCCGCACCTCGTCGTCGTGATCATCGCATATGTCGATGTCCCCCTCGCCATCCGCATCCGGATCCGGATCCACCTCGTTGTGCCCATCGACTTCGTCTAGGTCCCCATCACCGTCCTTGTCCAGCTCCATATCCTCCAGGTCGTCCTGCTCCTCATCTGGCTCCGATTCGGCAATGGTCACCGATACAGCGGCCGCTGCTGCTGCTGCGGCTGCCGCGTTGCGTGCATTTGCTGCGGCCGCCACTGCAGCAGCTGCTGCGGCAGCGGCAACTGCTGCCTCGGCATAACCGGCGGCAGCACCATGATGGTGCATATGCTGCAGTGCAGCCGCATGGTGATGATGGTGGTGGTGGTGGTGTTGCTGCTGCTGCTGCTGCTGCTGCTGCTGCTGTGCCTGTTGCTGTGCCTGTTGCTGCGCCTGCTGTTGCGCCGCAGCAGCCGCTGCTGCCTGCTGCTGCTGCTGCTGGGCCTGCTGCAGTTGCTGCAGATGATGCAGGTGCTGCTGCTGGTTGTACGGATGATGTGGCTGCGGTCCAGCTGAACCCGATCCTTGCTGCTGCTGCTGCTGCTGTCCCTGTCCCTGTCCCGGTGCCTGTTGTCCCTGCTGGCCAAGATGCTGCAAGGCGGAGGCATCAGCTCCACCACCAGCCTGGTGCAAGTGCTGCTGCTGCTGCTGCTGCTGCTGGTGATGATGGGCGGCTGCTGCGGCGGCGGCTATGTGGGCATGAGCCTGCGCCTGGGCCTGGGCATGGGCGTGGGCGTGGGCGTGGGCGTGGCTGTGCTTGTGATGATGATGATGATGGTGATGGTGGTGGGGCCCCTTCCCCGAGGCCGGCGGCGGGGCATCGAAGAGGAGACGCGAGATCGAGAAGCTGGAGATGGGCGAGTTGTGGGTGCTGCCCGCCGAGTAGCTAGTGTTGGTATCATCCGAAGTCGGTGTCTCCCTGTCGCTCTCGTCGCTCTTGAGCAGCTCAGCGGCTTCCAGGGACTTTTTGTGCATCCCCAGGAGCCAGGGTGCCACGGACTCGTCCTCCTTGGCCGACTTGATGATGGTCTCCGGCAGCGGCAGCGAATGCCTCACCATCGCCCCATAGAGGCCATATTCGGCCATTTTGGTGCTGTGACCCCAGCACTTTTCCGTTTTGCGCCACTTGGCCCTTCGGTTCTGATACCACACCTGTAAAAGTCCAAAAGAGAGGGATCCACAATTAGTTTGGTTTATTAGTAATCGTTATTTGTTAATTAATTGAGATATATTTCCGGTCGGGGTTGTAATTATCTTCTTCGCTTTGCAATTCAATATGCAATTAAAGGCGTCAGAGGAAGGAAAGTCCCCTTTTTCTTTTGGAAAGTTCATTCAACTAAATATAGGTTGGAGGGTCCTTGTTATTATTTTTAGCTTAGCTTTCTTCCTTTCTCATTTCTGGTTGAAAATCAAACATATATGGCATACTCTTACAATTCTATTAAATAATTTTACCCACAATAAACAAAACCCTTATAAAATCCAAAGTTTGAAGTCATTATTCCCATAACAAGTCGATCGTGAAACCAAGTTATAAAGTTCAGGGTATAAAATTCGCTCATAATGATTAATAGACACAGAAAATGACTGATAAATCGGGTTTCCTACAAGTTAAACAGAAATTAATTAAGAAATGAAGTGGGAAGAGCCATTGAATCTTTATATATATAGATATTTTTCAGGGATTAAGCCTGATTGTTTCCAGAAAGAAAGAGAGACCAGGACAATAACGATTACCAGCACAGCACCCAAAACTAATTAAATTAACATGGAAAGGGGGTTTTTTCCATTTTCCCCCTTTTCTCTCTCTCTCTCTTAGACAGACAACACTTGTCACGCATCCCCTGAAAACACGAAACAAAAAAATTGCAATTCAAACTCAAGTACTTATTAGTAACAACATTAACATTAACATTAAGGGAAATGCTGCCAGCCGACGCTCGACGCTCGACATTAAACGGTCAATTTTCAATTTTCGCAGACAAGTTTGCGGGCCGCCCTTTTTTCCCCGGGGACAACTTAATCTTCTGTTGTGAAAAGTTCAACTTTTCCCAGGGTTGCTGTTGCCACTCTGCTTCTGTGCTGCATGTGCCGCAATTCTCCAAGGACCCAAGGAGAGAGTCCCTTTTCTATTGCCACGCGGCCACGGCCTCTACTGTCTATTTTGTGTTGTTGTATATATACACATATATTTGTTGCTGTTGTTGTTAGTATTTTTAAATTTTATTCCTCGGTGTGATGTCAACATTTGCATTTACAGTTGTTTGCCTTGTTTATTGTTGCACTTGAGCGGCGGCCGAGACGAGCACGAAAAAAAGCAAAGTGAAAACATGGCAAATTAAATCTGCTTGAGTTGACAACACTTAACACACCCCCGTCCCTCCCTCCCTCCCCCCTTCCTTCCTTCCGTTTCCTCTAATGCTCAATGGTGGTGTATAGTGTACTGTGTAGTACAGTGTACACTGTCCCAGGGGGCAGGGGTTGGGTTGTGTTTTTTGGGCGGACAAACTCAATCAGTGTTGCTAATGCGCTGATTAATGACTTTTTAAAATGCGCCTAGCCTGGCGACCGTGTGCTGCTATTTATGAAATTGGCACATTATTTAAATATTTTGTAACACACTTTTTGTCTGGGGTTAAGTGAAAATTTATGCATTTTTTAATTCTTCATACACAAAAAAGCTTAATTATTGCTACACAAGTATTTATTCAGTGTTTAATTAACGAAATTTGATAGTTTCTTGCACTTTGCAATAGAAATATAGGAACACAGGATTCAGGGGTTAGTTTTAATTAGATAAATCTAATATAAATCTGGATTTTCATTTTAAAACAAGTAAAAACTCATAACTAAGCCAAAAAAGCATAAAATTCAATTCGGAAAGCTGTTCTGTGCTAGTTTTTAATATATTAATAAATCTGCATACTCAATTTAACATTTAAACTAACTTTAAATTTTTCCATTTTTGGAAATTTCCACAGATGGAAAAATTTAATCATAAAATTACACAAAAAAAATTTCAAAATTTTTTTTCTGTCTGAGATGGCTAGATCGACTTGGCTTTCGATGCTGATCAAGAATATATATGATTTATAGGGTCGGAAATGGCTCTTTCATATCGTAAAAAGCTTCTGACTGAATTTATAATACCTTTCTTTGAACCGATATTTACCTATATTTATATGAGAATTTGTTCTACAAATCAAAATCTAAAAAACTCATAACTAAGCCAAAAAAGCATAAAATTCAATTCGGAAAACTGTTCTGTGTTAGTTTTTAATATATTAATAAATCTGCATACTCAATTTTAAACTTAAACCAATTTAAATTTTTTCCAATTTTGCAAACCTTGAAAGATGTAAAAATTTAATCATAAAATTACACAAAAAAAATTTCAAAATTTGTTTTCTGTCTGAGATGGCTAAATCGATTCGGCTTTCGATGCTGATCAAGAATATATATGATTTATAGGGTCGGAAATGACTCCTTCACATCGTAACAAGCTTCTGACCTAAATTATAACATTATATTATAAGGGTATTATTTTTAGCTCAACTTTTATACTAATATTATTATTCAAGGAATTAAAGTCCTATAAAAAATATAAATTTTTTACGTTTTTAAGCTTTACACGAAAAGGAACAAAATTATAATAATGCGGAAAGGGAAGCCAGAGGGATAAAAAATGCAAATAGCAATTTGTTAAACGCTTTTGTTGCCAGCCATAACCTCTTTTGTTTAAATGTTAATTACATAATTATGCATAATCATTTTTAATTCCATTTTTTCCCCCTCTTTGTGTGTGTGTGTGTGAGTGTGCGTTGATATTAACAGCTCATTAAAAGCGCAGGAGAAAAGAAACAGCAGAAGTGTATAATTAATGCAAGCGTTACAAACAAGGAGCAACAAAATTATGCAAAAATAGAAAACAAAAAACAAAAAAATTATTACGTACAGATGGCGCAAGCAATTTGTAATTTGCAATTTCAGTTGCAGTTTTTTAGTGTTACATTTAATTTGAATGCTTGGCAAACAACAATATGAAATGCAATTTGTGTTTTCTTTTAATTCGAACTTATAATGGATACTCTAGGAAAAAACTCAAGGATAACCGGAATCTATGGAATGGATTGCTCGAAATAATTGATACTCCATTGTTTCCTTTAATTGGAAGTTTTGGAATCTTGAGATTTCCGTTCAAGGATGCTCGAGGAGCCTCGAGAATTTACAAATGCAACTCTCTTCCTCTTCCTTTGATGTGTGCAAGTGCAGCGATTTCCTTTGACAGTTTCTTTTGTGCCTGGAAAGTTGAGAACTTTGGTTGGAAGTGGCAATTTCCATGCAATTTTTTTAGGTAAATTCACACAATTTGAACATGCGGTTGAGTGCAATTTCTTTGCTCTTTTGCAATTTTAATGCATTTTTCTTTGTTTTTTCGTTTTGCGATTGTATCAAACGGTTATTCTCTTTGTTTTTCCCCTTTTTCCCGGGTAAATTAGCAGCGTAAGAGCAGCGAGGTAAAAAAGTCCAGGAGAAGGAGCAGAAGTAGAGTAGAAAAAGCATTAGAAGAAGGAGCAAGAAGAGGGGAAGAGGCAATTGCAAAAAATTGGAAAACAAAAGAAAAAGAAATGCAGCTCCTAGCTTCGTCCTTGTCGCACCTTGAGGTTATTATTATTACCTAAATAATTTATTTTTAGCGCAATTAAAGCATATTTATATGTAACTTTAATTAAGAAAACAATTATCTTGATTTATATTTTTCGATTGTGACAACTTTGTCGCCTGATCGCTGACTTTTGGCAGTGGCTACTTTTTTGGCAACATCCAAATATCCAAAAAGCAGCAAGAGCAAGGGAGAGGGCTCGAAAGCAAAGCTTTTTTCCAGTGTGCGAGCGAGAAAGCGGAACATGTTTGGCCATGTTTCTTTTTCTTACTTTCAACGGGCAAAAATAAGCAAAAAAAGAAGGTTTTTTAAGAAAAAAACGGGGGAGAAATGCATAAAAAAAATACAATATATGTATACAGAGAACAGAAACAAACACACACACAATACGGGAAACGCACGCAAAATGGAATGCAATTAAAAACGGCAGGCAAAAAAAACACAAAAAACCCAAGAAGACTGGAGGAAGCAGGAAGAGCGAGAGCGAGAGCGAGATGGAAGGAACTTTTAATGGTGGCTTCGATTTGCCGTTGTTTTTGCATTTGCATGGCTGCCGCTGCCGTTACTCTCTGCCGGCCTTCTCTTCCCTCTTCCCTCTTTCCACTTCCTCTTTCGGCTTCCCTTCCTTGTAGTGCTGCTAATGATTGCCTTTACCCCCCTCTTCTTCTGCTTCACCTCCCCCCACTTTGGCTCTTTCTCGCCTCCCTCCTCTCTTTTTTTTTTGCGATTCCCGAGCGGCTTTTTTTTTCAAGCTGTGCGCCATATTTGCACTTAATTGAAGTGTATTTGCATGTGTGTGTGTACGTGTTTTGAGTTATTTGCGTGCGTTTTATATTTACTGCAGCTCTCTTCCCTCTTTTTCCGCACCTTTTTTTGTTGCTGCTGCTTCTGTTGTTGTTGCTTTTGTTGTTTTTGTGTTGCCTTTCAGCCAATTGTGCTTGTTAATTTGATTTTCGCACACACACACACACAGAGGCGGAGAGACACACACACAAATAGCAGGATGCACTCAGAAAATGATGCATATATGCACTCACGCAACGTGGCGCCATCTTGCGGTTTATCAAGTGGTTAATGGAATAACGGGAGTTACGAATTGGAAATTATAAAAGAAAGGGGGTGGGGAGCACCTGCAAAATGGTCGATATCGGGGAAAGCTTTATCATTAGCCTTTTTAATTGGCTTTATTATGACAATTAGGGAATTACCTTTGTCTTCTTGATAATTATAGTAATTTATTGGAATTTAATTCATAAATATAGATCGATTATTATTCCATTAAAACCAGAATAATATGCTCATCACACCATTTTTATCATATTGATTTTACCAACACTGTAAGATCGATTTTAAACTCCTTAAAAAGTATTTCTATAAGCTTCTAATATGTGAAAAGCAAAGAAATAATTAAAATTTGTCTTCAAAGATTTAAAATATCTAAATTTCTATAAAATCGAACTTGGGAAATGGGTTCATAAATTGGAAAAATAAAGAAAATAATTTCACAATCGATATAGATTATATATTTTTTTTGAAAATCATTGCATCTTGTCTTAGATTTCTAATATATTCATTTGATTTTTTGTTAAAACTATTTATTTCAAGCAATGGGCACATTATTAATAATCGAAAAGTACTATATTTAATATTCTTATATCGCTTTCTGTAAGTTATCGATGTTTTCTAATATATTTATCGACCTATGCATGCTCTACTATCGTTCTAATTTGTCAAACATTAATTATGAGCTCATTTAAGTCTCTAAGAATACTTGCAACATTATTAAAAACTCTTTATTATTATAACTAATAAGATATTATAGCTAATATGCATATTATATATATATCCCTTTATTCTCATACGATCCCAGACTGAGGCCTTTAAAATCCCCTTGAGTATATGACATTATGTCAAAGTTTCCCTGCGACCCTTATTAACGCCTTCAGCAACGATGGCTTTCATCATTACAAAAGTTTAATTTGCAATTTTGTGGTTCACACCTCGTCTGCCTCTTTTGCTTTTCTTGTGAGTTTCGTTTTTTGAGTATTTTTTTGTGTTGTTTTGTTTTTTTTTGTGTTTTTTTGGAGTGTCGGCGAGTGCCGCTTGCCACGTTTTCTTACTTCTGTTTCCGTTTTTGTTTCGCTACTTGGACGTTGCAACTGCGATTGTGTGCACTCGTAATTATGTAATCAGCGGAGGCCTCATTACGTGTGGCAACACTTGCAATGCCATTGGGGGGGAGTTCTTATATAAGGACTCGGAAAGCGGCACACAGACTCCCCTCGAATCGAAGATGCCTGGCCTTTGATTGCAATCTTTACGAGTGCGGCCATAAAAAAGAAAGCCATAAAATGGCAGAAAGGCGGAAAGGCGGAAAGGCGGAAAGGAGACCTGCGCATCCTCAGTCAGATTCTGCATTGCTACGTGATGGACCCCCAGTTTCTGTTCTTCATCGAAAAAGAAACCCCAAAATGGAGAACTTGATTTACACAGATGTCAATCAAGGACTAAAAGAAGCTCTTTGGGGTTTGGGAATGCTAAAGCAATCAATAAGGAGTTCTTCCAGGATATTTCCCCGCTTGAATATACGTATTTATCTTGAGTAATCACCTGAATTCGATCCTCGGCCAGTCCAGTTTTCATTGACAACAGCTCTCGGGCGCTCACATCCGGATAGTGGGCCTCTTTGAAGGCCTTCTCCAGCTCCTCCAGCTGGCTGCTGGTGAAGATCGTCCTGCCATGTCGTCGCTTATTTTTCTTCTTGCCACCGGGACCTGTGCCTCCAGGACCCACAAGGACATCGCCTGCATGGGCACCCAGCAGGCCACTGGGATTGCCACCAGCACCGCCGGCGGCGCCAAGGAATGCCGCTGCCTCAGCATGATGCACATGGGCATGGGCGGCGTGGGCGGCATGGGCATGCACATGGGCGTGGGCATGGGCATGGGCCTGGGCATGGGCATGATGGGCGTGGTGGGCGGCGGCCGCAGCAGCGGCATGATGATGGGCGGCGGCCGCGGCAGCCGCTGCATGCTGATGGGCGGCCAGAGCGGCCGAATGATGGGGACCGGCGGCGGGCGAAGAGCGATTGGCCGAATTGCCACTGCCAGCGCCACCACCGGAGGCGGAGGAGCTACTGCCTCCGGAGCCAGAGGCACTGGTAGCTGGCCCCGAACCCGAACCGGAACCAGCGGCTCCAGAGGCGCCATTACTCGTTGTGGGTGAGCCCAGGTGACTTAAGCCATTGCTGGCCACCTGGTTGGCTCCTGATCCTCCCGATCCTCCATTTGTCGATCCGGAACCATTGCCATTGCCCGATGAGTTGCTATTCTTGCTGGGCGACTGCTCATCGCCACTGACGTTGGCCAAACTGCTGGCGTACTCCTGACCACGAGCGGCAGCTTGTTCTGCGGGGAAGGGTGGAAAAAAGGATCAAAATCAGACTGATATGTGGCTCATAGTTGGGATTTATAATTAAGAGGGGTCTAACCGGGTTTTAATATACCTAACATACTTAAAACTTACCTTAAAATGTACTTATTTATATAATTTATATTATTATTTACTTATTTATTCTACGATTTAGATTTAGAGGAGTTTTAACCCTCTTTTTTGGACGCCTCTTTTTCCTCATAGAATTTGTGGCGCTCGCTAAACACATGTCGTAGGATATGTTCCTGCCCCCCCTCTTCCTTGGTCCTTTGTCAAACCTCGAACCTAATCCCTGTCTCAATCCTATTTCCTTTAAATGCCAGACAATGGCCCGGACAGAGGAGATATTCGAGCTGCTGCCACCACCACCGACATCAGCATAAAAAGTTGATTTTTCGCACACGATAAAGCCGGCAGCTGGAAAATTGTTCCATGTTCCATGTTCCATCCTTGAAGCCCCTTTCAATTGAATGTCGCGCAGATTTTGACAAGTTGCCAGGATTTTTATTCAAATGTCAGCGAAGGGTTAACCCATGTTTTCATGTTTCCATGTTTGCACCTTCCCAGAAAATCGAGAAAATAGCAGCACACACAGAACAAATGTTTTCCTTTTGGGCCCGCCAGCTCCTTGGAGGAAAAAGGAAAAAGGAGGCAGGAGCAGGACGAATGTCGGTTTCGTGTGTGCTGGCTTTGTTTTGACAATTAGGGTGTTAGGGTGTTAAGTGGTTTAGCCCTTTTTTGGGTCTCAAATTAAACGGGAATCGGCTTAGGCGTGTTGGCACAGGGCGTTCTATTGTGAGTGCCGATCCTTGAGGATAATGACGATAATAGGGATAATTCAACCTCTTCAGTTGGTTGCTGGTTTCCGGCCACCTAATTTGACCAATATGTATCTATTGGTCCAAGATCCGATTACATTGTCTTATTAAGAATAGGGATTTTAAGGGAACTCTGGAGTTGTTCCTTTGAAATTACCAAGTAATTCTCAATACTAATGATAATAACTATCATTAATTGAATTATTATTATTAATGTTAATGTTAATTATTTGTTAAAGCCTCATCATTTTATGATTGACCACTTAAAGGCATTATATTCCTACCCCCCGCACTTAATCATCATCATCAAATGAAACTCTGGTCAACTTTCCAATAAATTAGGCACCTGCCATAGCAAACTAATTTGACCCTACGCATCCTATTCAGTTCTGTATATATACAATATACATATATATAAATATATGTAAATAGCTCGAGCGTTGCTTTTATTGCCTGGCTACTTTGGCGGCATAATTAGACACACATCAATTAACAATTAGCTGGTCAGCGAACGACAGCTGACCACTAACCCCGACCCTCACTATACCGGACTATATATACACATATATATATCTATACATATGTATAGATTGACTCAACCAGAGTCAGACCCTCGCAAAACTGCTTTAAAAGCACTCTCATACACTTATAAATAGCCATTATATTGCTACATAGAGTATATATATATATATATCGGAGAATGGTGATTGTAGCGGGGGGACTGGTGAGTGGTCAGCCACTTTGGCCAGCTATCGATATCGTCTACACTATTCAAAATTGGGTGTACTCTTCAGAGCGAGAAAAGGTGAAGAAAAAATGCTTGTAATTTGGATAGTAAATAGGAGAAAGTTGGGTTTAAATATAAGAAGAAGTGACTGAATCAAGGAACTTTAGAAAATCTATTTTAAAATTAAGAATTCTATAGATTTTTTTCTTTAATATACTAAAATATAAAAGGCAGAAGGACCTACAGAGATAGCTTTAAAAGTAGCAAAGCTATAGGACTTGGAAAACTATAAAATAAATAGGAATAACAAATAGTTAAAAGTAAATACTATTATAAGAAAATCTCCTCCATTAGGGATGCAATTTTAAGGCTATAGAATTTCTCCCAGTGCTCAGAGCTCTCGTGCCTGGTCCAGCCTCGAGTTGAGTTCAGTTCTGAGTTCTGTTCGGTTCGTCAACTAATTTAATTTGCTGCTCGGGTAAGTCAATCGGGGCATGAGTTGCTTGATTTTCCGTCATGCGATATTTTGTGCCCCCCGCCCCCTCCCCCCTGCTCTCGTCTGCATTTTGCCATTTTCCTCATCCATTTTCATTCCCATTTCGCTGAGTTTTCCTCTCTCGTTTTCCGCCTAAATTAATTTGATATGTACACGCGGTGTAGTAGTTCTTTGCGGAGTGAAATGTATACGAGCGAGCCTTGGGCCGAGTCCTTTTGTGTGTCCTGGAGATCCTTGGACATTGGCCTGCCATTGTGGTTCGATTAATTGTTCAATTAAGCAATATTTTGATCGAATGGCTTTTGTTTTCTACAGCGAGGTGAGGGAGGTAGCAGCATTCCATGAATTTTCATTAACTGCCCATCGAATTGGTCACGATAATGTGCCAATTTTATTATTATTATTTGCCATTTGTTACCTGTGGGTGGGAGTTTAATTGGTGGGGAAATAAAACTATTCTTCTCACATGAGTATTCTTCTTGAACTTGGATAAGGTTTATCCCATGTAGTATTTATTGTTTTAATTTCTCCTGGCTGGAACTGGCTCCCTTAACCTATCCCCATTGAGTGAGTTAAATTTATGATTCCGACTCCCTGTAACAAGTCGTCCTGATAAATGGCAGCCGTCCAAGGAGCAGCAGCAAACTACTACTACAACCCGCAAAAAAGGACCAAGTCCTAGGACCAAGGACCGAGGACCCCCCGCCAACGTCCACAGACGAAATGTAAAATTACCAATAAAGTCAAATTGAAATTGCCAGACATATTAATAAAAGCCAAGCAACCAACCACCGCCATTGCCAACGAGGACCACCACCATTTGGGCATTGGCATCAGGAGTAAAGTACTCCGCAGGAGCAGGCACAGGAGTTGGATCTATGCCTCTTCTTGGGCATCTTTCTATTCCGATTACACTGTTCCAAAAAGCAGGAATTGCAAGGCATTTAATATATTTTTCCAATTGAAAATCCTTTTACATATTTTCAAGTGCCTGCCCTTTTAGGTATGCTACATATTTTGTCCATAAAGTATTTCTTTTATAGTCGGGGGCTTTTCTCTTTAGTTTTTGCTCTATTTTTTCTAACATTTTTTTAAACATTTTATTATTTTTTCGAGTGCATTGCGTAGGCAAACGATTCAGTGGATGGGCCACGCGGGTGCCACCAATGAGCTCGGTGGCAAGGAGCAGATGAGGCAAACGGAAACCGACGCCCCCTTAGGCAGCCTCCCCCTATCAACGATTTATTTTTTATTTTCCCTCCTCTTGGCTTCTCTTTTTTTACATTTCTTGTGTTGCCTTGCTTTTAATTTTATTTTCACCGCCGAGAGGGAAAAAGAAGGAAATTTCTGTTGACAGGAAATACACTCGAAATTGGCAATTTTGCATTTACGTTAATAATACTCAAGCGTATTTACTACTTACACTTACACAGGGACGTGGGAGGGGGTGGTGAGTGGGGGGGCTGGTTGTCTAGGCGGAAAATGGGGACACAAACCGTTGGGTGGTGGGTGGGTTTTTTCTCGATTTTTCCCCCAGCCGTTTTGGCTGTTTTTTCTTGTACTTTTTTTTGTGGGTTGGTTCCGAAATGAAAAGCGTATTTATTCGCGCCAAGAAAAGGGGGTGGTTCTATGGGGCTTCTGGGGGTTGGCTCGGCGCAGAAAGACGAGGGCTAAGTATAGAGCTGAGCCAATATGACGCGCAATTATTTGTAATGGAGACGTAAATAAGTTGAAGAAGCAAAGTGGCAAAAGAAAAATGGCAAGGAGGCAGGGAGGCAGGGAGGCAGGGAGGCAGGGAGGCAGGGCAAGGCTCTTCTCGGTGGGTGGTTTAGTGGGTGGTTTTCTGGGGCTCAACTTGTTAGTTGTTACACAACGGAGCGCACAGCACGTTGCCTTTTGTCTTTTGGGGTTGCTTTTTCGGCTTGTCTCCCAATTTTCCCCGGGTGGTTGAAAGACAACAGCATTTTACGGTGGGGTTTTCCACCAGTGGGTGCCTCCTTGCCACGGAGGTGGGTGGTGTTAAGTGCGGGCGAGAGTGGACGTCCCGCAGTTAGCTCGTTAACTCGATTTGCGCTCCGTTGCTATTGCTATTGCTTTTCCCTTTTTCCCCCCATTTGCCGTTGCTGTTGTAATAAATACGAAAAGGCGTTGTTTTTCCAAGATGGCGGATGGTGCGTGTGTGTGTGTGTGTGTGAGGGTGAGGGTGTGGAAGCGGGACAGACAAACAAATGAAAGTTTTCACTTCAAAAACCCAAAAAGAGTTTTAAAGAAGAAACTCAATTAGAGGGAGTTTTTGCTAATTAATCTATTAATTTATCTTAAAGCTATGAAAATCATGTATTTAGGTTTGTAAAACAATTTATTTTAATATTGTAAATATTTCTTTTTATATTTTAAATTATTTTTTCATAACAATTGAATGCTTCAATTAATGTATGACAGTGGAAAACTTTACTTTTTGACTAAGTTTTATTTATTTTAACTTTTCAGATTTAAGACTTTTAATTGTAGACTGTTTTCTAAGTTAAATATCCCCATAAAACATATTTTTTAGAAGTACTATCTTTGTATTTATCAAACCCTTACAGGGTACTATAATTTCATTCAGAAGCTTGTTTCGATGTGAAAGAGTCTTTTCCGACCCTATAAATCATATATATTCTTGATCAGCATCGAAAGCCGAGTCGATCTAGCCATTTTAGACAGAAAAAAAATTTTGAAATTTTTTTTGTGTAATTTTATGCTTAAATTTTTACATCTGTGAAATTTTCGAAAAATGGAAAAATTTGAAATTTGTTTAAATGTTAAATTGAGTATGCAGATTAATAAGTATATTAAAAACTAGCACAGAACAGCTTTCCGATTTGAATTTAATGCATTTTTGACTTAGTTATGAATGATTTTCTCGCAAGTATATTAATTAAAATTCAACTTCACATATATTTATATAATTCCCAAAGTAAGAAATACAAAATAATAAACTTAAGCTAAGATAAATATATTATTCTATTCTATTCCTGTGACTGCATTTGCTATTTTTTCATTTCTTCTTCAAAAGCAACAATCAGGCGATGACAATTGAAAAGGAAAAGCGCTGCGACTGGGGGAAAAACAGGGGCGAGGGGCCTTGAATAGGTGTTGTGGAGCCGCGGGCTTTTCCCCGGTTACGGTTTTGTGTTACGCTTATTTTCCAATTTCGCTGCTGCTTCTTTTTGTTTTCTTCTCTCTGTTTTCTTTTTTTTTTTTTAGCTTTGCAGCCATTGATTTTCTGTACTGTGCTTAAATTTGCTTACTCGCCTTGAAAATCCCCGACGACAGCGACGACAACAACGAATTTCCCTACATTTTCCCCCCCACACCAGTCGACCACTTGACGCATTGTTGTTGTGTATTGTATTTCGATTTTCAAGCTGATTTTCTTCTGCCTTTTCCCCCTGTGTGTTGTGTGTGTGTGTTGTGCTATTTGAAAGCTTTCCGTTTCTGGCGGAGGAGAGCGCAGTGAAGCCTGAATGAAATAATTGGGTAGTTAGTGCGATTTTTCCTTTCCTTTTTTGCAGTTTTTCCCTCTCGAAAAGCGCTTCTTCTGCCGTCTCGCTTTGCATTCTTCCGCTTTTAATTTATTTATACGCCCGACACTTGAGGCAGGTGCTTTTCCTTCCCCTCTGCTTTCCCAGCGATTTCCCACTCTGCCTCTGTCGCTGCTGCGCACAAACGCTTTTCCTCTGCCTCCTCTGGCTTTCCTTATAATTAGACATTATTTCGCGTTCAGTTGGCCTCCGTTGTTGTCGACAAAGTGGGCGTGGCTCTAGACCAGAGGTGGCTATTAGCTAATGAAATTCAGGCAGAAATGGTATATATAGTCTTTGGGTACATAAAACATCGAATAGAGTCGAAGCTGAATAACTGATGGCTGCGAAAATTGTGCTATTTATCTTTGTAGTTTTAGGGTTTAAGAAATGCTTACTTTAAATAAATAAACCATTAATTATATATAAATGACAGAAGGCTATGGCAAATGTACATATTTTCTATGTGATTTGGTATTATTTTAAACTCACTTATCTAACCTAATTTAAGAACCCTTACCAGACTTAAAAATGTCGTATTTTCCACCATTAATTATTTATATTTTTCTCTTTACTTAATAATAATAATCAATACCAATAACCGTAAGTCTCTTAGCCAAATTGTGGTTAACATTTTAGGTGACTATTATCCTCAGGTTTTCTATTCTCTGTTTTATAAGTTACTGGAAGGGAGTGGAAAACAAGTTTTCCGGAATCAGAAACCAAGCCAAATTGTATGTTTCACTTTTGTAAAATTCATTTGGCCATAAAACAGGACCCGTATGGGTTTTGGGGGGGCCGTTAAGGCTTTAGGAAATGGCTGGAACGTTGTTCCATTTAAATGGGCACAAAAAACAGTTGGGAACCCAAAACGACCGACGAAAGCAACCCTTTTGTGGTCTCTGTCCATTTCGGCAGCTGGCAACGTTTTACAACACTGTAAATGCTGTGCGGAAATAGCGGTAAATATAAAAATACACAAACACACACACACACACACACAGACAGGGTGTTAAAGGGTGTGCTCAAATATTTATTAACCCATCAACACATGCGGAAGTTTTTCCGGCCGTTTCAGTGCCTGAAAACTTTGAAGGGAAAAGGGGAAAGGACCAATCCCATCCCCCCTCCCCCCTTAAAAAAAACACACACACATCTGTACTGTGTGTGTGTGTGTGTGTGTGTGGTATGTTTTTTGGTGGTAACAAATTCGTGTAGCGTTGCAAATTGCTGTCAACAGGGAAATTAATAAAAAGTCAAACGCCTTTTAAAGGCAACAAAATACACACATATATACACCCTCGCTTCGGTTAAGATCGGCAAATAAAACAAGGACGAAGGACCAAGGACCAAGGACCTTCCCGGCTGTGTAATAAAATGGATTAACACGTTTAATATTCAATTTGCGTTGCACAAAAAATGCCGCAAGTGCGTATTTGCGTATTTTGAGTGCGAGTCCTAGAAAGAGGCCAGGACTCTATGCATATATATTTTATTGGGTCTTTAAGTGGTCTAAACTCTTAGCCAAGGGTAATTGGTAATTGAAATTTCGATCATTTTCCCTTTCTACCAAGTAATTATTAAACGCTACATAACTTGATCTTTGAAGCTGAATTCCCAGTAGTTTTGATGGCTAAGGAAACCACTAAGGATAATAAAGCTTGAAATAATGTATTCTAAGAAGCCCAATAACTTCATTTAGTACAAATACTCAATTGAATTGAGTTTCCCTTTGCCATTTCCTCTCACATTCATCAAATACCTTTCCCATGGTGATGATGGCAAACATTCTAATGAATCAGTTTCCCATTCTCAGGACCCTTCCTTATTGGCTCTACTCTTTCCATTTTTCTGTGTGGATTTTATGGATTTCCACCGATTTCAAGTATATATAAAAAGTTGTCCATCATTCGTTGTCCGTTGCCAATTCAAATGCACTTTTTCCCCCAAAATGCCACTTGGCCCCAAATGCCAAAAAGGAGGAGAGATGGAAAACCGGGGTCTTAACTGCAAAATCATGCAGAAAATGCTCGAAACGGAGGGGGTCAGTGGGATTTTCAAGTTAAACTGGCGAACAAAGCCACTTAACTGATGCGCTGACTAGCCTTGTAGGTTTTTATGGCTTGGCTCCAATCTTCCATCATCCAAAGAGGGGACAGTGACTAGTCCGCAGACTCCGACTCCAACGTGGACTCTTTGAGGAGGAAAATCTGTGTGTTTACATGCCGTCCTCGAGTGCTTCCTAGGAAAATGACGACGATTGCAACTGCAGAGCCAGAGCCTCCTGAAGTGGTTGAGATGAGATGAGGTGCATTTGGCTGATCATGCAGCTGGCAAGGAGATGGAGGTCCCGAACTCTACTTTGGACTCCTTTCAATGCCTGCCACTTGTTGTCATCAATTTTCCCCTCTCTCTCTCTCTCTCTCTCTCTCTCTCTCTCTCTCTCTGTTTATGCAGCGGAGCCACTTGCATTTCGGTTGCACTTCGCTGGAAGTTGATTATTTTTTTGGGAAAAACCACATCAAGTATCATCATCATCGTCTGTATTTGTTTTCGTTTCTTTTCGTTTCATTTCGTTGAAACCCAAACTTGTAGTTTTCTAATTAAAAAATTATTTGGAAAATAATAGCTTCTCCCTGCCTTTATTTTTTGTGTACTTTTGACCGACTCATTGTCACATAATTAACACTTGATATAGCAATTACCAGTTCTTATTTTTTGGTACTTTTTCCCTCCAGTTTTTTCTTCGTTTTTGTGTTTGGGGGAAAATGTGCGAAAAACTATCGAATTTCCATTGTCGTTTTTGGTGGGCAGGAAATGTGCGAGAGGATTTGTATCGGAAGTGCCACACAATAATATCGCAAATATCTCGGGCATCTCCTCATCTTTTTGGTTAGATTTCCTCTTTTTGTTGGGGGAAACTCTTGAGATTACTATCAAGGCCGCTGCTATTTTTTTTCGAGGTTTTCTTTTCATTTCTTTTACTTATTCCCTTTTTTTGTGGTAATTATTGGAGGGTTTGCCGAAATTGGTGCGATTGATTTTCAGTTGGAAAAGGACACGCGCGACAGGGAAATATTTTAGGGAAAAGTTTCAAAGGAAATAAGAAATATAATACTCAAAAACATCCTTTCAATATATTATATATATCTATAAATAAATACAGAACACTTGATAATAATTTTTAGCAAAAGAAATACGTTTAAATAAAGAACATTTCACATGAAACATCTTTTTTGAGTGACTAAACAAACCCCAAGAAATCTATTTAAGATACAAAATCAAACGTTAAACGATTAACTTTAATTCCACAAAGTTTTTAATCAATTGTAAATGAGGCTAAATACTCATTCGCACATTCATGGCTCATCCGCGGTAATCTTCTTGAAGGGAAACCCAATTAGGGAAACCAATTTGTCTGCAATTATCTGCCATTAAGACAGAATCCACTTTGTAGAGGAGCACAGGGAAACGGGGACTCTAACCATGACTAACACAATGGCCAAGAAAAAGAAGGCGCTGACAACGAAATGGCCCAAAACCCAGATGTGTGAAGAAAAATAATAACAGAAGAGACAACAAGTTGAGAGAGTACAAAAAAAGAAAGAAAAGAAAGCAAAATAGTTGGCGATACGGACAAAAGGACATAACATACGCCAAGGATCTGAAGAGAGTCTCGGGTAAATATTTATTAGAGCCGAGGAAAAGGAGCTCTCCTCAATGGCCACTCAAATTAAGGCTAACAACGTGCAGCAGCAGGAGCAAAGTAGCAATTTTCCTGGAGAAAAAGAAAATTGAAAGGATGCTGCTCCTGTCCCAGCTGCGGTTAACCACTCGAGTCGATTTATTTTGTACACAATTTGCCTTGAAAACTAACGCCCCGTGTCCCCGAGATCCAGGATCATCCAAGGAGCTCAAAAAAAAGGACACGATGCGCCATTTGTTGCCTTTTTTACAGCTCACAGGAGCTGCCCCGGGCTGCTGCTCCTGCTGCTGCTCCTGCTGTTGTTGTGCAAACAAAGTGCGAACGGACCTTTGGCAAATAGAACAAGGATAAGCAGGGTCCTGGTCCTGGACCTGAACCTGGTCATGGGCATGACTCTTTGGAATAGGAGTACCGCAAGATGCACAAGTATGCAGGGAGAGAAAATACTTGGGAAAGAAATGGAATATATATATTTAAAATCAAGAAATGAAGTATCAATAACATTAAATATATCACAACTATATAAGAAAATCTCTCTCCCTTTGAAGATATTTTTATTTTCAATAACTAGACCACATTTTCTTGCTTTTTGCTATACATTTCTTGCTGTGCATCGAACAGATAAAGACCAAGTGGCTGGCAACAGCTCCCGGAAAGGTCAACAGTGACAACAATGACAATGGCGGAATGACTGAATGACTGAATGACAAACTAAAGAAACCGAAACGAAACGAAGAACCAAAACCACACAACGGAATGGATGACAAATAAACAGATGTAAAGTGTGAAAATTTAACAAATGAAGTGCGTGTAACTCTCGGATACAATTGTATCTGTGGAAAATGCTGCGGAAAAGAGATGCGGAGAGGCAATTCAGGTGAAAATTGCTTAATGTGTGGGGGCGTGGCCATTTAGGGAAGGTGAAGGAGACATGTGCGAGAACAACACATCAAGAATAATATTGCCACAAAATAAACAACAACATTTGATGTGGCTTAAGAAATGTGGCCAAAAAAGAGGCTCATGAAATAATATTAACAATAGGGGTTAAAAAAGGGAGTTACTTGAATTAAAAATGAAGAAAATTAAAAGCAAATTGTCTATATAATATTTATTTGTCAATTTTAAAACGATTTGCAATAAATAATCAAGAAATTCGCTCAACTCTTAGAAGAAAATTTAACTTTATATTGTTAAGGTGTTCTTAAAATATTTAATTATTTATTTAAATAATTTTTGGATGAAAATTTAAGGGGGAAAAAGATCTGAAACCCATAAGTAAGCCTTTATACCACATTTTCTGTACCTTTAAATGTCTTTTCCTGAAGCTCCACTGGCTATCGTATTTATCTGCTTATTTTTTAATGGATGCTCGTGCCAAGTGGAGTTTGCTAATTTCACAGAAAATTATGCGCTTAATTAGCGATACACACACACAACACACACAACACACACACATCGACACCGAAATCGTGCCCCGAGTGAAGTGTGTGTGAGATTTCACACTTTGCTGACAGGACGGCTGCCGCCGCGCCCCTTTATTCCTGCCCCCCGATTCCTCCTCCTCGTCCTTGTTCTCCTGTTTAAAAGCTCACTGAGCGAAAAATAATTGCGAAATATTAATTAATGATTTAGCTAAAATATAAACAATAGAAAATTGTTCTAATTATCCCTGACAAAGTTCATTTTACGAAGGAATACAAATATTTAAGGTATTAGGAGTTTAAAACCTGAGTTAATGAAAATTTCAGAAGATTTTATGAGTTAAAAAATATGTTTTAAATTATTTAGAACAATATTTAGTAAAGCCATTAAAAAATAAGTAATATAATAAAGCAAACTTGTCGTTTAGAATTTAATATTACTGATCATCTTGGGGAAAAAGTAATATTACTGATCATCTTTGGGAAAAAGTGCAAGATCCTCTCTCTCAGCATGAAAATTCTAATCAAAAGCCCATGTATATTAATTTCTTGATGGCTTTTTTTTCTGTCAGTGTACGAGTGTTATTAATAAGCTCGGACCGCCAACCCTCCCTTTGTGCCGTGTGCTTAATCGTCTCGTTTCATTGTTTTAACTCCGATGAGAGGACGCAGCTCAATTGCTCAGCTCAACCCCTTTGAGCTTATTAGTTGCGCCTACGGGTGGGCACAGGACACAGGACGCAGGACACAGGACACAGGACGCAGGACACAGGGAAGCTGTGATGCAAAGGAATCGCTGTACAGAGTATAGAATACAGAATATGACTATATATATGCGGAGAATACGGAGACAGATGCGGTTGCCACTTGGCTGCACCCGTTCAGTTGCAGATGCAACAGAGAAAGAGAGAGAAAAGGAGGGTCCTTTGCACCGCTCTCCCCTCCCGTGTGTAATTAGCCTCCTGTTTTATTATTATTATTTCTTTTTGTCTTTGTGACGCCCCATTCGAAGCAACTCACTTGCAAAGTGCACGTGGAATATGCTTTCAAAAAGCCACCGATTTTATAAACAAAACAAAACAATGGCAGTTGAGGGAACTAAGGAATGAATGTATAAGTTAGCCTAGAAGAATAAGTCAAGGATTCTAAACAAGGAAAAACTCAAGCTCAATAATTTATAATGGGTATTAGAAACAGAAAAAGTAATTGGAAGTTCAACAAGAAAGTCAAAGCAAGCCAAAACTTATAGGATATTTTCGTTATTTTTATTCTATAATTTTTTCGACAAATCAAACCTTAAAAAACTCATAACTAAGCCAAAAAAGCATGAAATTCAATTCGGAAAGCTGTTCTGTGCAAGTTTTTAATAGATAAATAAATCTGCATACTCAATTTTAAACGTAAACCAATATAAAATTTTTTCAATTTTTCAAATTTTTACAGGTGTAAAAATTTTGTCATAAAAATACAAAAAAAAATTTTCAAAAATTTTTTTCTGTCTAAGATGGCTAGATCGTTTCAGCTTTTCATGCTGATCAAGAATATATATGATTTATGGGGTCGGAAATGACTCCTTCACTTTCTTTTAAGCTTCAGACTGAAATTATATTACTCTATAGGGGTATACGAAATGTATCGAATTAATCTAGACATATTAAGCTTTTGAATCTCTTAATTGTATTAATTATAACTTTATCTCAAATAAGGTTTAAATAATTTTTTTTCCATAGTTTCTCCAAGTAATTAACTATCTTCGAATATTGAGGTATTTTTAATATTGCAACGATAGACATATTTAAAAAATATAAATATTTGTAATTAGTCTAAAATATACATATATACTACATATGTATGTATATTAATCTTCTTTCCAACTAACTATTTGAGTGGGGATACCACTAGACAATGTATAACTTAATCTTTATAAGATATACGAAATATACATAATATATATAATGAATATATTAGGCAAAACGCTGTCAATTTGCTTACAAAATCTTTGTCTCTTCTGTTCCACATTTTAAACATTATTTAACAATAATAGATTTTTTAATGTTATTTAAGTTGGCTTTATAAAGATGAGTATATAATTTGAAATATGAGACAGCTATATGATAAATATAAATGATATTAATCAAATGGTTTAGAACATACAATTTCTTATTTTTCTTATTTACTGAAATGTGAAATATTTCCACAACTTCAATGAATCTGTTTATTTGTTTTATTGAAATATAAAAAATCGACGGCTTAAAGCTTATTATTACTTTAAAAAAAGTTCAAAACTAACTTGAATTAATTATTCTGGAAAGTACATAAGCCTTTTGAAATATTCATTTATCAGTTTTATTAATGAAATGCTTTTTAAATGCAGTTAAACTCATTTTAAAAACAAAGCTAACTAAACGACATAAAGTTTCCTAACAGATCCCAATCCTTTGCTGTTTTTTTGGGATATTTATTAATCTGTTTTCGAGTCACAAGTCACCGTTACCAGTCACCTGTCACGGTCACAGTTCACGGACTTACCTGCAAACTGGGCGCCAAAGTGCTGCTGAAAGTGTCCACGGAACTCGTGCGGCGTACTGAAGCCGGGCGGCAGGAAGCCCCTCAGATAGGCGGCCGCCGCCAGCGTGGTCATGTGATGGTGATGGGCGGCAGCGGCGTTGCCCGGATCCGCGGCGGCCGCATAGCCGGCGGCGGCATAAAAGTTGGCCGGATTGAAGACGGGCAGCTGGCAGTGGGCGGCTGCTGCAGCCGCGGCAGCTGCTGCGGCCGAGAGTCTGGTCACATCGGGCGACAAGGATCGCGAGTCGCGGAGTCCTTCCAATTGCTCACGTTCCCGTTCCCGCTGCTCCCGCTGCTCCCGCTGCTCCCTCTGCTGTTGCTGTCCGGCGGCGGCGGCAACGGCTGCGGCGGCTGCGATCGTGGGCTTTAGCTGAAGCGGCGTACTGGCCGGCGGCGGTGGGGTGGCCGCCGGTGATGGTGGCGCCTCCGAGGGCGTGGCATTGCCGCTGGCGGCGCTTTGCTGCTGATAGGCGCCCAGGCCGAGAATTTCCTGGATGGCGAACGGCGTTCGCATTTTGGTGGCCTGCATTTTTTTGTTTTTTGATTGCCGACGGCTTTCTTTTTTCGGGGGGGTCACACTAAAAGTCGAAAGGGTTCTTCTTTCCGAGTTCCGAGTTCCAAGCTAACTTTATTGCACTTTCATTGCAAGGCAGCAACGGCAACGGCAGCGGCAGCGGCAGCACTGGCAGCGGCTATCGTACCCATACAGGCGCACTCACATGTACACGCGAACGCACACTGGAAAAAAACGGTCACTTCACGCACTTTTTTTGGTTTGGCTTTTTCGGTTTTCGGTTTACTTTTGCTATTGCTGCGTGTTTCTGTTGTTGTTGTTGTTGTTTACTACTACTTGTTATTTATGCTTTTAAATGTTGTGGCGTGTGTGAGTGAGTTCTCTTTTTTCGTTTGGAAATTGTAGTAATTTTTCAACCCGAACGCTGCGGCGTTCGAAAACTAACTGAAATTGAAAAGCGAATTGCACGCCAGCAAAAGCGTCGCGTCGGCGTCAGCGTTGGCGTTGGCGTTGCCCGGTTGCGTCGCCGTCGGCGTCGCAGTTAGCTCCCACACACGGAGCTGTAGGAACAAAAATTCTGCCCGCTTCGCTGTCGCAGCGGCCGCAGCGCCATCTTTGCGAGCGCAAGGGGGATGGCAAGGCGAAAACGAACCACAGCCGTTGTCTCGCTCGCTCTCTTCGAACTTCCAATGGAGAGGGGTAACCTGCAGGCCATTTCACTCGCTCTCACTGCACGCGCATAGTGCTTTCTCTTTTCGCCCTGGAAGTCCGCTCACGGACAGTGTAAACGCTGTGCATGAGATCTGCCCCACTGTGTGTGTGTGTGTGAGTGTTAATTAAACGCCGTTTGCATTTTGGCTTCGAGATTTTCGGTTTTTCGATTTCAGTTTGTTTTGCAACGCCAAGCTATATGTCCATGTGTGTGAGTGTGTGTGCTTGCGGTTGTTTTTTTTTGTGTGCTTAAGTTATTTGTTTCTGTTTGATTTTTAATGTTTATTTAGTGGGTTAATAAATAAATAGTAGCTGGGGAAATGTCTACGAGTTGGAGAGTTCCACAGGCTATTAATTCTTTTGGAAACTGAAACATTTCCCGCCAAAATGTTGCCAATAACAAGATATTCGAAATGTTTTCAAAGTTTATTTGTGTTTTTATTCCCTGAATTCATTATGCCATAATTATTATTTACTAAGAAATTATTTAGATTTTTAATAGTTTTGATAAATAAAGTATTTAATAAACAATATCATTGTGTGGCAACGTGAACTTTTTTATAGTTTCTCCATGAAGAAGTCAGCTCTTCGTAATTAAGATTTAAACCTTTATTTAAATTGTACTTTCTTCTTACCAAACACAAAAATACCACACACAAATTGTTCTTAACTAATTAAACTTTTAACTTTACGGAATATAAAACACACAGGTTGAAAATGGACGTCCCTCTCTCTTTCCTTTCGCTCTTCATCTCTCTTTCATTTCTTCCTCTCTGAAAGTTAAGTTTTTCCAGGCGTTCTCCCCACTTTTCCGCCGTTTCCGCTTGCCGCTTTCCACGTTTGTCCCCAAATTGCGAGCATTGTTCAGGCCAAAGTTGGTCATGTTAATTAAGCCTCGCTCTCGCCCCCTCTCTTTCCCTCGGCGCTATGTACGTCTCACTCTTATCGATTAGCTCATTCTACCTCTCCCACCGCTCCCTCTCTCTTTCTCGCCTTTCATCAGCCCCTCTCTCTCTCTCTCTCTCTGAGCTGCACTTGCAAACATTAATTAGTCGCATTGCATAACAATTGCATAATCAATATGCCATTTCAATTAACTGCTTGGTTAGCAATTAGTCAATCTAAAGAACCACCTCGAAACCCCATCCAAAATGAAGCCAAATGCAACCCAAAAACCACCCACAAGGCCACCCATTAGGCCTTGCATACTATTTTTGTAGGCCACTGTTGGCATTATTAAGTAATTAGCACTTAATAACTAAAACTACACAGGGAAAATTAGTAACTAGAAATATAATTTGACATTTTATTATTTAATCCAATCCTTTTTACTTGTTTAATGGTATTAAAGTAGAAATAAATTAGAATAATTAAGAACAAGAGCTTTATTTAGGCTGAATTATTTGCAACCTAAATAGTTAAAGTTTATAGAAACTCATCAAATTCTATAAAATTATATTTAATCATTAAAATTTTTCAAGTTATCTATAATAATAATAATAATAAGAACCTATGAGATGTAATCTTTAATATTTTAACTTTGCAATTGATATTAGGCTTTGTTTTTGCTTTACCATCTTTGTAAATACTCTTTTTTTTGCTGTTCCTTTCTTTATATGTTTGTTATTATATGTACATATATTCTTCTATACTTAAACTCTTGTTTTTTGTAATATTTATCTCATCTTTCATCTTCACAAGTGCATTATTGAAACACATTAAAAATGACAATTTTGAAAGAGTGATGGTTTTCCATCTGCCTGACTTGAGAATCCGCTTTAATCTCCACACTCGCCGTCTCGAGTGGCTTTTCTCTTTATTTGATTTAAGAGTGGATCTGAAATGAAATAAATCTAATTGAGAGATGGTCGGAAGCAGTTACTAAGTGACTATAGGAATGGGAACATTAAATAGGGAATATATGGGAAAATATAAATATTATGACTGAAGAACTTGCATAAATTTTAAAACTTAACTTGACAGAACACCCAATTCTTTTAGTTCCATGTATTCCAAACTATTGCTAGATGCAAACCAGAGGTTTATCCATTAATTCACATTAATAATATTAATATTATTATTATTTTAACTAGCCAAAAGGAACACTAATTCCCCTATAAACTTGCAGGAACACGTTTTACTTAGAACTTGAAATTTGTTCTGATCCTTTTGGTATATATTTTCTAAAACAAAAATCTCTTGAAACCAATGAACCTTTCCAGGTGCGTTTTTTTTTTGGGTCCCACTCTCCATAGTTAATTGGTTCTGCCATTCTAACACACACACACACACACACACAGGATGCCGGGGCAAAGTGGTCAGAACACAAAAAAAAGTTCGATAAAAGGAATTTCCGTCTCGCATTGTCCTCGAGGAGCTGGCGTCGCACATTATATCCCATTTCCCATTTCCCATTTCATATTTATAATGTAATCTGCACTTGAGCCTCAAAGAGACGTCGCATAAATCACGAATATATGCGAATGGGATTCATACTATTCAGATTCTGATTCCATATGCAAGTCCACTTCTTGGGCTAAAAGCCTTTGTAATACTTGGAGTCCTTACTTGTATATATATATGTTTTATTTCTTCATTTGTGGCGCTGCCTTTTCTGTTTGATGTTCGACGGCCACTTGAGATGCATTTGGTGGAACTTGGCTTCTCCTCGGCTCTCCTGAGTTCGCTGGCGAGGTGTGAGCTTTCCTTTGAATTCACTTCGATTATTGGTTGATTGATCCTTTGATCCCTGATACCGCACCCATATACGCCATATACTCATTAGGCTAAAAGCCTATTATTGTGGCCCAACTAATTAACCCAAACGCCAGATGGCATCTGCCATCGATTGCAGCGGTTTTCTCATTTTTATTTCCCATTTTTCCTCTTTTTTTTTGCTTACTTGTTTGTTTGTCTTTGCTCACTTGGGTTTCCCTTGGGGACTGGCACGGTCTTATTGTCCTTTCGGCCGCATATTAGCCGTGGCCATTGTTGTTGCTTAGCCAGCAAGGAGCAGGCAAGGAGGAGGTGCCAGGATGCACTGCCATTTGACTAATTACAAAAATCTATAGTATCCCAAGAGGCAGGTATATATTTTTGGGTGGAATCTTATCAATAGAGAGTGATAAATTTGGTTTTAAAGTTTGATATAGTAAAGAAATTGCAACTAAATATGGGATTAAGTGGTTTCTATGCTAGGGTTTTCTTGTTATATTTAATATTTCTTGAAAGAAGGTTAAAATCAAGCCATGCTTAAATTGTTTAAAAATTTAGTTTAAGACATATTAACAAAAGTAAGTTGATAAATTCAAAATTAACTAGGTATGAGACATATTTAAAGCTTTTTGAGGCACAAAACCAATGTATATCTTAAGGATAATATAATATAATATTTTCTTGCTAATTATAAAAGTTTTGCAGAGGAAAATCTAATATTTTCACTTTTAAAAACTAAAAATCTAAAGACATATTATCAAAGATATTTCTGTTAGCGAATTTAATATTTAAAAGATTTCAAACAAACTATGCAAATATATTTCTAAAGATAACTAATATATTTCTCTTAAAATTATATTATAATATATATTTTATAACTTAACACCTTGGAAATTCCCCTAAATTCTATAGCTAATCAACGGTTGGTCCTTGGAAAATGGTGTGCTATAGCCTGGACTGTACCACGAAACAAATCCAGCAAAATCCAACCCAAAGTCAGACCAACACTCCCACCATTTACACATTGCCACAAGGCCATTGTTCCTTCCATCGTTGCCCCCGTCGTTATCCTGCGCTCCTCTGACACGCTCCCAAATGGTCGACGTCGCTTTGAGCCACTTGGAAATCGTTAATTTCATAATTACATGTTTCATGCACACGCTCCGTGCTCCGTGCTCCGCACTCCGGACTTTGCGACTCGAGACTCCAAAATGGGGTACATATATGTTTGTATCTTATATATATATATATATTCGTATATCTGTATGTTTCGGGGCGTGTGTGAGTGGCACATAAGTGGCAGCCAGCCAGAAAGCCAACACCATTTTGGCCATAATTTAGTTTTGCCCGTCCATTAGCAGTTCAGGCCACATGATGAGGTGAGGTTTGAGGGGGCTTTTTCGGTGCCGGGGTTTCCTTTGTTGCAATGCCACTCAGCGGGAAATCGGCACCCAGGGAGGGGGGGTTGCTGGGTCGAGGGGTTGAGGGGGGGTTAGGTTCGGGACGAGGACGAAGTGGCCTCGAAGGAGCCACAACAACAACAAGGAAGGAAACACAGACAGAAAGTTCTTGGGGTTTTTCCTTTACTTGACTTAAAATCAATTTAAAAGAGGGTTTTGTATTGGATTTTAAGTTATTGAGGTTCAATTTTTAAGTCTTAATTAATAAATAGGTTTAATTTATATTATTTAAGTGAAATTTTAAAGTAAATTAATCAGAAATCTATTTAAAAAGTTTCTGAAAATCTCTGCAACAGAATAGTTTGTTAAGTTTAAACATGTCTTGCTTCTATTTTAAGCTTAAGTAATCAGCTTAAAGGAGCTTATTTTATATGTTTTAAATACTGAAAATATTTTATATATTATATTTATTTTATATATTTTTTTTTTTTGTGCATCTGAAAAAGAAGGGGAAGCGGCGGGCCAACAGAAGAAGCAAAAGAAGGACGAGTGGATAATTATTAATAATTATCGCATTGACGTGTTTTCGTTTACAGTTTTTTTCCTTTTCTTTTTTTTTTAGCTCTGCAGGGGTGTATATATATGTGTGTGTGTGTATGTGTGTGTGCGTAAGGGTGTGTGTGTGCATGTGTGCGTATATAACAGTGTGTAAGTGGTTTATATAATTGGTCAACTTCTCGGCTCCTTTTCTTGCTTTTTGCTTGGCCACTTGGCCGATTCTGGTTTTCTTTTTAAAAGATTTCTTTGACATGCTAAATAATTAAAAATAATAATAATAAAATTAAAAATAATAGTAAAACTAATAATTTATAAAAGTTATTTTCCCAAAAGGATAAAAAAGAAAAGGGGAACAAGTGAATTTTAACTTCAGCTTTTACCTTTTGTGTATTAAAGCTTAAATAAATATTTATACAACAAATAAAATGCAAAAATGCTGCTTTATATTTTTTGTTTAAATATAGCTAGAAGTCTTTACAATATATTTCTATATACATGTTCTTTTTATACAATTTCAGTGTATTATAAATACAGTCAGAAGCTTAAAACGCAAAGAAGGAGTCGTTTCCGACCCTATAATTCATATATATTCTTGATCAGCATAAAAAGGCGAATCTTTCTACACATAAAGGAGAGAAAAAATTTTTTAAATTTTTTTTCAACATTTTTTAAGCCTTATTTTTCATTATTAACATTTTGAAAAATCGATGAAATTTGAATTAGTTTAAAAATTCAATTTGAGTTTGCAGATTTATTAACCTATTAAAACAGAAACTAGAACAGAACAGCTTTCCGAATCGAAATCAATGCATTTTTGGCTTAGTTATGAGTTTTTTTAATTTTGATTTTAAGTAAAAATTGTCATGTAAATATAGACAAATATCGGTTAAAGAATGCCATTATAATTTAATTCAGAAGCTTGTTACGATGTGAAGGAGCCATTTCCGACCCTATAAATCATATATATTCTTGATCAGCATCAAAAGCCGAGTCGATTTAGCCATCTCAGACAGAAAAAAAATTTTGAAATTTTTTTTGTGTATTTTTGTGATTAAATTTTACATCTGTGAAATTTTCCAAAAATAGAAAATTTTAAAATTAGCTTAAATGTTAAATTGAGTATGCAGATTTATTAATATATTCAAAACTAGAACAGAACAGTTTTCCGAATTAAATTTAATGTATTTTTGGCTTAGTTATGATCGATTTCACTCCTGTGAGTAACTACAAGCAATAGAGTCCTTATATCTTACATCTAAATATTTTAAATAATAATTTAAAAGTTACTTCCATTTATCTCTAATAATTTTCGTTTATAATTCCTGTCTTATGTTTATTAAATTTAAATTGCTTAGCCTGGCTATGGTTTTGTTGCTGATTCCCTTTGATGGGATAATCTTTACTGGCTTAAAGGCATTAATTCTGTGTTTATGCCCCTCTCTCTTGCTCACTTGCTCACCCACTCTCCTGGCCTAATCAGCAGCTGTCTCTCCTTTCAGTGCGAGTTGTGGGAGGAAGGATATATATATATATATGTATATCCTTCAATGGTGGACGTGGGAGACCTTCACCCCTTGGCAAAAGCCGGAGAGCTCATTAAGCTTTAGGCGTATTAAGCGAATTCCGCTTCTTTTCGCTGCTTCATCTCCCTTTTTTTTCAATTATTTCACCAGAAACAACATTTAAATGGAATTCAAAAACGCTCATAATTCAAAATTAATCCCCGAGTTGGTCGCCGAATGAAAGGAAGACGAGCCAGAGGCAGGGGTCCCGTCCTTTTGGTCCTTTGTGGACATTGCGCCTAAATGAGCACCGCTCCCCCTCTCTCTCTCTTCATCAGCGATTCAAATGAATCAGAATCAGGATCTGCATCTGAATCTGAATCTGAATCTGAATCTGAATCCGAATCAGACACAGAATCATCAACTTCAAAAAGGCGAAAAATGTGGGGGGGGGGCTTGTCTGCTTTCTGTTGACGTGGCTTTTTCCCTTTGACCATTTAAGGGATTTAGGAGCCATATAGCAAAGAAAACAAATTAAAAGTAAACGCGGCTTCTGTCTATTTAACATTTAAATTGCCGGAGGTTTATTTTCTTAATTAACGCAGGAAAAAACGCATCGCGTCTGCAAATTATGTGATTTCAGAATTTTTCAATTAAAAAAAAAAGGGAAAAACCGTTGAAAGAGAAATGTCTGTGGAAACTGTCATTAGTTTTGGCTTTTGTTTACAACTTTTTCTCAGCAGATGATGCTCTAGAAAAAATAAAACAAAATACTACTCATATTTCGCTTTTCAGTTTTTATTTTAGAGGAGAAAAAGAAATGTAATCAAAAGGCAGAAAAAATAGTTTACAGTTCGTCATCTTCCTCCTCACATCCTCTCCTACAGTTTTTATGGCATCCTCTCTTTTTTATGGCAAAGTAGCTGGCTTGCAATAGATGGCGCCACCTGGGAAAGGATACGAGTCCTTGCAAGCTTATGGTAATTTTGTGGGGTGCATGTGCCGACTGAAGGCCACCGAAAGCTAACGGAAAAGCTTCACAAAGCTTAATGTAAACTTGATCATTTTTGATATCCTTTTGAACTATGCTAATTATTTAATGTATTTATTTATTAGTTAATATTTCAGATACTATATATAAGTCCTTGAATCAAAAATAGAAAACCTTAAATCAAATAATTTAAATTGTAGAATAAAAATTGTTGTGCAATCATATATTCTTTTAAAGATTAGCTTTTCAAAGTTTACTTCTATAAATCTCTTATTTTTTCCATTTTAGTTTTTAGGATCTTTTTTCTAATCAAGTTTCTGTGAATAAATTTAGAAATAAATCTAGTTTTTCCAAGTTTTAGATTACTTTTGGTAATTTTTCCGAGGGAATTCAATTCTGTTGTAAATTAAATTTTGTAAATTTAAGGACCTTACTAAAAGTATAATGGTTTAGTTACTTAAATTACCATTAATATGCTCATTGCAATAACCTAACTAATAGTTATCATAGCCTACTTTTTGGCTTGTTTCCCAGTGAATTCAAATCCTTTCTTATCCTTTTGGGAAGCCACACTTAAACTTAATATAGTAAATCTATACAGAGCTGAATTTAAATTGGTTAATTTGCAGAGGCGTGCTCTCCAGAGGGGGGCGAGGGGGCTTGCGAACCTGATATCCTGATGCCTGACGGAGGACTGCCAACATTGGATGGATGCGTGACAGATGACACAGCACTACACACACACACACACACACACAGCACACACACAGCACACACTGAACACACATTGCCAGGCAAGCTCGTCTGTATCTGAATTGAATCAACTTTATTTCGAAATGATGCCACTTAAGGACTCTCTCCCACTCTCTCTATATGTTCCTCTATCTCTCTCGCAGTTACAGTTTCGCATGCGACACACACACACACACGCACGCACACATAGAGCCGCAGCCGAATCCGTAGCATACTTTTTGGCATGTGCAACGTGCCAACCGAAATAAACTTGATAACAAGCAATTTCTCACGTCTCTCGAGCGTGGCAGTTGCCATTTTCGGTCGCCTCCGTTGCCTTCAATCGCCTCAGTTGCCATTTCCGACTAACAATCACACATGCCAAATACACAAGCCAACAAAAGCTGGAATAATTACACTGCACGCAAATACTATGGAGGCTTTTATGGGGAAAATGTATTCATTACAAGAAAGATTAAAATTACATTCAAAAACTAGTTAAAAATGGGTAAAAGGATAATTTTAGGATAATTTTGGTTAGAAGCTTGAAACGCACTGAAAGAGTCATTTCCGACCCTATAAACCATTCTTGATCAGCATAAATAGGCGAATCTTTTTAGGCATAAAGGAGAGAAATACATTTTTGACATTTTTTTTTCCCTCATTTTTAAGCCATTTTTTCATTCTTAACATTTTGAAAAATCGACAAAAATTGAAATAGTTTAAAAATTCAAAAATGTTGAAATTTTATTTTGTATTTTTATGATTAAATTTTTACATCTGTAAAATTTTCCAAAAATTGCAAAATTTGAAATTTGTTTAAATGTTGAATTGAGTATGCAAATTTATTAATATATTAAAAACTAGCACAGAACAGTTTTCCGAATCAAAATTAATGCATTTTTGACTTAATTATGAGTTTTTTAGATTCTGATTTGTAGAACAAATTGTCATATAAATATATATAAATATCGGTTCAAAGAATGGTATTATAATTTCAGTCAAAAGCCTATTTCGATGTGAAGGAGTCATTTCCGACCCTATAAATCATATATATTCTTGATCAGCACCGAAAGCCGAGTCGATCTAGCCATCTCAGACAGGAAACAATTTTTTGAAATTTTTTTTTGTATTTTATGATTAAATTTTTACATCTTTCAAGGTTTCAAAAAATGGAAAAATTTGAAATTTGTTAATGTGTTAAATTGAGTATGCAGATTTATAAATATATTAAAAACTAGCATAGAACAGCTTTCCGAATTGAATTTTATGCTTTTTTGGCTTAGTTATGAGTTTTTTAGAGTTTGATTTGTAGAAGAAAATTGTTATATAAATAAAGTTATTTGATATTTTCAAATTTGAATTTAACCGAAAAACTTAGCTTATAAAAATATGTATTTAATATATCTAGAATACACATATGTTTTTGGGTAATATACATTTATTTATTGATATTTTTATATACTAATATTTATAAATATATTTTGATATATTTTGACTTGCAATCAAAATCTTGATTGATAAAGAATAAGGCCTAGTTTTGTAGAACTTCACACTCTGCTTTCGTCACACTGTTTTGTAAATAAATCAATATTTTATATATTCTTTTGTATTTTGTTCTGAAATATCCTATTCTTAATATAGCTTCTAGTGCAATGTTATCTTTTTTTTGTCCAGTGTAGACCCGCTTTGCCTTTCGACTCTGGGCCTTCATGTTTTGACTTTCGACGCTTTCCATTTGCGATCCGATGCTCGTTTTGCTTATCATTAGTTTAATTGGTGGCATGACGACATCATTGACATCTATTTAGCCGTCGTCGTCGCCCCTTTGATCCGCTGTCTTTTGCCATTTAATTGGATGTTGGCCGTGGTAGGCACAGCAGGTGGGAGCGAGGACGAAGGACGAAGGACTAAGGACGAAGGACGATGGAATGGGGATGGGCTTCTATTTTGACATTTGACACAATTTGGACAGAGGGCGGGGCCGGAGGCATCAACAAACCTCCCCCTTTGTTGGACTTTTAATTTGTCACTAATTTTCCACGTCTCGTCGAATTTCATTTTGGGCTTCATTAACGCCTTCGAAGGCCAGAAAAAAAAGAAGAAAAACACGAATCCAATTTCGCCAACTTAATGAAAGTGTCAACTTTAACGAGCCTCAAATTGTTTTCATTTTCACTTACCAACAATAGCGGCCATATAATAATGATAATAATAATAATAACGATGTGCCGGCAGCGGATTTCCTGTCCCCTCAACGATATTGATTGCTTCATCAGTTTTTCTTCTCTCCCTTACTTTTCCTGGGTATTTTCCTACATTTTCCTGCGAACTGCGAACTCGGGAGCTTTGTCACTTGATTGATTGGAAAAATTATTCAATCTGGTCTCGTTATTTATTTGGGGCTTATGTCGGGGAAATTATTAATAATATTTGAGAGGAAAATTGCTTCAAGATGAGAAGGGAAAATATAATAGTGCTTAAAAAGATATCCTTTCTTTACCTGTACACATTTCTTACTTGCTTAATTTACGCTTCCCAGAAGAACCTTTTTTTAGTGGGAAGAGCGGGAGCGGGGAGCGGGGAGCGGGGAAGTGGTGGCCGAAAAGCTGCCTATTTAGACAATTGCTGTCAAAACATTTGGTAATGGATACGAGGCAGCCAGCCAGGATGCCAGAAGGATGGGAATGATGCCCAACTAGGACACAATGCCACTCGCACAGAAGTACAAATAACCACAACGAAATAAGTGGAAGGAAATGCGGCAAGTTGATTAAATTGCGTGAAGAGCTAAACGACAAACTGCCAGGATAATGGATAATGGCAGAAAGGATTAAGGATTGCCCGTGTCATGACGATCGGGTTTCGATTACACAAAAAGGAAATACCTCCGCCTAAGTTTATTATACTTCTATATATTATTTTGGATCCAATTCAATTGCCGCTTCCGCTGGCGCAAATGTCATTCGTCCTGGGGCTTGGGACAAAAGGGGTCCTTTGGTTGGTTTTTAATTACGCCAAGTGATTCGCAATAAGCAAAATGGAAATCAAATGCGCCATCTTGCACATCCGCATCTCGAGTGACATTTATCGCGTGTTTTGACAGCATTCTGATTTCGTTTACCAATTCGAAAATCCAACCCCAAATAATTTCCCATGGAGCTTCTGAAAAGGGGGAAAATGGCGTTTTATTATCCAAATTAATGCCTTGTAAAGGGAATAAACCGCAGACATCTAGCAGAAGTATTGTCTCTTTTAAATGTATTAAAATCAAGTTGGAAACTAAGGGGAGGTTTAAAATCACCTAAAAACCATTTTAAAAAGTATACAATGAGAGATTTGATTTAGAATTATGATGTATATATTAAAGAATGCATTAAAATGCTTAAATATTCATCAATACCAATTTATTTCCGTGTATTGGTCTCAACACTGCAAAAGGGACACAAAGGACAGCCTCGTTTTCCACTCGAATTGAGCCGCCTGGCGGTGGGTGGCGTTTCCCCTGCCACATGTTTTCTTTTTCCCACATTTATGCAATCATTATATTTTCATGCCTATTAACAAATAAATAAATCTAAAGAAATTTGCATAAATATTGCGCAGGTGATTTGATCAGCGGAGTGTGCAGCGATGATTGCGATTATGACCACGATTACTCCTGAATAAATTTGATCATTGTTTACTCAATTGGAATTGGGGAAAAATAAGAAAAAAGTAAAGGAATAAATAGATATGTGAATTTATTTAGAAGAGTGTTTTCATTATTATAACAAATTGCTAGATATAAACCTTTTAGCCACACTTTTCCGCTTTAGATTATGGTAAAAATGTTCAATAATTCAAGGATTTTCAACTGATATATAATTATTTAACAAAAACATTGATTAATAATTAAAAATAAATGTTTAAGAATTAAATGTACTCTCTTCTCTCTACAAATCTATTCTTAAATGCAATAAAAACTCTCTCAAATTAAATAAATGACAATTTTAACATAAAATTCAATTCCTCGAAATCTATTACAATACCAATTTTGCTCATTTCCTTAAGGGATGGCATGAATAGATCCTTTTTCCTGGCACTATCCTCATTTTTTTGAAGTGGTTCAACCAATTGAATAGACAAAACCAATCACACATCCCTTCAATTTGACAATAAGTGTCCGAGAAATGGGCGAATAAATGATCATCTGGGCGGCAAATCGAGTTGGCACTCACTTAGCCGTAAGGACACACTTTTCCGGATTTTCACACACCAGATGGGGCGAGGCGAGGCACCTTTCTGCCCGCTTCCGCTTCCTCCTTCCTCCTCCTCTTTTCCCCTTTGTTGCTCAATTTGTGCCTCAATTTGCTCATTTATTCCCATACACTTGGCTTGCCATTTTCACACTTGCCAAAGGACAAATTGAGTTGGACATACAGGAAACAGGATATGCACAGGGAAAATATTTGGATAAATTGGTAAATTATGTATTTTGAATTTGTATAAATAGTGCATTGTGCATAAATTCTAAATAATTTATATTTGTACCTCTAAAAACTTAATCAAATCATCGAAAATCATTTCTGATAATAGAAAAATGTATATAAAATGTATAGAAACATTTAATTAATTCGAAATTACATGAAAAACCTGCAATCTTTGTTCCAAAAACAATAATTGCTCTATGAATATCCCACTTTTCGCCGTGTCCTTTGGGGAAAATTCAATTGCAGTTCACATGACAGGACAATTGGAGTGCTGGCCGCAGCTGGGAAATGCGGAGGATGAGTCCGGATATCGTTATCATTATCATTATCGTTATCCTTGCACCTTGCAACCGATGCCGCCAACACTCCCATTGAATTGCTGACTAATTGCTGCCTGCTCTTTGGCGCCCGCCTTTCCCGCGGAAAAGCGGGAAAGTCAGCCGTGAAATTTTAATGATTCGTAAGCTGATACGCCTTGTGAAGGCTGCCGGGTGCGGGGGATGCAAATTAAGCGAGTTTTCCTCTCTGCTTCTCGCCTTTGTCAACCTCTCACTAATCTGGCGAAGGACGACACCTTCTTATTGAGTATCAAAGGCGAGTGGAAAATGCCAGTGGAAAACCCGCTGAGGCAGAACAAAAAAATATTAGATGGGAGACAACAACAAAAAAAAACAAACTCGACCGGAAAATCTCGAACCTGTGCGGGGGTGGGGGGTCACGTCAAAAGATTATGACAATTTTCCCACCACAAATGAACACGAAAATCCGACAGGCGACGGGCGACGGGCGACGACAGCCAAAGGAGCAATCGGCCCAGGACGAGGCAGGACTCGGGGCCATTGTTAGCTGCCGTTGACGAGGATTAAGGACATTAGTGCCATGCCAGGCCATGGAAAATAAGAAAATGACAAGAAAGCGAGAGAAAATCCGCACAACGGAGAATAAATGTAATCAATGTGGAAGGAAAACAGCGAAAATTATGATTGATTTCGATTGTTTGATTGGTCGAGGGAAATAGCAAAAAAAAAAACTGGTTGAGGGAGTATATCGAATGGTCTTCGATCGCAGAAGGTTACCTATTCCAATCGGAAAATGGGTTTTACCCGAGAAAGATATATTATTTCAATGCAGTTTATGTTTTCTTAAACAAAGTGTTTTTTAATATTTGGATTGTGTTATTGTGGTATTGTAATTAAAGTTAAAATATCATTTATTATTATTTTAAATATTTTAGAATGTATTTAAATTGATTTCATAATTATACAAGAAATATTTATTATATTATTATTCTCAGGGTATTTTACATCAAGTCAGAAGCTTGTAACTCTCAAAGGAGTCATAACCGACCCTATAAATCATATATATTCTTGATCAGCAGCGAAAGTCGAGTCGATCTAGCTATCTCAGACAGGAAAATTTTTTTGAAATTTTTTTGTTGTATTTTTATGATTAAATTTTTACATCTGTAAAGGTTTGAAAAACTGGAAAAATTTTAAATTGTTTTAAGTTGAAAATTGAGTATGCAGATTTATTAATATATCAAAAACTAACACAGAACAGCTTTCCGAATGGAATTTTATGCATTTATGGCTGAGTTATGAGATTTTCAAGCTTTGATTTGTCTAACAAATTGTCATATAAATATATCATTTCAAAGAATCCGAATATTTTAAGCTTACTTAGTTTCTTTTCTTGCTTTTCGATGAAACGAACTTTTACAGATACGTTTTATAGTATCAAAAATAGTTAAAAGGTGTCTATGTTTATCTGAAATATAATATATTTGGAAATCAAAATTTAAAAGATTGAATAAGCATAATTAGACATTAAAATTTGTAAAAATAAAGCTTAGTACATATTCTCCACCCGAGTACAACCTTATTTTCAAGTTGATTATAAAGATTTTGCCACTCGAATTGCAACTGAGACGATGTGAAGGACTAGGGTTGCCTCCTGGGAGGCGTTGCCACTTGAGAAACGGCGGCGCCGGTAGCCCTGGCTCTCATTAAAAATCATTTAGGAAACCCTTTATCAGGACTCCTTAAGGGTAACACGACGGGGGGCGTGAACCGAGAGCGCCAGTCAAAAGGGGGGTTGCAAATCCAAAAAAATGCAGCATAAATACATATATATCTATATAGATTTCTATGGAGGATTCTTCTTGAGTGCATGCTGCATGCTGCAAGGAGGCCAGAGAGGTCCTTTTGATCGAATTAAGGCGCCCAGCATGGCGTCCAAATATGGCCAACTTGGGTGCACGAGAAAAACCACCCACTTTCCACTGACACCTTCCATTTCCACTTCCACTTCCGCTTCCATTCCACACCTTCCACCTGCCCCGTGCTCGAGTGCAGTTTATTGTTTGATTTCGCTCTTTTGTGCATTTGCTCGCCCTTTGAAATTCAAATTGAGACTCAAATTAAAATCAAGAGCGGCCAAAACGGTTTCGCCATCGTTGGCGGCCATCATGGCTTTCGTTACCTTTTGTTTTCTTTGATTTTTGCTTGGGTATCCGCCCAATTCGTGGAGATCAAAGTGGAGCTTCTCCCATGTGAAATGTGGAAATGTGGAAAGCTCTGCCTCCTTTTGTGATTGTGCAGCTCGCCTTGCAGTCGCCCCCAAAAAGGCACAAAAAAATGGTAAAGAAAATGCAAATAAAGTTGAAATAAAGACAGCAAGATGTCTGAAAGGCTTCACGCTCTGATGCGATAGACAAATGAAACTTTTCCCCTGCCTGGCTTTTGGTGGGAAAAGAGGGGCCAAGGGCTAAATCAAAAGGCCATTTTAAAAAATGGCCAACACACTTTGAAGTTCAAAAAAGCCACCAGAGCGAGTCTTAAACGGCTTTAAAGTCTTTCAGAAAATTATATTCATTAATTTTGTATATTTTAAAGAATAGTTAATGTATTTATGTTGTTTATTAACAATATCTGGCAAAACTTTTAGGGTTTATATTGCTATACATTTGTACAAGTCAGAAAAGGCTTTAGGAAATAAATATAGGAAATATCTTATTAATGATTGCAGCAACTGTTGAAAACTTGTTATACATAAATGGAGAACCAATAAAAACAATTTTAAAGTAATACTTGCCAAAAATTACCTTTAAATTTAAAAATAGGCCACATTTCTTTTATTTTGTAGGAAGTAAATCTCAATTTCTCATGTTAAATAATAAAAATAAGGAAAAAGCTATAAAATAAATAAATTAGATATTTGGAAAAGCATTAATTTAATAGAAACATTCCAGAATTTCGAAAATTCGTTTTATTTTGTAAATTATTATAACAAAAATCAAAATCGATGTACATTTACATTACTTTCCTGGCCTTTTTGAGGCTTTTAATAATGTTCTGATTTCCCCTGAGCTTAATATATAATGCATCCAAATGTCCTTTTCAAGTTCTCCTCATCCAACACACCTCAAAAGCCTTTGGGCAGATTAAATGAATTGGTAAAACAAACAAGAACGTCGCAAAAAGTGCAATAAGATGCACTCCTTTTTGGTCCTTTGTAATAAACACACGTGCCACTCCGCCATACATGAAATATATACATATATACTCGCATATATATCCCCGAAGGACGTCCGTCCGTCCGTTTTTCAAAGGAATATTGCACCTCAAAGCGTTATGCAAAATAATTGTTTATGGTGTTTTAACAATTTGCACGCGAATCCTTCTTAATCCTCAATCCCCATTGGAGGAGGCTTCGAGCTCAGCTGGAGATATATAACAATTATGTGCAAGGCAGCCAAGGATATCCGCGGGGATATGGAAAAATGCGTCTCATTACATGATGATACGAGCATACTTATGTATATATCCTTACACCCACACACACACACACACGCACTACAAATCCGCACTCGAGGACGACGTCGTTATCCTTAATTTATAAAAGTGTGCGTTGCCGCCCGTCGTCATCTTGTGAATATGCATAAAACTGGAAGGAATTAAATTTCCGACTTACTAACAGGATGCACTGAGGAAGATTAAGGAAGAAACACTAAATTAAATCATTTTTCTAATGAAATTATAAAATATAGAAAGTTTTGAGCACTTTTATGTTTGGATATAACGAAAGATTTCCATTAAAACTTATATTTCTTACAATAAATACTTCGAAGGCCATGCAATATTTCTTTTTATACTGTAAAGCTATCAACAATATATATATTTTCTTAATTTATAAAATAATAAGATATTTTTTGATTAGATTTTATACTGGAGAAGTTTCTGTAAAAGGTTTTTGGAATGTTTAAAGCTCTTTAGTAAATATTTCTGAGAAATGTAAACCTTTCTTTGTACTTTTAGGGTTAAGAATAAATTGGTTTTTATTACAAAATACTCTCCTGTAATAATTACTGAAATTACTACAATTATATAAGCATTTTTCGCCGTGTATAATTTTGCCATTGCTGCCATAATGAAATGTAATGCAATGTAACCGAATAACGAACCAACCAAGCGCAGCCGTTGTGGCCCCCAGGCCACCAAGAGCCACCCAACCAGGCAGAAATCCCACCCACAAAAATCTATGAAGATTTGCACCGCATTTACCACCTGCAGGCTGCAGTTTTTTGTCTTTCTTCTCTTTTTTCTCCCCTTTGTGGCTCAGTAATTTGCATATATGCATTAATATGCTTCAAGTGTCCCGTGTCCGTATTCGCATATCCTTATCCGGGCATGTCCTTGAGTATGAATAACTGCTTTTGGTCCTTTGGCTTCTGTGCACTTGTGTGGAATCGCTGCAAGGAGAAGAAGATCCTCCCTCAGCCTCAGAATGATGAGGCGGCAGAAATCGGTGGCGGCGGTAGGAGGTGTCCTTTTAATGGTCCTCGTTAAGCGATTCTTCTTCCACTAACTAAGTCGCAAAAAGGATACTTGTATTCATCATAATAACCAGCCACAGGAGACTATTGCAGTTTTTCAAGGATTAAGTCATATTTGTAAAGCTGCGACAGGTTAGGAATGCTACGAATGTTGCTAGAAACTGATTAAAATTATTATTATTATTTTAAAAGAATAATTTAATTTCAATAGTATTGCTCACACATATTTGTATTAACTTTATTTTTATAATTTGCTTCCGTTTAATCTCCTTTCTTTTTTGTTTCTAAGGTTATAAAAGTAATATAATCACAAGAAATGTAATTCTTTGTTAGAAATATTAAATTCTTAAAGCCTTTCTACATTTTTTTAGCCCATTTTCTAGATATAAATACACTTAGAGCTATGTTAGGGATAATAAAAAAGAAACTTACTTCGGAAAGCCTAAATTTATATGCCCTTGCAGTCTTAGTCGAATTATAGGATTGATTCGGATATCGATCATAAAGCATTCGCATCCTTTGGATCCTTATTTAGCAAATCAAAGCTTTAGAATCTCATAACTAAACTAAAAATGCATTAATTTCAATTCGGAAAACTGTTCTGTGCTAGTTTTTAATATATTAATACATTTGCATACTCAATTTAACATTTAAACAAATTTTAAAATTTTCAATTTTTCGAAAATTTTACAGATGTAAAAATTAAATCATAAAAATACAAACAAAAATTTCAAAATTTATTTTCTGTCTAAGATGGCTAGATCGACTCGGCTTTTGATGCTGATCAAGAATATATATGATTTATAGGGTCGGAAATGGCTCTTTCACATCGTAATAAGCTTCTGACTGAATTTATAATACCATTCTTTGAACCGATATTTGTCTATATTTATATGACAATTTGTTCTACAAATCAAAATTTTAAAAACTCATAACTTAGCCAAAAAAGCATAAAATTCAATTCGGAAAGCTGTTCTGTGCTAGTTTTTAACATATTAATAAATTTGCATACTCAATTTAACATTTAAACAAATTTCAAAATTTTCAATTTTTCGAAAATTTCACAGATGTAAAAATTGAATCATAAAAATACAAGAAAAAATTTCAAAAATATTTTTTCTGTCTAAGATGGCCAGATCGACTCGGCTTTTGATGCTGATCAAGAATATATATGATTTATGGGGTCGGAAATGGCTCTTTCAATGTTTTTTAAGCTTCTGACTAAAAATAGAATACCCTGAAACAGTATAAAAACATTAACTTTTTAAAAAGTTTTTTATAATTTTTGTATTGTTTTTTTTTCTTAAGTTAAAAGTTGTTTAATTAAAATGTATCCTTTTTTACTTGCTCGTAGTGCCCAATATTATTTATTTATTGATAAAAGGAAAAATTAAGCAAATAAATTAATTAGCATATTTAGCCAAATTTAGAGCTAACAGTTAACCGCTAACAGTCCCGTTAACCATTAACTGTTTACCATTTCCCAACCCCTCTCGTCCGAAATGAAAATTTATAATGGCTTCCAGAAAGAGAAAGAACGTGAGGCATCTCCTCAGCCACTGAGAGAGAGAGAGAGAGAGAGGGAGCGAAAGAGAGAGCAGGATAGAGAGAGCGAGAGAGAGAGAGGGATAGTGACAGGGGCGAGTGGTGAGTGCGCAGGTCGCAGTGAGTGCGAGCGAGAGAGCGCGAGGGCGGGAGCGCAAATGCAATTCATAAAATGAAAATGAATGAAGCACATCGTGCAGCAAGTGCGAGCGAGAGGCCACTAGGCGGAGCGAAAGAGAGGCAACGAGCGAAATTAACTGGGAGGGGCGAGCAGAAAAAAAAACAAGCGAAAAGAAACCTCCTGTCAAGGATGATTGCAAAAATCAGCAGAGCAAGAAGTGCGCCAGGGGTTGGTCGGCCACTCTCCCACCCCACACACCCCACACTACACACCCCTCCCCCCTTCATCTTGGAAAACCCACCCCACACACCCAGAAGGGGGAGCAGGTGGGAAACAACCACCAGAAGGTCGCCACCTTTGGTTAAACAGAGACAACAACCAGTGCAGTCCATCAACAGGACCTGGACCTTGGCGCCAGTTGGGGTCCTGGTTGGCTGTTTCGCCTGTCCAGCCTTCTCGTGTCGATATTACCATCGATGATTGCGGTTATGAGGGATCCAGGGATTCCCACTACCAATCCCCATTCGATTCAATTTGCAATGCTCCTTTCCTTCCCCACCTCTGCCCAGAGTCCTAATGAGGCATATCGCAGGCCGACTTTTAATGAGAGAGGATTCTTCTTCCACCGACTGCCTGCAATTAGACTGATTGCGGTTAAGTGCAGTCAATTAATCGAAGGAGGAGGCATAATGCACCGCCAGATTCAATGCCCTTAAAAATGTTGTTAAATAGAGGAAGAAGCTTCTTAAATATTAACTAAAAACTCACAATTCATAGGCTAATCTTTAAAATCAATCAAATATCAAGCACATTTATATACTTTACTTAAGGTTAAGCCTTATGAAATACTAGGTTTATATTGCAAAAGATTGTAAAATGAAATCGATAATGTTAATCGATTTCTTCTCTACTAAAAACTGGATTATTATAGTTTTTTAAATTAATGGGAATATTTACACAACATCTAGTTTCAAGCATAATTAGCTAGCTTCTTAAATATTAACTAAAAACTCACAATTCATATGATAATGTTTATAATCGATAAAATATCAAACACATTTATATATTTTACTAGGTTTGTATTGCAAAAGATTGTAAAATGATATCGATAATGTCAATCGATTTCTTCTCTACTAAAAACTTGATTATTATAGTTTGTAAAGTAATGAGAATATTAACACAACATCTGGTTTCAAGCATAATTAGCTTAAAATGTAATTTCTACACACTGATAATCATAAACACTCTGATTCCGATTTCGATGACAAACTTATCGAGTAATGCCTGTAAATCGAAAGGAATCGAACTTATCCAATATTCAGTCCCCAGTCACTTCATTTGGTCTGCTGATTTCAGAGTTTTTCCCCACACACACATATTTCCATGCAATTTTCACTCTTAATTTTTGGGAAAGAATCCCCGAGTTCGTCTTCGTTGGTTGATTATGGCGTTTGGGGATTCGAGTTTGGGGAATTATGATGCGTGAAATATGTGAGAAGGAGGAGAAGGAGACAGTGAAATCCATATGCAAATCTCGTTAGTGGAGTCGCAGTCCCATCCTTATTTTCGAATAGCAAATCGTTAGCAAAAAAAACTGCAAATTGAATTTTGTAACTTTTTCATTTTTTGTATTTTGTGCCCCCCACAATGGCATATTAATTTCAGATTCGAGATTTCATATTTGAGATTTCAGATGTGGCATCATCATCATCGTCAGCCGAGTCCTGTAAGCCATATCGCCGAGAGTCCTTCAGCGGAGTCCTACACACCGCCTCCTTTATGTTTTATGGCCTAACGAGTTGCAGCATCTCATTCATTATACGACGATTTGCAGTATTATGGCCTCGTTTGCAGCCATCATCCTTTAGACCCATCCCTTTGGGGGTTTTCATTTTGTTTTCCACTGGAAATAAAATTGTAGATAAATATTTGTGGAATTTATAATATTAAGAGGGAGTTTCTGAAAATATATTCTCTAAGGGGGTTCTTATTTTGAAATAAGGAAATCTGAAATAAATTGAAACTTGAACTTTTACTATTTAAATGATTTATTTTATTATAGAAAATTAATATTAATATTGCTTGAGGAAATTTAAAGTGGAATTTACCTTTGCAGGATATTCCAAATTAGTCAAAAGCTTGTAAAATAGTAAAGGAGTAATTTCCGAGTAATTTCCCTATAAACTATATATATTCCTGATCAGCATCGACAGCAGATTCCATCTAACTATATATGTTATTGTTGGACAAAAAATGTACAACATTTTTCAGAATTTTTTAAATCGTTAAAATTTGGAGGGAAATTTTTAAGTCAGTATGCAGATTTTTTAAACCCTGTAAAAAATAACACAGAAAATCTTACCGAATCGAATTTAAAGCTTTTTTAACTGAGTTATGACCCTTTTAAATTCTATTAAATGATCCCTAAACATCGATTTATCTTGTTTTTAACTGAAACCTAATTTAAGAAACTTTTTAATATCTTTCGCATTCTTAGACTTCATTTTTTAGCTGCATGTTCACAACATTTAGGAGATTGTTTCATTATTATATATATTATATAGTATTTAGTAGATTTATGTATATTTTTGTACCACTTTTTTCTCGCGGTGTGGCCGCACTCATCAAATCTAACATTTTTGCCTCCGGCCGAATGAAAATTTGCATTAAGTGAAGTAGTCATCAGTTATCGGCATTAACATCGGCGAACATCCAGCGTCATGATGATAGCAACGCAGCAAATTTTTGAATTCAATAGAAAAGCCTTGGGTTCATCTGGTTTTCTTTTTTTTTATTATTATTTTTGGTTGGTGGTTAAGGCGGTGCACGGTGGTGCACGGTGGTGCGGCATTGTTTGCTCGAAACTCAACCTCATTTGGAGCAGAAATATGCCAACAGCACTCGGAATAATAGAGCAAACTTCAGAGATGGAAAAGGGGTGCCATTACCATTCAGAGAAAGGTAAAAAAGGGGAGACTTGCGCCTCCTCAGTTGCCTGTTAGTTTGAACGCAAAATCAGTGACATTATAATCGTCCTCATTAACGGTCGTCCCCATCCTTTAGCCCATCCTTATCCTCATCCTCGTTGTCGTTGTCGTTGTCGTTAATATCCTGGAAAACCTACCTCGTCAACTCATCAGCGTCATTAGCGAAGAGCAGCGGAAGGAAGGAAAGAAAATTTCACTAAAAATGGAAAAATGTATGCGGGCCAAGGGGAAATGTGTGATGCTCTAACGATATTAACAGAGAGGATGTTATAAAAAAATATATACAAAATATTTAGAAAGATAGGGGACTATTAAAAAGGCGAAAAATATTGAAATTTATAGATGGGTAAAGATTAAAAATAATATTTTAAGGCAAACCTGCATGCATTTCTATTTGTTTTTGATTTTTCGGGATTTTTAAAATACTTTTCAGCTCAAATGCTTTTAAATATTCTAAGTGAATATTATTTTTAATAAGTACTTAATTAATTATTAAAATACATATATAATAAATACATTTTCAAAGGTTTAGATATTGTTTTTGGGAATTATTTTAGGGATAAAGATATAGAGGAGACAAAAATTGGTTTTATACGTTAGAAAATTATTTATATAAATATATATTTAATTAGAAAAGACGCCTTATCTTATTTAAACACATTACAAATTTTATAATAACAATAATATATGAATTATATTTTATAAAGCATTAAGTTTTGGGAAAAGGCTTACAATTTCCAAGGATATATCGCCTTGGAAAGTTAAGCCTGGATGCTGAGAACCTAACCGACCTCGCCAAATCAATCCATTTTCAATCCAATCCAATTCCCGGCTACCTGGCAAGTTCGTTGAGTTTTCAATTGATAATACACTTGACTGAATCCAGGAGCCAGGATGGGGGCCACACCCCCACTAGGATCCATTCAATGCTCATTCAGACAATTGCACCAGCACTGTTACAAAAAAGAGGGTTCTTTTGCCAACTATTATAATAAAATAAATAAAAAATCAAAGTTTATATATAGATGAATTTTAAACCACTTTAAAAAGAGTTTTCCATCAAGGAAAATCTGTTTAAAAATCTATTTCCATCTCAATTTCCTTTGTTATTTTTTTTTGAGTGCACAAATCTCTCCGTTTGACAGTCAGTCGATTTGTCAATCAGTCAGTCAGTCAATTTGGGGAACGCAATTTTCTATTGGCAGTCAGCGGCAGGAAGCCGGGATTTCAGGACTTTAGGACTCCAGGACTTCAGGACTTTAGTACTCCCAGAAGAGGAAAATATTATTTCTGCATTTTTTTTGCAGCGCTTCTATTTATTATTATATTGTTGCTCTTAAGTGCACTTTCAAGGGGTTGTGTAAATTATTCAGCTTAATTCGGATTCGGATTTGGAATCGGAACGGCAACCACCCGCCATAAAAAAAAAGGGGGAACCACCCTTCGGGCGTATCCTTCATATTTCCCTTTGAATCATTGCGATTCGCTTTGGGTGCTGCTGCTGCTCTCTCGTATTTGTTTTCGCTTCTTCTCCGATTTTTTTTCTATAATTTTGTCCTTGTTGTTGGTGCTCTCATATTTCGCTAATGGCTGCCAGGACTCTGTATATATATATAGACATTTTTTTGTATGTTGCTGCTGCATTGCATTGCGCACAGGAAGTCATTATGGCGCACAACTGCAATGGGGAATTATATTGACTGTTGTCCTCGAGCTCGGGCTCCTCCTCCTCCTCCTCCTCCTGGCTTTTCTTTCTTTCCGCCAAATTGAATGATATCGAATTTGGAATTTCGCAATTTGTGCCCGGTCCAAGTTAATGGATTGCCGGAAAATCGAGGCAAGGCGGAGGAAACCAATTATTATAGGGAGAGGGAGAGTGTGGAGAAGCTGGAAAGTTCTGGAGTTCTAAATGAGCTTTCTTTTATTTTTAGACAATATTTATAATGTTATTAAATGCAATCTTTAGGTATTTTGACAAAAATTTATTGTATAATTAAATGTTATAATATTTTAGAATTAGAAAATAAACATAAATCATTTGAAAGTATAAACTTTTAAGTTGTTATTGAAGTTGTAGCATTTACTTTGTGATTTATTATTTATATAATTTTCTTTACCATGATATAGTAGTACGATTTTCATAAAATTTAACACAAAATTCTAGATTAATAAACAATGTCTATGTATTAAGTTTGATGAAAATCTGTTGAAAACTGAAAAAGTTATATTTTTTTTTTTAATTTTCCGATTGTTCCTATGGCAACTATATATATGTGTATATATATATATAGTCCACCGATTCGCCATGCTCCGATTTATATAGTATAATTATATAGAAAAATAACTCCAGAGTTTCAATCTAATTGTTTAAATTTGTTCCAAAACAGATCTCGCACATCTGTGCTTATGATTCTCAACTGGTTCTCACCTCCCCGGAACGAAGTGACTGCTGCCGGCCGAGTCTCAGAAATGTGTTGTGTTACAAAAGTTGCAAGTCATTGTTTACAAGTGTTCAAAGTTGGTAAGTGATAATACATACTTATTGGTCATAGATACTTATTGATTATAGTAACTTAATGTTCATTGATACTTACTGATTATACTTACTTACTGATTATACTTACTTACTGTCCATACTTACTTACTGCTCATAGTTAATTGCTGATCATAGTTACTTTGTTCTTAAAATCTTCCGATCGTTCCTATGTCTGCTATATATATATATATATATTTGTGTATATATAGTCCACCGATCCATCATGCTCCGCGTTATATACTAGTAAAATTATATATAAGAACAGCTCCATAGTTTCATTGAAATAGCTCATAAAAAAATCTCGCATCTATGCTTATGATTCCCAACTCGTTCTAACATCCCCGGAACGAAGTGACTGCTGCCTCAGAAATGTGTTGTGTTGCAAAAGTTGCAAGTCATTGTTTATAAGTGTTCAAAGTTAGTAACTGATCATACATGCATACTTAGAGGTTATAGATACTTACTGTTCATAGATACTTAAGGTATATTGATACTTATTGATCATAGTTACTTACTCGTCGTAGATACTTACTGATCTTAGTTAATTACTGCTTTAAGTTAATTACTGATCATACATACATACTGATCATTGTTACTTCCTGCTCATAGTTATTTGCTGATCATATACTTTATATTTTACATAGTCGCATATGACTCCTTCACTGAATTGCAAACTTCTGATAGAAATTATGAAACCCAGCAAGGGTATAATAATACCTTGAACCTCAACAGGTTTTCCTTAAATAAATTTTAGAATTTTCCGCCTTGATATTTTTTTATTTTCCACTTGCAGTTGACGCGAAGCTATTTCCTTCGATCTCGTCGACATAAATAAGTTGTTGCATGGCAAATATTGGCAGCTTGAAAGTGGGCCAAAAAGGGGTGAAAATACGGCTAAAATGGAGTGTGAAAAGTTGGCTTAGAAGGGGGGAAAATGTCAAATGCATTGAACGGAAAAGCGTTTCGAGTGACAGAAGTTATTAAATCGAATCAAGTCGCAGGTGCTGTGCAATCATCATAACAATATATTTCCTGCAGGAGTCCAGGAGTCTGGAAAATTCCTCCTAGTCCTTCGACTGCCACTGACAGTCGCTGGGCTTGGGGAATGGAATCCTTCAAGGATCTTAACTAAACGCATTTCTCTTACTATTTCCATTTGGCATTTTGTTGACTTTTCAACTGTTGGCACTGCACTTGCCACCGAGAATTACTTTTCTGGCTTCATTTTCCGCCAAACGCCAAGTACAGTAGGCATTCGAAAAGGGATAAAATCATAATTTACTTTATTAAAATTATTTAAAAGAGTTGTAGAATAAATAAAATGTATTTTGGGATTTATAAAAGGAAAAATAATTGGGAAAAATAAGCAGATACTTTTTGTTTTCTTAGAATTCGCCAATGTTGAGTTAGTAAAAAAGCTTATTTATAATTAAATAAATACATTAAACAAATAAGTAAATAATAAACAAACTAATAAGTAAACTATTGAAGAAATATAATTATTTTTTAAACGAGAGCAGAAAACTTATTAAATTGTTTTTAAAAGGTAGTTTTTCCTATTTAATTGGAACAAATTTTCAAAATATTTATTATAAAAAACCTGGGAATTTTTTTATATAAATATTTAAATATTCTAAATAGTTTATAATATTTAATTAAGTTAAATTAAACTCCCAACTTGTTACCTATTTTAGGCAGCTGAATTGTAAAAAAAAGCCACCTGAAACCCAATTTTAATGGCGAGAAAACCAATAACAGGCCACATCTAACCCCCGTTTCCCCGACAGTTTTTCCGGCGGTTTTCCCCCTTGTCCCCCTCCCCGCCCCGCTCCGCCCGGTGGCACTTCAGGGGCGACGTGTCAGAATTGGTTGACATGTTTGTGACGTGAGCTGTTTGCACTTCATCCTTTTGTCAGTCGATGTGTGTGCGATGATAAAAAAAGTGAATAGAAAATAGAAGAAGCGGACCATTGTGCGCGGCATCTGTATCTGTATCTGTATTTGTATCTGTATCCATCAGATACGCTCGAGTATCCGCTGTCGCTGCCGCTTCTTTATTTCCATTTCCATTTTTATATTTCCATTTCTATCTATTTATTTGCTCACACCGACAGATGTTGTTGCATTGCATTCACCGGTTTCTGGGAAATCGTCATCGCAAATTGCTTAATTTCTATTTCATTTCATTATTTATTCTCGATTATGGAACAGTTTCAGCTGCTCCATCAGCAGGAAAAAATTAATAACAAAGATGCGTGGGTTGAGGAAATTCTCATTTGCATGGCAAAGCCAAAAGAAAATCGAAAGAAAACCTTAAGAAAACATAAAGGGAAATCAGCATCAAAAGAAATATATTTCTTTGCTTTTCCGGTTGGGGAGAGGCGGGGGGTTAAATCCGGAATTAATTCATTTACAAATTTCCATTTGTGCAGCGGAGGATGAAAATTGCCGTTAAGCAATTTCTTTAATTTCTTTTCCTTTCATATGCTAAAATATTGGGTGGAGCTTGGTCAAGATTTATGGGGGCGAAAATTACAAAGTAATATATTAGTACATGTTATAATTTATTTTCCTTAAAATATTTAGAAATAAGAAATATTTAGATGTTTAAAAAACAATTTCTTGTTATGCTTACTTATATTTTTTAACTGAAAATACTCGTAAATTGAGAAACTAATTGAATTTTGTGAGTATTTTGAATCAATTTCACACAAAAGGCTTAAACTTTGACCGCAGCCACATGACAAACCCCGAAAAAAAGGAGATAAATCCCCCAAAAATATATCTTCTATATGTCTGAGCTTCTGAGCTCCCCCTAAAGGATATACATTTTGGCCAGACTTGTTGACTGTGTGTTTGACTGGACCGCAACGAGTGTAAATAAATCGAAGGGAAAACGGTTTGGCAAGAGGATTACACTGGAAACATAGGAAGGGAATTACCTAGGAATTTAATTATGACAAAAAGATTAGAAGAATGTGTTAAAAAGCCTAAAAATAATATTTAAAAATGGTGTTTAGTATTTATTTGGCTTTAAGATTATTTTATTTTCTAGTTTAAAGTGCAATTATATTAATCCAACGGTTTAATTGAGTATTATTTAATAATATTACATGCAGGGATCCTTGATCTTGTATATATTTTCATTTATTACACTTTATCCTTAACAAATTTCCTTGAATTATTGCTCGCAGTGTGCTAGCACAAGGATAACACACGCTCAGAGTCCTTTGCTAAACAACTTCTTGGCCCATTGTCAAGGGGCTCTGAAGCTTTTAGCTTAAACACACTTTGGGCCAACTACTTGGCGGAGGAGGGTTGCTGCCATTGACATATTTGGCTCGTCTCTCGTTTAATTTCATTTATCGTTTTGATTGTGCCAAAGTGGATTGAAATTGAACAGAAATTAAATGCAACTTAACGAAATTGCCAACAAATCACTGGGCGTTTTGGGGCAGGAGAAAATTAAATGAAAGCCTCAAAGTTACGCATACGCAGCGTGGGCCCATTCCAAGGGGCAGGCGCAATGGCCACACACATTGTCACTCATTAACATTCACTCATACAGTGGAAAGAAGAAAAAAACAAATAACAAAAACAACAAACAACAACCCTTTGAGTCCTGCGGCAAAAAAGCTCCCCCTACCCTCTGACTCCTGCTCCTGTTTTTCGTGTTGACACTCGAAAGCTGCGTTTGTTTGCAAACTTTTCAGCGCTCGCAATCAGCAATCGTCCTGTTAGCCGATGCACAAACCCAATGCTAGCTGCCAGCATCCTTTGAAGTCCTTGCAGCATCTGAGCAATAAAATCATGGCTATAAGGTTTATCCTTAAGGGGACGGGGAGAATACTCAAAAGATTTATTTATTGCATTGAAGATTCTTATAGCTTAACCCTTAATTAAATGTGTAAAGTTTATAAAGTATATGAAATAATAATTTTTGGTTTATTTAGAAACTTAATCTATGAAAGATCTTCACAAAAAGTATGTGTATAAAATAATATTAAATTGGTAATTAAGATACATGGAAATTAAGTGCCCCTTGACACTATTTTCATTAAATATACTTAAAAGAAATGATTATATATTTACTACAAATGTTATTATCAGCTTTTATTAAATATAAATTAGTAAATTACAAACATTTAGAGCGTGCCTTATTTAAAATTATACAGAAATTACTTTTATTTCATTTTAATTTACAAGTTAACTTAAATTTTATTAGAAATGTTTTGTTTTGTTTTTTTTTTTTTGTTCGAATTGGAAACTGATTTTAATATTTAAATGTGAAAACCAAATTATGCTGACATAAACATAACCAGAAGGACTTAATATATTACGAGTTCTTTCTATTTAATATATTTTCTTGGTATAATATATTTTCTTTAATAATATATATTATTGTTTTAAGAATTTCTTTAGGAAAACCAGAATATATGTACATATATTCCTACTAAGTACCAAGAAAGCAGTCAAAACATTACTATATTTTCAGTTATGAAAATTTAAGGAAAATTTTGGTTAAATAAATATTTAGGAGCAAGAAAAACTTCACAAAAGTATTAAATTTTATGAAATGAAATTTATTTAAGCAAGATTTTATGTTTTCTTATTAAAGAAGCACTTGAAATGAATAAAAAGAAATTTATTTAGGCTTCCAACTATCAAATAAATATTGAAGGAATTTATTTCTTTTTGTTTCTAATTAAATAACCATATACAAACTCTTAGGGAAATGTATCTAAACCCTGAACATATAATTATTTCAACAAACTTTTTGAATTTCGGACTGAAGAACTGCAGAAAATGTAATAAAGACTTTTTGTTAAACCCAATTGTACAGCTTCTTTTCATAGAACTACAACGAATATATAAATGCATTTTCTTGAAACAAATCTTAATAATTTGTAATTAAATATATGTAATTTCCCAAGTCTTAAAGTCTTAAGTTTAATATTTTTTTTTTGCTTATTTTCTGAGACCCCTTTAAGGCCCCAATTGGAGTTATTCCTGTAGTAAAGAGGCTCTTTTGAGACAATCAGCCAGAGTGGGATTACCTTGATGATTGTCGCGTTTAATTCAGACTTTTCTCTGTTTTATTTACTTCTCCTTTATTTTGTTCAATGTCTGCTGTGGGAGTGGGTAGCGTTTTTGTCGAGTGCTCAACCACTTCAAAGTGCAAATGCCAAATGCACTTGAGGGCACCGAATCATCATCGCTTGATTACTTATTTAGCATTTAGCATTTAGCATTTGGCATTTAGGACGGCGCACCTTCCACGACAATTGTCTAATTGCAATCTGCAAATGCCTATTATGCAATCAAGGATGAATCCCAGAATCCTGAATCAGAAGCCTGAATCAGAAGCCTGAATCCAGAATCCCGAATCCCGAATCTGAATACGATTTTCCCGCTGTTCACGCCACTTGCGCATTATTCAAATTTTGCAATTTTCAAATGAAAAACAAAAGCCAAGGCAGGCTCTATTCAAAAAAAAAAAAGAAAAGAAAAGAAAAGAGGCGGCGAGGAATGGAATGAATTGGAATGGAGAGAGCACAGTCGCCGTTGCCGCAAATCCTTTTATGATAATTTCTCAAGAGTGTCGTCCTTTGATCAAGCAAGTGCCTGGCCGGCACCGTGGAAAAAAACAAAAAAAAACTCATTCAAGCATGAATGTGAATATATGATTTCCAACCACACACACTCGTCGTCCTCATGAGGATTTAATAATTCGTTAAGCGAGATTAAAATTGCCAACTGCAGTCGTCGTCGTCGTCCTCGAAGACGGAATGAACCCTGGGTCCTGGCACCTTCAAAATTCTTCAATTTCTTGGAATATATTAATTTTAATTGGGGTAGATTTTCAATGAGATTTCTAATCGAAAATATAACAATTTGGAAATATATAAAAATGTGTTTAAAGAAAAATATTTCAAATACATATAAGATGTTATAATATGAGTAGGTAAATGTTACGTATACTTTCACTCTTTTCTTTTATAATTTGGGTTGTTTATAAATTATTTTTATTAAAAGAAATAATTATTATTTTCAGGTACTTTACTTTACTTACTTTTCATGCAATTCTATATGCAATTTTGGTTGCTTTCGCTATATAAAACTTGAGTTTGTTGAGTTCTTGCGTTATCCAGCTTATTTTCTTGACTATTCAATATTAGATTTTTATTTTTTCCCCTATAGTTTTCTCAATTTTGCATTTTTGCAAAAGATGGTCTAGAAAACCCTTTGTATTTGCCTAATTTATGCATAATTTATCATTTATTTATATAGTTTTTACCATACTCTATATAATACAAATAATGCCTTATACCCTTTCTCTTCGGTCAGAAATTAATTTACAACATTCATCATGCACTGCCTGCGCTTAATTTTCGCGCATTTTGTGGGTGTGGCGATGAAGGACTCAGGACTCAGGACACAGGACTCAAAAACTGAGGACTGAGGACGGAGGACACGGTCGCAATTTCCACAGCGAATACAAACACACGAATTCATTTGCATAATTTTTTAATACTCCATTTCGCTGGCTGCAGGTGCTTGGTGGAGGTGGAGGTGTAGGTGTGGGTGTAGGAGGTGTAGGTGCAGATGCGTCGGCGTCATCGTTAGCTAACGAGGTGAGGATGTGGATGTCCTGGTGGGTGTCCTCATTATTATATTTCGCTGCACTTACACATGCATACATAGATTCCTCCTTCACTTTATCCGTTTATAATCCCCATCTCACTCTGGTCTCTGTCTTTGTCTCTTTCTGGTGCTGCAAAAATTCTGGAAAAAAAAGGAAATAAGAAACTAAAATTTAACCAAATTAATCTTAAAATATGTTGATTTCCTTTGAAAGATTATACTGCTTATAGATTTTATATTTTACTAAATTTTGTACACTACTTTTACTGTATATTTGAACAGTTAATTCCTTTTTATGATTACTTATTTTAAGAAAGCCAAAATTATGGCAACGATTACAAATTCTTGACTACTAATTATATTTCCGTAAACTCCATATTCTTATGAGATTATTCAAGTCTTAAACTTATTTAAATTACTGATAAAACACTTAATTATAATTACAATTAAACTCTGTGTTAATTACTTGAACTTTTTTATGTAAAAATGTATTTTGTGAGCCACTTTTCTCACTTTAAGTACAGCAATTGGCCGGCAATTAAGCCCAATCGATCAGTTTAGACATCGACCTGAGTGCACTCACTCGCTAGTTATTCATTATCCATTATTCATTATTCCTCCGCCAATTATCCAATCAAAGAGGCGTGTGCAAATTGCTTCATAAGAAAATAAAAGAAAATAAAACCCGGGGAAAAACCGAATTAATTCGATTTGAATTCACACCTTTCGATGCGGGGGCGGATCTATATATCCACGATTTGTCTGTGAGCAGATACATTCTATATGTACATGTGGTTAGGAGGAAAAAAAGAATTTAATTGGTTCCAACGAAAAAAGTGGCAGACCCTTGGAAGGCAAAGCATTTTCGCGCCGTCGGCTGCCTCGTTAAAAAAGGTGAAAAACTGTTGTAATTGTTTTTACAGCCAGCCAAAAGCAGAAGCAGAAGCAGAAGCGCTGCCAAAGAGCCGTCCTCGAGAGTGTGTGTAATTGGTTCTGACTGCTAAATGAACCATTTACCAATTAAACCCGAGACCTGAGAGCCATGAGTGCCCATGTGTGGTGCTGCCACCTGGCTTAGAGAGGAGCTCGATACCGATAGTTTTGCGTTGGCCAGGCTTAAATCGATATAAATCGATCGATTACATTAAGATTAAGTGCTGCTTCTTTAAAATACTTCTTAATTTATTGTCTATATCTATCTTCTCAAGAAAGGCAAATATCCCTTTATATTCGTTATAGGTTTTTCCATATAAAAATCTTATTTTAAAAGGGAATATGGGTTGAAATACAGTGAAGGAATCATTTCCGACCCAATAAATTATATATATTTTTGATCAGCATCAACAGGCGAATCTTTCTAGGCATAAAGTAGAGAAACAAATTTTTGAATTTTTTTTCAACATTTTTGTAAGCCTTTTTTTCATTGTTAACATTTTGAAAAATCGACAAAAATTGAAACAGTTTAAAAATGCAATTTGAGTATGCAGATTTTTTAACCTATTAAAAACTAGAACAGAACAGATTTCCGAATCTAAATTAATGCATTTTTGGCTGATTTAGGAGTTTTCTAAGTTTTGATTGGATGAAAAATTGTCTTATAAAAATATCGAAATATCGGTTAAAAAATGGTATTATAATTTCAGTCAGAAGCTTAAAAGAAAGTGAAGGAGTCATTTCCGACCCTATAAATCATATATATTCTTGATCAGCTTCAACAGGCGAATCTTTCTTGGCATTCAGAAAAGACAGAAAAAAAATTATTTTTTTTTTAACTTTTTTTAGGGGTAAAATTTGGAAATTGAACTTTGAAAAATTGATAAAAATTAATAATTTTAAAAAATGTATATTGAGTATGCAGATTTATTAACCTATTAAAAACTAACTTAGGACAGCTTTCCGAATTAAAATTTATGCTTTTTTGACTTAGTTATGAGAATTTTAAACTTTAATTTGTCGATAAAATTGTCATCTAAAAATATCGATAAGTATTTCGATTTCAATTGCATACTTCACGGTTTTCTTTTGATGTTTTTTAATTTAAAAATTACATTTGCATACATTACAAAATATTTTTATCACACTGTTATCTCTAAGAACTCCGCTCGTTAGCATCCCGCTGGAGAAACTGACTGAAGAGTCACGGCTGAGAGCCAAGAGCCGAGAAAGCGGAGAATTGAAAAGGGGCAGAGCTCCTTGTGTAGCTTGGAGTTGGGTAAACGCTGGCAGTTTGCTGGGAAATCGTTGGAAAAATATATATACAGAGCCGGAAAAGTTGCTGAGCCATCCAGCAGACCATTTTCCACCTGTGCCAAGGAGCGACAAAAGGTGGAAGAGATTCTCAAGTGGTTGGGTGAAAACGCTGGCGAGGATCTCCTTCCACGAGGGTAATTCCAGGCCGATTTGCGTTAATCATGCCATTAATTGGGCTATAATTCAGTCTGCTGAAGAAGTTAGCTGCAAAGTCACCATTTCCCTCGTATTTCCCACATTTATTCAAAGAGTTTTCTTTAATTTCCAAGGACCCTTTCCACGGCAAATCTCTGCGCTCAGCTGGCCAAAAACCCAAGGGTCATGGCTTTTGTTTGTCTTGGGCCAACTGTTGCCCTGCAGGATTTTGTGTTATTCTTCTGCCACTCGAGGACCTCATCACACCTTTATCGTAGGGGGGAAAGGTCAATGCCTAATCCCTAATCCTTCGCACCTCATCGGCTTATTTACATTTGCCACTTCTCTGGTTTGGCCAGGATTACGATTATTATTATATATCCAGCATATCCTGGTTGTGTTTGTTCTCCAAATAATATAATTACAAGTAATTGTGGGCAGGACAACGGACAATGGCTGGAACTGGAACTGGAACTGGAATGTCCTGCCAAAGGACAAGCGACCTGACAGCCTGACAACTGTAGGGTCAATATTTTGACAGAAGAATGCCAAAAACGTAGAGAGTTCCTTTTGCTGATTCTTTTTCCCTTTTTGCACAAAGCAGGAAGAACCGCAGGAAGAAGAGCAGCAGCAACAGGATCCCAAGGATCGCAAGGATCGCAGGAATCGCACTGCTGATGAGTCAGCTTGCAAATATGCAGACAGGAAAAATATATATACAAAATATCTATAAAAATTTAATTATTATTCATTTTTTTACAAAAAATTCGAAAGAATTTGATTTCAAATTGTTCAGATTTGAATTTAACAAGGAATTCGAGTTGAAAATTTATAGAAAAAATTATTTCAAATTATTATTGAAATAGTTTTATGTTCTGTTTTACCAGAAAATTCGAATATCGTTGAAAAAAGACTCTTAAAACACACTTGCCTATGGCCATCATATATCTTAAATATAAATATAACATATATACAGATATAGATATAGCACTCTTTCACTTAACAACAATTGGAGCACACACACACACACTTATACATTTGCCAAGTGTCCACATCTACACACACTGGCAAACATTTGCATGAAAAGACGTTATAAACAGCAAACTAAAATAGAAAAAAAAAAATAAAATAGAAATTAAGAGAAATTCAGGCAAGGATGGGAAAGAAAAAAAAAACATAAACACAAAGTGCAACTCAGATGGCGGAAATGAAAAGAAATTGCATATACATAAGTATGGCTACACTGAGAACAAAAGATGGTGTTACCTGGAAGAGGTTATGAGGAATTTTATAAAAATAAGTAAATGTTAAAATAAAAACACGAAGATATATCAATTCCAGGGTTGTCATCTGCATTTGTGAATTAAATAGTCCCCAAAAGGGGTTGGGAATTGCAGTGAAATTTAACTAAATCTTAAATAAATCTAGTATTTTAGAAATTAAATATAGTATAGTAATATATTTAATTATTTTCCACAAAAATCTCATGCAAAACTAGCATAAAACCTCTGAAAACATGTATTTGTGACACTGCCAGGGTTGCTATCTATATCTCTGAAGCAGATAACTTTTATTTAAAATAGTTTTGGAAATATTTAAATATTTTAAATAGTGATCTCTCTAGTTTCTTTCCGTACACTAGTCCCTGTGTGTGTGTTTGTGTGTTTGTTGTGTGTGAGAGTGTACATAATGAAAAAGTACTTCATTAAAAATCAACAACAACGCCTCGCCCAAGTGTGTGTTGATTTCCATATGAAAAACAACAAGTAGAGAAGAAAAAATCCCACCGAGGAAGTGCTAAGTACACGTACCATGTAAGTGTGCCGTGGGCGGGTCCCTAGGTGGGGGGCGTGGCAGCTCACATTGTCACAGGAAATGAGTTGAGCCATAATGCCGAGGAGAAATGGAGAAAGCCCCTAGACTTTGGCTCAGAATTGAAATTAAAAATGTGTAAATGAAAAAATGAATAAATATGCATGATAGAAGGCAGAGAGAGAGAGAGAGGGGGAGAGAGAGGGAGAGAGAGAGGGGGCAGTGCAAGAATATAATTGCTACATTTCGCATTAAGCAGTTTGCATTTCCATCTTCTCCCCACCCATTGAGAAAATCCACCCCACTTCCGCTGCTGGGCAAATGGCAACAATTGAAAACTTTCTTTGATCTTTCGCATGGAAATTAATTTTCTAGCGCCTTTTTGTTTTGCCGCCCAACTCAGCCCCACTCAGCTCAGCAATTATTATTCGCATTCGTATTTATTCCCCGATAATGGAGGCTGTAAAGTGAGCAGAGATTGGAGCACTCGATGGGAGGCAGCTCGTCCTTTTGGACAATAAAAAGTTTACATAAAAGGTTGTTTGGGTTTACGAAAGCATATTCATAGCATTGGGGGTAGGGCAAGGACAATGACTTCTTTGTTGTTTATTTCTATTAACAGAGGCTTAATAGAATGTTAACTTAATTAACTATGCATATGTGATAAAGAGTTCCATTAATATAACCTGTAAAGGAATATATTGAAATTCTAAATCCTATTATTGTCGAGTTCTACTAATAACAAATGTAATATCAGAACAAAATACAGAAAATAATTAAAAATAAATGTATAATATAAATAGTGACAAGCATTTAAAGAAAAAAAATAAAAGAATGCATTTATAATACGATTCTGTTGGTTATTACTTCATCTATATTTATACTACAATTTTATTCACAAATCCAAATTTAAAAAACTCATAACTAAGCCAAAAATGCATTAATTTCGATTCAGAAAGCTGTTTTGTTCTAGTTTTTAATTGGTTAATAAATCTGCATACTCAATTAAACATTTAAACAAATTTGAAAATTTTTCATTTTTGGAAAATTTCACTGATGTAAAAATTAAATCATAAAAATACAAAAAAAAAAAAATTTCAAAAAAAAATTTCCCGTCTCAGATGGCTAGATCGACTCGGCTTTCGATGCTGATCAAGAATATATATGATTTATGGGGTCGGAAATGGGTCTTTCGTAAGTTATAAGCTTCTGACTGAAATTATAATACCATTTTTTTAACCCATATTTATCTATATTTATATGACAATTTTGGTATACAATTCCAAACTTAAAAAACTCCTAATTAAGCCAAAAATGGATAAATTCCAAATCGGAAAGCTGTTACATGTTAGTTTTTAATAGATTTATAAATCTGCATACTTTATTTTGAATTTAAAAGAATTCAAAATTTTGACAATTTTTACCATTTTAAATATGTAAAAATTAGATGATAAAACGTTGAAAAATTTTTTTAAAAATTGTTTTCTTTCCGAGATGGCTTAATCGAATCGGCTTTCGATGCTGATCAAGAATATATAGGATTTATGGGGTCGGAAATGATTCCTTCACTGCGTTTTGAGCTTCTGACTGAATTTATAATATCATTTTTAGTAGATTTTTCGATATTTTTATATGACTATTTTGTTCTTTTAGTCAAAACTTAAAAAACTCATAACTAAGCCAAAAATGCATTAATTTCGATTTAGAAAGCTGTTCTGTTCTAGTGTTTAATAGGTTAATAAATCTGCACACTCAAATTGAATTTATAAACCATTTCAATTTTTGTCGATTTTTCAAAATGTCAACAATGAAAAAAAAGGCTTAAAAAATGTTGAAAAAAATTTCAAAAATTTGTTTCTCTCCTTTATGCCTAGAAAGATTCTCCTGTTGATGCTGAATATATATGATTTATGGGGTCGGAAATGATTCCTTCTCTGCGTTTTAAGCTTTTGACTAAAACTTTGATTACAAATTAAATAATTAAGTGACCTGGATGTAAATGAACAAAACCTAATAAAATCAAACCCTGGGGCTTAAAAAACTAACTAGTTTTAGGAAATTTACGCTGAATTTTTGATGACAAGCCAAAAATTCCATTCGCTTGGCATTATTCCTGTGCTATGCAAAAATCACGTTTATATATTATGAGTCTCTCCCTGTCTCTCTCTGTCACTGGTTTTATCCTTGGCCACAGCATCCTTCCCCATCCCCCAGGAGCTTTGAGCTCCTCCTTCTCCATGGTATTTTTTTTTCTTCCTTTTTTCACAGTTGCATAATCAGACCATTGCATAATTTTAGACCCACACACACACACACACACGCACACACACAGTCAAGCAGGCAGGACGAAGGATGCAGACCTCACACTATGCCTTACATTAATTATAATTTGCAGCCTGTGAGTGAGAATCGCAGCTTATAATTATGCGAAAAAGTCTGCAGTGACACGCCCACCTCTTCACATTATTTTTTCCCCAAGAAATAATTGAAAATTGCGCAATTCTCACAAGTGGGAAACAGAGCAGAGAAAAACCCCCATCTCCGTTCCCATTCCCATTCCCTTTTCCCGGCATTTCCACCACAATTAACCCACACACATGCCACGCCCCCATTAGAATTATTTCGCTCTCTCTGTATTTTTTTTTTTTTATTTCCCGGATTTACTCGGTTTTTTCCGCCGTATATATTTCTTTTTCTCTTTGGAATTTCTCCAACAAGCGCCAACGCCCTGGCCTGAGGTAGGAAAAAATATATATAGTATATATATATATATATATATATATATATCCCCCTGCATACTTCATGTGTGATTATTATTATCATGATTATTATGCGCAAATTGCAAAATTTCGCGGCAGCCTAAGTAGAAGCCGGCAAGAGAAGGAGTAAGTGAACACTAAGCGAAAAATACCAGGAATTGGGAATGATTTAATATTATTAATCCCAGGGGATGAGGGCGTCTTAGTTTCCCTATAAGTGGTCTTAAAAAACCTATGAGTGATCGGGGTAATTTCATTAAATAAATGTTTTTATTAACAATTCCCAACAGAGGAAACATTCCCAACCTTGTTTAATATCTAGACTATAATTATTTAGATTCAAAAAATAATTAGTTATATTAATTAAATTTCCAAACTCTAAATATTCTCAAAAGCTATAATTTTTGGCCAGTGCAGCAAAGTCCCCCCATATCGTTGGCTTCGGTTCAGGCCACAAATTGCTGCGGTTTCTGGCTGCATTTTCCATTGTTTCACAAAATGGCGTGGTTTAGGCCATGGAGAAGAAGGGGAAAAACATGGCCCAACTGCGGCGAAGGTTGCCTTTGTTTTTCCTCACTTGTTGTATTTTTCTTTCTCGTTTTTTTTTGTGCTTCTGCATAATTGTAATGAAAATTCACACCCAACGAACTTGGGGACAAATCAGCCTCATCATTATCAGGATTATTATCAGACAAGTGGAAACTGAACAGCCGCCTTCCTGTCTTGCCATCAGAAAGAAAGGATATATGGAATAAAAGTGGAATAAACGATAATTGTTTTACAAGAAATTAAAAAAGGAATTTAATAATATCCACTTCCACTTGTTACTCTTAATAATTAAGTGTTTATCTCAAAAATATATAAACTGCAGAGACAGCATTTCCGCAGATTGATATTCATTGTCCTTCGGGTTGTTCCCGGGAAAAGCCTCATAAATTCCAAGGCCCTTGTGGAGGAGGTCCTTTTGCCATTGAATTCTGCCACAAAATCCGATTCGGGTCGAAGTGGTAATCTCTCACTCTCCGTTCGGCGGGGATTTGCTTTGATTGCGATTGCGTGAATGAATATTCCACCGACAAACGGAGAACAAAAAAAAGCGGAGGAAAAAGCGTCACAAAAACAGGAAATTAATCAAAATTCGTGTCGAAAATTGTGGGATTTTTTCTTTTTTTTTAAGAGGAGGATTCGTGTAGGCAGTTTGATTGAAACGCCTCCTTGTGGGTGGTTTTTAATCCTGGCCTTCATGCACTTTCTGGCACAAAGAATTCCGAATGCAGTTGGGTTTTTTCTTCAGGTTTTTTTTTCTTCCTTTTATTTGTTTGTATTTATTTAGAAGAAAGGCTTGTTTTTATTTATGATAACTGCAGATGTCAAAACAAAGGTCAAAGTTGGAGTTAATTGCGAAGGTACAAAAAATGCAGCTTTGTTTAAAGTTCTTGAAAGGGTTTTCATTGGAAATGCTAGAGAAAGAGTGTGGAAAACTTTATAGTTAAGGTATTTTGCTCTATTTTTGGCTTAAGTATAATTTTTAATATTTGTTTTCAGCTTAAACTCTGCCTTGATAGTTTTCTTATACAAAATCTGTGCTTTCTACCATTCAAACATTTTTGAAATATCTTTAAAATATACAAATTAAATAAACAAATAAATAACTTTAGCTCAGAACCCTTGAAATTATTTTAAAAATGATTTTACTTTAGATTTGATTAAGAAATCAGACTTCTTCTTTTTCTCCTAGGAATTTGTTAATCTAAAAGTACTATTTTTTAATATTTTCTATTGCTACAGTCTTTAAATTTTATTTTTGCTTTTGAAACCTAGTAAAAACGTTTAGAAATCTGAACCTAAAAACCAATTACTGGACCCAGGACATCGCCATCACCATCATCTCTTCACAATACTTCAATTTCTGAATATTTTATTATTCTCATATGCAAATCCTAGAGAGCTGTGGCCCCTTGAATGGCTCATTAGCAGCCACCTCCTAACAAAGGACATTTCTCACAAAAAAAAAAAAGTATATATATATATAAAGCAAAGCAGGACCTCTCGTTGGCAACTCTGGCAAAGGACATGGGTCACAGCTTGAAGGCGAAATAATCAAATTTGCGTCACGGGACTCTGTGCTTTTTTTTATTATTACATATTTTCTGCACGCGACTCTGATTTGAAAATTAACAAATCGGAGAGAGGAGAGTGTGGCAAGTGGCAAGTGGGGAGTGTGAGGGGGGGGTGGTGGTACTTTTCGAATAATAAGTAATGATGGCAGCGGCGGAAACGCCTGCAATTTGCCACAATTGAAAGTGGCTGCCTTCCCCCTTTTTTCTTTTTTCTCGCCCAGCAAGCTGCCATGTTTTTGGTTCACTTTTTTTGTTGTTGTTGTATTTCATTCTTTGGTTTTGTGTGTTTTTTTTTTTCCTTTTTTTTTCATTATAGTACTCCCATTTTTGCCGGGCAAAGTGTGTGTGCGCCCCTTTTGGTTGGCTGCCAAGTACCCGCCACCATTGAAAACATCAAAAACTCGGGCGTCTAATTGAAGTCATTCCCAGTTCCCATTCCCAGTCACCAGTCACCAGTCACCAGTCACCAGTTACCAGTAACCAGTTACCAGTAACCAGTTCCCTGTACTCATCTCCCTGTCCCAGTCCACTCCCATTTAACACCCCCTTGCCCCTGGCTGGCTGCTTTGCATAACCGAAATCCCGCTCATACAATTTGATTAACCCATAAACGAGGCGCGGGACCTTCCATCATCATTAGCGAGACGTCAACAGGGCAATGCACTGAGCGGAATTTGGGGGGAGAGAGAATTTGCAGGAAGTTTATTGGGTTTTGTAAGGCAGATTTTAATAGGTGGAATTTATTTTATTATATATTTACTTTAGATATTTTTAGCATTAACTCAGAGACCTTTTTTGGTATTATGAAAGCATGTGTTTATTATAATAACATTTTTCTTATATTTATTATGTAAGTAAGAGATACTTAATGGATTTTTACAGCTTTTAAAATGGTTTAAATTATATAAAGCTGTACAAATATTTGATCTATGAATGAAATTATGATGAAATTATGAATAAATTATTATGATTATGAAAATTGAGCTGTTTTATTCACTGTAAAAAAAGTTAGTCTGAATTTACTTTCATTTATTCTAAAACTATACTGTTTTTGGAATTTATTTTCAATGCCTAATTATATTATAATTATATAATTGTTGTAATTTTTCTGCTCTCTATTTGTATTTATTTCTGTTTTATGGTTATAAAAAATTGAATTTCATGAAAAAAGTAATAAGAGTTTGTATTATTTCTTTAAACTAACAAATGTTTTGGTAAAATACAGTTTAAATTATTTATAATTGATTGCTTAAAATACTATTATTCGTATTCAAAGAAACCCTATTACTTAATACAGCTTAAAATTTAATTAAATATAAATTTAGTACACAAAACTTCACTCTTTAAATAACAAATAAAATTTATTCACCATTTTCTCATTTTTAAATTATTTTGCGACCCCGTCTAGCATTATATGAGTTTCGAAATACCCCTAATTTTCTCTCAGTGCATCGGCCATCGACGGTATGCAGCTGTGCTATGTAAAATTCGGCGGCTGGCCACTTCTTCTGTTACACTTCAATGGAAATTCAAGAGTTCACCGTTTGTCGTAGTTGCGGCCATTTTGGAAATCGCACCCCTCGTCCTTATTCGTTATTATTATTACAGTTTTTTCCCTTCTTTCTTTTTTGTTGCCACTAATTTGTTTTGGCTCTGCATCTTTTTGTTGCCTATTTTCTAATTTCGAGGCTGCTTGCAGCAGCAACCACCCCTAATCACACTCTCCTCCCCCTTTGGCTTGTTGTGTGTGTGTGTAGTGTGTGTGCTGCGTTTAGTGTTTGCCTTTCGGTTTAGTCGAGTGTCTCGAACTCAAAGGCCTGTCCCATAAATTGGTTCGTCGTCATTGTCGAGCACACACTTCGGCCACTTCGGTAGCTCACACATCTAGATATGGTAGATATAGTGATGTACACTGAAAAGAAAAATTATAGAAGAAAGTAAGGCATGTTATTACCCATTATTTATGACAAATGGGTACCAGAAACCTTGGTTAAATGAGTTGAAATTGATTTCAAAAATGTATTTATACATATATATTTAAAATTTACACAAATTCATTATAATGTATTATAAAACGAACTTTTATTTAGAAGAAATAATAGGATATATGTCGATTAAATGTATAATTTGTATAAAAACAAGTGAAATACAATTTTAATATCCAGTAAACATTATTGCATTATCATATTTTAATATTATCTTCTTAGATGATTTAATATCTATTTAATGAATTGATGTTTTTGAGAAACCTTTCTGTTTCTATTCTACTCGATTCTGTCTTAAAGATTTCTATATATAAAATTCTTATAGATTTTTAAGTTATATTATGGTGTTATATGAACTATAATTGTTCATAATTTTTCCCAGTGCATATAAAAATCTAAATAAGCATAAATTGCATTATCATATTTTAATAATATAATATTTTCTAAAGTAAATAGATTAGTATTAAATTAATTGATGTTTTTGAGAAACCTTTCTGCTCCTATTCTACTCTTTTCTGTCTTGCAGATTTCTATATATAAATTTCTTATACTTTTTGAACTTATAATATTGAGTTTTATATTAAGTAAAATCGTTCATAATTTTTCCCAGTGCATATTTTAGGCGAAAAAAAACCCATCTCAGTCCCTGTCAGAGAGCATCCTCGTTGTCGAGTGTTCTTCAATGATAAATCATTTTTGCCGTCGCTTTCATACAAAGCAATGATCGAGTTGTTTCAACGGCTGCCCAGCACCTTTTTTCCCTAATTTTTTTTACTGTGTGTGTGGAAATTAGTGCAGATAATCCCATTAAATGGTATACGCCTATATATAGAGCGTTAATCTGGGGTATCGTCTGTGTATATAGGATGCGATGAGCCAGAGATGAAATTATACGATTTATAAATAGCAAGAAACATTACAATAATAACATAGAATTCTACTATTGAACATAGAATTTTACTATTAAGCATCTAAATTAACAAAAATAGACTAATTCAATTAAAGGAAAATTTAAATTACACTACCATAATTGTTTCTAATAATCAAAAACAAAAAATCTAATTAAAAAAGAGGAGAAAAGGGGAAAAATATGAAATATTATAAATAAAATGTTTTCAATAAAAAAAAGTAAATAATAATTAATACACGTGAAATATAAAATATATGGGTTTTAAGATTAAATCTATAAAATAAATACAGTATTCTCTAAATAACAAATCCAAAATAAATATCTCGTCATAAAATAAACCTTTTTCCAGATATTTTCCTTAAAAATAAATAAAATAAGATGCAAATTAAGCCTATAGCTTAAAACGTAAAGTCTATTAGACTTTTATATAACATTTGAAACGTAATAAAAACGAATTCCTAAAATACTAATAATAAATAATCATAATAATGGAAAATATTTAGCTTCTGTTTTTGATAAATATATGTTTGCACACATTTATTTTCACACAATTGAAATTAAATATAAACTTGGCTATAAACTATTTAATTTACAGTATTCCCTGCCATTTTGGGGCAATTAAATTTGAAAGAAAACTTTCCCTAATTAACTTTATTTCTGCTCCTGCCTTAGCTGGGACACAAACCACCGGCAGGATGCAGGACTCGCCCGTTCGTGTTGATTGCCTTCCCCGAAATTAGCCATAAAACGAGCTGCGCTCACTGCCGCCATCTGTGGGCTTTCGTTTGTAGTTTTTTTTGTCATTTTATTTTTGTTTTTTGTTCCCAAAAGGCAGAAATTAAATTCTGCGCCAGAAATTAATTTTCTCACGTTACCCAAGCGGCGCAAGACAATGCGCGTAGCCGAAAAAAACAATTAAATAATTGAAAACTAAACTCGAAATCAACGGCACAAACAACAATGGACAATGAACAGCAATAACAATAACAATAACACAAACATTAGTAAGTAATAGTAATATGATAATGACGATTATAATTCGCGGCTAATACAAAATGTCCCCTCTTTTCCCACTTTTACGGTAAATGCAATTTAGGGTATTCTTTAATATGGGGAAAAGGCGATTTTTAAAGTGTTTTAGTAACTCTTTGAAGTTTAGTTTTATAGTTAATTTAATATTAGAAAATAAATAATAATAAAATTAGCTTTTAAAGCTATTATCTGGGTATTATCAAGGGTTTTATGGGTTAACTAATTTATTACTTACTTATTACTTATTACTTATAGGGAAAAGTCGATTTTTCAGGTGTTTTAGTAACTTTTTGAGGTTTAGTTTTATAGTTTATTAAATATTAGAAAATAAAATAATAATAAAATTGGCTTTTAAAGCTATAACCTGGGTTTTAACAAGGATTTTATGGGTTAACTAATTTATTACTTACTTATTACTTATTACTTATAGGGAAAAGTCGATTTTCAGGTGTTTTAGTAACTCTTATAGTTTATTAAATATTAGAAATAAAATAATAATAAAAAAATCTACTTTTAAAGCTATAATCTGGGCTTTGACAAGGGTTTTATAGGTTTACTAATTTATTAGGTACCCAAAATATATAAAAAACGGCTCTGCTATTTTATAAAAATGGTATATTATTTATTTGCATCACCAGGCGACTCAATTTAGTATTCCCAATTTATTAATAAACTAAATGATAGACTCTAAATTTCAATTTCCCCTTTGAAACATAGAGTATTCAAGTTTTGATGCCTTCGCCCCGTTGTGTTTCTTTATTTTATTATTACTATTTTTTTTTGTTATTTTTGAGCCCATTATCGCCCGCTGCCATTATGCCATTGTGTCGCAATTAAAGTTTCAACTAATCACACGGCAACAATTGTGTGACAATAATATTTTTAACAAGATTTGTTCAGTGCCCGCTTGGGCACTTGGGGCCGACAGCGAAACAACTTAATTACACAACAATGAATCGGCTGCCTGTTTGTTGTTATTTATGCCATTTTATTTATTATTATTTATTACTGATTTTTCGTGCGATCTTCGTTTGGCCAGCAAGCCTTGCCCGTCACTCACTCATCTCTGAAGCTATTGCCCAAAAATAATATTAAAAAAAATCATATAAAATAACAATCGAGCGAGGGAAGCCCACACAAAAAGTAACTGAACTTTAATTGTTCATAATTAAGTTTGTCCAATTGTGTTGTAGCATTGTCTCTCCCTCCCGAGACAATAATAGTTAAGTAAATAAATCTCGACACATAATTGACAGTCGATTTTGGTCAACTTTCGCACTCGAGCGGTAATTGAATCATTCAACTACCAGAAGCGTGGAGAGCACCTCAAGACGGGGCACCCGGTATCCCCTGAATATCCCCAAATATATACATATATATATATAAACACATATAGCTATATCTGTCTGTGGTTTATATACCTGTATTATGTTCCCAGGTAGTCGGTTCGGGCCGTGTGAGAATCGCACGTCAAAATATTTGCAAAACAAAAGCTTAAAGGTCCGAGCTTCTTGGAACTCGCAGGACATGAGCACAAAAAATAAATGGAGAAAAAAAAACCAGGATTGAGACTGAGACTGAACTGTAGCCAATGGCTGCCAGGTGGAATTTAGTCCTTTTAGAAAATAATGTAGAATATCTCGATATCCGATTTCGACCGAATCAAACTGTTGAGGAAATTCAATATTTATTTTGACAGCAGAATCCCCTCCTTCGGTAATTGTAATTGCAAGTTAATTAACAATCAAAAATAATCCTAAATTCCTGTAAATAAACGAATTCGCTTTAAAAAGAATAAGCAGGCCTCGAAGGATTCGCAGTCCTCTTGAATGAATCATCATCTTGTGTTCCTCAACGAGAGCAGGTTGCCCCCGAAAGAAATAAAATATCGAATTACCCCGCGAAATTCCTGAACTACGCACTCCGTCTCTTTCTTGAATCGCTGTTGCCATCTCTCTCTTCGCTGGCAGACTGCGTGGATCCGAGAGCCAGAAGAATTCGATCCGTTTCGATGCGGTTCGGTTCGATTCTTCAATAGCTGAGTGCTGCCTTCTCAAATTGCTTAATTGCCGCGTGGGCTTTCCGCTTTCAAGAGAGTTCACTGTGGTGGGGGCGTGAGAAAAGCCATTGAAAGGCTTTCCATTTGCATTTTTTACATTTTCTGAGCCGACACAATTAAGATATAATTATTAATGACCCTCTATTGTGTGCTTAAGTTTAGGATTTTTACAGTTTTTTTCTTTTCCAAGTTTCTCCTTATAAAATAATATAGAAATATATGCTTTGGTTGTTACTTTCATATACTCAGTACATAAATTGTGAATAATTACACTAAATTTACTGTGTCTCTGTCTAATATTTTATACCACATACTTATTTAAGGCCTTGAAATGCTCCTTCTAATTTTCAGAACATTTATACTTGATATTGTTTATATACAATATTTCAAGAGCCTCTTAATTTCCAGTTTTCTCTTAATTTTAAGTTTATATACTGTACTTAATAATATATAAACAATTTCCAATATTAACCAGCTTTATACCGACCATAAAAGTTAAAAAAAGCCCCCATATCACTAATTTCTAAGCTTCGAATTCCCCGAAAACCCGTCCCTGTGGCCTCGGCAAGAACTCTCAAAGCTGAGTCCCAAATTTCAGGACAATTGCCCCACGGGAAGTCGAGTTCCTTGAGATGAGGACAATATAAAGTTCACATATCTAACTCTCTTGCCGCAGCAATCCCTAGGGTTCGATAAATTTTCCAACTGCGCAGCCCAGGGAAGGGAAGGATGCTTTCAAAAATTCCAAAAACACACACACACCTAACACATACTCACACAACACACACTACTCTCGGCAAAATGCTAATTTACGCATTTTAATAGTACAAGTTTTTGGCGAAAATTTTAATTAGACTGCTTTTTTTGTTGTGTGTGAGTGTGTGTGTGTGTGTGTGTTTGTGGAAGCCATTGTTAGGCGGGCGACAAGTGTCACAGCAGCAGAAGCAGAACCAAAAGCAAAAAGGGGCAACAAAAACAATTGCAACAACTGCATATAGTTTTTACAACCGAAAAACCCGAATCGGCGGCACTCGTTTTTTGGCCATAAATTGGCGTCCTTCATTGAAACGAAAGAGAATCCTTCGATCCTGCCGACCTCTCTCCCTTCCTCACCCATTCCCTCTCCCTCTCGCTCCCGCTCTCTTCCTTCCACCGAACAACCCTGCCCATGCACTCTCTCACTCGCTCACTCACACAAAATGGGTGCCGCACACACTCTCACATTGTGGCACGCACACAACGAAACCCAAGCTCGCCACTGGAAGTGCCTTGGAAGCACTGGAAGTCGCTGAGGGAGTGCAAGCAGTGCGACTAGCTGGCCACTGGAAAGGTAGCGCCGCTCTGCTCACTCCAAGGCAACGACTCACGTCGCACATGCGCCATGTTGCCGAGGGGAAGTGCCTGCTATAGCTGAACTGCTCGCACCAATGGTCGCCAGAGCAGTGCAGATAGCTGTGCGACCGAGACCGCCCCTGAATATTTACCGTTGCCGGGCAGAGCAGTCGACGTCGGCGACGCAGTCAGCGTTTGCTGGCGCTGCTGCTGGTGCTGCTGCTGCTGCTGCAGATGTTGCTGCGATTGCTGGTACTGCTGCTACTGCTGCTGCTGCTACTGCGTTTGCCATGATTTGAGGTCCTCGCAAAAACGCGGCTCTCGCCTTAGCCGCTTTGCCGCTTGCCGCTTTTACCGTTCACCGTTTTTGTTAACTGAATGCGAATGCGAATTGCGTACTGCGAATGCTTTTCCTGGGCCAAAGCCAAAGCCAACCACCAGCAACAGCAACAGCAACAGCAGCAACATCACGTCGCTTTCTCGTTGCTGCGACGACAAAACTCCTGGTGCACATTAAGTCAGGCAACAGTTTAACGTGGAAATTATTGCGAATTTGTTGTGTGTTTTTGCGCGTGCCAAGCATCACGAAACAAAAAATTATAATAATAAAAAAGGCTCGTCAAAAAAAAAAAAAACAAAGAACAAGAGCCATTCAGTGCTTTAATTTTTTTTCTGTTTATATTACGGGGCGGGGAATATGTCGTCTTATTAAATATTAAAAATAAGAAATAATACATACAGTAATTAAAACAAAAAAAAATGCCGCAACGTTCGCCGTTTGCCATTCAGGAGCTGCTTGGCCTGGCAGTGGCGGCAGCTACCACAACAACAACAACAACAACAACAGAGCCAACGGTTACACCAACAGAAACACCAACAGATTTAACAACAACAACCACAACAGCAGCAACAGCAGCAGGAGGTGCAATATCGACGAAAGAGCGGCAAACGCCAACGCCGCCAAAGATAACAACATCAGCAACAGCATCAGCAGCAGCATCAGCCGCATCAGCAACAGACTACAGGGATCACCATCAAATGACCATGGCGGCCGCCTCGCGTATGGCCTACTTCAATGCCCATGCAGCAGTTGCAGCGGCCTTTATGCCACACCAACTGGCCGCTGCAGTGCACCACCATCATCACCATCATCCGCATTCGCATCAGCATCAGCATCAGCATCCACATCCACACCATTCGCATCCACATCCGCATCCACACCATCCGCATCCACATCCGCATCCGCATCATCCAGTCGCTGGAGTAGGAGTTGGAGGAGGAGGAGGAGTGCCGCCACCGCCGACCCTGCAGCATCACCATCCGCATCATCCGCACCATCCGCTGCTGCATGCGCAGGGTAAGTCAGCAATAATCACCAAAAATAAACAATATATATATTAATATATAAATTAATATATAAATTATATTTTGAAACCTATAATTCCAACAAGAAAGCATTTAGTTAACTTAATTTTAACTTCTAAGTTGAAAAATATTATGTTTACATTATATAATAATTTTATATCTTGTTTTCTATAAATTAATAAAAAGATTTGTTGAATAGTTTATAGTATTTATAACTCTATTTATATGCTTTACTTTAAAAACGTATTTTTATAACTTGTGTTCTATATCTTGTTTTTATATCTTGTGTTCTATAAATTTATAACAAGATTTGTTAAATAGTTTATAGTATTTATAACTCTACATATTTTACTTTAGAGTATTAAGTATTTAATTTTTTTATTATCAAAGGGAAATAAAACTTTGATACATTCATTTTATTTATAAAATGTACTAAAGACACTGTTATAAACCCAAGAAATTCCTAAGTAAAGAACAAGAACTTCTATAAGGAATATCTTTCAACAATTACGATCGAATTTCAATGATATAAACTCATAAATGTACATTTACGTTTCAATTGGAAGCTCTTTTTTCAATTAATAAAACCCTCTCTCTGTTATTTCCCCCTGTGCACAGGCACAATGACAATCAAAGTTTAAGCGCAATTAGCAATCGCAACTGGTTTTGTCACCTGCCAAACGTACTGCCACAGCAGTTTACAAATATATATAAATAAATATATATATATACAAATACACAGACATTAAATGCAATGCGGTGTCTGGAGTGCCGCTTAGTTAGCATAAAAAAGGAATTAATCAACGGGCCATCGTCCAGGCAAATCAGCTTTGGCCTCAAAGGCCCCCGCCCTCCCCCACCTGCCACAGCCCCCAAAAGCACTCCACTCGAAGGCATCGTCAGTGCCACACACACACATACACACACACACACCCATTTCCCCTGCTAACCTCCTCTTTGCCTCCTCCCCAAACTCACCAAACTCCCCAGCTCACCACTCGCCACTCAAGTTGAGCTGCTAATTGCAATGGCAATTGACTGTGCGTGTGTGTGTGAGTGTGTGGGTGTGTGAGAGAGAGAGAGTGTATTTTGCAAAGTGTTGCACTTCGATTTCACTTGTATATGGAATCGATTTACTACTCTTGGCTAAACCCAATTGCTTACCATACTAATTTGGGAAAGGAAGAAACAAAACTTAATAAGGTAGTACAGTCAAATACACAAAAGTGACCTTAATAATGCTTTACAAACAACTAAGGTCACACTTTTCCCTTAATAAATGATAGGTGCAGTCAGGTATAATTTTCTATTTGAAATCATTGCTTTATAAGATTGCACTTTTACCACATTTAAACCACTGTCTTGGGGCTTTGTTTTGCGATCAGCTCAAGGCAATAACACACACATACACACACACACTCGGAGAAAAACCCACACAGTCTGTGCAGTTGCTCCGGCTTAAAGCTCATTTGCAGGCAGGCAGCAGAGGCAAGTGGCAAGTGGCAATATCATCCCAAGTCGTGGCGATGACAGCGAAGGCAGATAAACAGAAAGGCATGGAACCCAAGATATATGCAGAGGGAGTGCTACACTGTTAGAAAATGTGCAAGCTTAATGTGCTAAAAAGAAAATAATAGTTCAATTATTTATATACAGAAAAAACCCTCTTAGAAAAATTGTATACATTTACTCTTCACATTTAAAGTGATAAGTAATTGTTTGCGAAAGAAAAACGCTGTAATTAAGTGATAAAATAAAACAATTAATACAATTAAAACTAAAAATGATTCTTTAAGATTTAAACAAATGCAACCCTATATTTTATGTTTTAATAACAAATCTTTTGCTCTCTATGCTACTTTTCTTATTTTTCAAAGATTTCATAACTTACCTGGCTCACGCCCCAATTTTTCCCCAAGTGCATTGACCGCTGGACTCCGATAATCTTGCAGATTCAAGTGGCAGCTGTTATTATTGTTATTATTATTTTAATTAGCGTTGAAATGTCATCGTCATCTCGAAAATCTCCGATCTCCAATCGCTCTGATTCACTGTGCCAATTTCACTCGCCACTTCACGTATCCGTATATTTTGATTTTTCGATTTGTTTACGCCGCCACTTCCGGACCCCTTTCTTTACATTTTTTAAACAATTTTTTATACATTTTTTTATGGATTTACTTTTTTTTATTTGCAATCTTTAGTGCTTTCTTTTCCGCTGGTTTACTTCTTCCACTTTGGCCGTGTTTCGGCTTTACTTTAATTATAATATTTTGTTGTTGTCGTTTATCGCACATTTCCCCACAATTTGGGCTTAATAAATGTGAGAAAGAACCTTGTTGTTTGCTACCCTAATTTATTAGGGGAATATACTTTAGACAGAAAATGTATTAAATAAAAATATATAAATATTTATGACCACTTACTTTAAATATCACATTATAAGTTAGCTTTTTCTTTATAATTTATTTAGAGATATGCCCACTCCACCGTTTTAGGGTACTCTCTAGTCGAATAATAATATCAATTCCCCTCACTGACATTCTTAGGGGTTATGTTATGCTTTTTGGTTTATTATTATATTTTGGTTGCTGTTGCTTTCCGCGTTTCATTCGCGTCATCGTATTTAATTTTGCATATTGTTGACTCGTTCTGCTCTTTATACGGCTTTTTCGGGTGGCTACAGTTGTTGATTTTCTACCAATTTTCGTGGCCCGTGGGTTGTGGGGTTCGCCAATTAAAAAATCGCATTCGGGCGGATTTCCTGTCCGGCTAAAACAGCATTTTAACACCCGAAAAAAGTCTGTGTCAGAAGAGGAGCTGCTAGCAATTGGCGCCCGCCATTAAGTGCCTTTGATCTTTTACCAGACGATGGCGATGGAAAGGAAAACCAAATCGGAAAATTGGTTACCCAACAACAATGAAGCAAAACGAAATAATAATACAATACGAAAAAAAAAACGAACAAAAATGAAAAGAAAATCCCACATAAAGCTGAGAAAAACCGACTGAAAACAGTACAACAAGCGCAAAAGCGATTTTTCTTCGTTTTCCCTCCAAACATTTAATTGACAATTTTCACTTTGGCTCTCTGCGCGTCGTCGTCGCTTTGTTGTGACAGTCGTTTTGATGTGTTTGCACACACACACACACACACACACACACACTCACACACACCCGCACACTCACACACCCCGTTTTGCCTTGGTATTTGTGCACTTGTCGAAAGACGAACAAAGGCTCTGCATATTTCGCATTTCACAAAATAAGTCAAGACGCGAAATTAACCATTTAGGATTTACGCTTTGCCTCGGCGCCAATATATATAAATATCTATATATTTGTTTAAAAAATATATATATATATATTTATAATATATAATGTGTTATTAAACAATATATTGATTAGTTATGCAAGAGATCTTTAAGAAGGGTACTTTTTATTCATTTTTATTTAGCATTTCATATTTTGTTCTTAAGATAACTGCTTTCCTTTCTTGTTTGAATTTTTTTTAATCATAAAGAATGATTAAATCCAAAGTAAAAAAATGAATGAATGACTTTTTAAAAAACGTTTTTCTAGAAAAAATGTATAGGAATTAATAAAATCAACATGATTACCTTAAAAAACGTCTTAACGAGAGTTTTAGTCAGAAGCTTGTAAAACAGTCAAGGAGTCATTTCCGACCCTATAAACCATATATATTCTTGATCAGCATAAACAGGCAAATCTTTCTAGGCATAAAGGAGCGAAACAAATTTTTGAAAAAATTTTTCAACATTTTTTAAGGCTTTTTTTCATTATTAACATTTTGAAAAAACGTCAAAAATTTAAATAGTTTTAAAATTCAACTTAAGTATGCAGACTTATTAATATATTAAAAACTAGCACAGAACAGCTTTCCGAATTGAATTTTATGCTTTTTTGGCTTAGTTATGAGTTTTTTAGATTTTGATTTGTAGAACAAATTGTCATATAAATATAGGTAAATATCGGTTCAAGAAATGGCATTATAATTTCAGTCAGAAGCTTGTTTCGGTGTGAAAAAACCATTTCCGACCCTATAAATCATATATATTCTTGATCAGCATCGAAAGCCGAGTCGATCTAGCCATCTCAGACAGAAAAAAGTTTTGAAATTTTTTTTGTGTATTTTTATGATTCAATTTTTGAATCTGTGAAATTTTGGAAAAATGGAAAATTTCAAAGTTTGTTTAAATGTTAAATTGAGTATGCAGATTTATTAATATATTAAAAACTAGCACAGAACAGCTTTCCGAATTGAATTTTATGCTTTTTTGGCTAAGTTATGATATTAGAAAAACTTTGATGTAAGCAAAAAAAAAAGCATATAAAAATATAGTATTTTAATAATTAATAATAATTTCATATAGGTAGACTACACATATCTGGGGTTCTCTTACAAGTATAAGAAATGCCAAAAGTAATAAATATTTCTAATTCCACCAAAGAATCTTTATCAATAAAGCAGAATTATAATCTGCATAAGATGTACAAATACATTTTATTTGATATTATTTATATATTATTTGTATTATACGTTATATTATATTATTATTTATATATATATTCTGCATTTATATAGATATATATGTATTGAAATATTTTATATACAAATCTAGAGTAAGTTTTGATTATTGATTCCCCAATTATTTAGTTTTTGTTAAGCTCCTTCGATCAATAGACAGAGAATATTGACTTTGTGTTGCAATCGATTGTCGCCGGAACTGCTAATTGCTGCCTGTCAGATCTCCCTCTTTCCAGTATCTTGGGATATATTCCGCCCTTTGATATTTGAGCCACTTTGCTAATAGCCTGGCCCCCTCGCTTAGAACACATGTTTGTGTCTTTCGCTTCGCCTTGGCTGATAAAAATATTCTTAATTGTAGTTTCGCCTCGGACACACAATGTGTGCGGTCGGTTGTCTTTTGACTTTGCTTTGATTTTGCGTTGACGTAAATTAGAAAACGACTAAAAAAAAACAAAAAACGAAAAGCAGCAACAACTAAAAAAGTGTGGGAAGTACTAGGAAATCGTTGAGTGGCACCCCTTTCCACGTCGCCGCCTCTGTGCCATCCACTTTTAACCCCTTTGACCTCACGCTTTCCACGCGGCATTGTCTGAGGTGTGAAAAATGTTCCTCGTCGGCGTTCAACGAGTGCAGTTATTGTTTCACTTGTTGTTGCTGCACTTTTCCCCCCCTTTTTTTTATGTTGTTGTTATTGTTTTTTTTTGCATAATTTTTTGTGTTTTTCGTTGGTTCGTTTTTTTGGGCACTTTGTCACACTTTTTCGCTTTGATTTTTTGCGAATTTAAAAGTCAATTAAAGCAACTTGACGAACGAAGTGCCGAGTGCCACTCAAGGGGTTAATTTGTCCATGTCGCTGGGTGTGTGTGAGTGAGTCTGTAGGGGTGTGAGTTGGGTTTTTTTTAGTGTAAGTGTAAGTGTGCAGCGTTGATTCACAGCAGCGATATTCGCATTAAGCGGAATTAGCCGCGATTATTTTTTAAAAAACGAAACGAAATTCATTCACCATAATTCACACAAATAAATAATGAAATAATTATAAAAGTCCAGACGGAAATAATCAGCCAGATATTTTGAAACAGTAAAGCTTTAATTTGGATTTTTATTCTTATTTAAATTAAACTGTGTTTGGTGCTTTGAAATGTTCATTTTAAGTATTATTTTGTATAATAAAAATGGTGAAGAAATTCTGTTAAATTCAATTTTATTACCCTAAGGTTTATAAATATAAAAGGCTTAGTTTTTAGCCTAAAATAAGCCATTTAAAATCAGTTTTTTGGACACCAAAAACAAGGCAAGGTTAAGCCATTTTCTTAACAAATAAATTCCACAATTCAATTGTAAAAAATAATTGGAAAATATACATTTTTCTAATTCGTTTTTCACTCTTTTTATAGATTCCTTATAGCCAAGTTAAACTGTACTTAGTACTTTTGTATATAAGCATTTGTATTCATGTATTCATAAGCCAGATATTTGTGCCTCGTCACAGGGCAATCAGAGCCAGGCAATTCGTGCTCTAAAAAATGATAAAAAACAACCCAAAAAAGTCACTGTGAATACCAAAAGGGGTTTATGTCCCATATACAGCTAGTAAGACCCCCTTTTTTTCTGTAAAGGCACGCCCCTGTGCTGCGCTAATTTTATAACGCAAATAAACACGATTTGGCACTTGAGTTACCTCGGCGGCTGCTTTTGCTTCTTCAGCGGCTCGAAAGTGGGATTTCGGAGCGGATTTGGCTTGGTTTTATATATATACACAATTTTTGTATATTTTTGGTTTTTGAAACTGACATTTTCAGTGGCTTTCACCGGCAGCAGCAACAGCAACAATCAACAAAAACTACGACTGCTAATTATTCATGAACGGCCATCTATCTGGCTATTTGGAGTGGCGGCTACTCAGCAGTTTTTTCCCCCTTTTTTTAGGCTGGAAATTGTTTCAATTGCCGGCCACGATTGTGATTCACCTGGTCGAGAAATGAGTGTATTCACTGTGGATAAAACACACTGAATACACTCAAAGAGTTGAGCATTTTGCATTGATTTTTACTTGGGAAATGCAAGGAAATGCAAGGGTTTTAGGTGTAAAATATATATAATATATTCAAAAAATAATAAGGTGGTATTGTTTTAGTTTAAGGAATTAATTTGATTAATAAATTGATTTATTTTCTCGTTTATTTAAGTCACTTTAACTTTGTTTTTTCACTTTCTGCTCTTTGAAAAAAGCTTTCTCTGTTTCTTATTTATTGTCGGAAAAAAGCCTTGTTAAATTCCACAATTACACTGCTCAAAAGTCTCTCTGTTTTAATTAATTCACTTGATTTTCACTCACGACGCCAGAGATCTATGAATGTACTCATGAACTTCGATTGCTGAAGGGAACTGGAGCGGCTACTTGGCATGACCGCCGGCGGTTGCTCACGATCGCCTTGTGGGGTCCTCAAGTAATAGTTTTCCCCTCCCTTTTCCCAACATTTGCGGGATTTTTCCCGCTACAAGTTCGCCGCAAGTCCCCAACCCTTCCGGTTAAGCAAAAAAAATATATGAAAAGGAAAAAACGAGACCCATATCAGCTATTGTCGGGCGTTAATCAGTTTATAAATACTTCGTCACTTGCAGTTTTCCCCCTTCTGTTTTGCGTTTTGTTGGTTTTTTTTCTTCTTTGGATTTTGTTGTTGTTTTATTTATTTGTTCATATTCTTTAGAGAAATTTTTGCGCCATATATTGGATATCAAGTTTCGCCAGCGAACGGAATTCCTGGTAGAGAGCTAATAAATGCGGTTTGATTGTACGAAATCATCATCAGGAAGTATCGAGGTCGTTTCTATAATACTCTTCCAGAAGGTTAAATATATATAATATATATAATTTTTAAATTTTATTGAATAAATTAAAGATAAGATAAGATCTTATCCTATCATTAATTAATTTATTATCCTAGAATAAATTAAATATAAGATAAGATAAGATCTTATCATTAATTTACTCTATAAAACGAATAAAGATAAATAAAAGATATATTTTAAATTGGAGCGTTAGTTAAAGTTATAGATATAACAATATACAAATAGTTACAACTAATTAAAATTAATTAAAATGTATTAAAATTAATTAAAAATTAAATACAATTCAAATGTATAAATGCATGCCTTATTTTATATATAATTTATTTAACTTGATATATAACTTAATTAATACTTTATTTTACTTTTATTATCAAATGATACATCTTCCTTTATTCTTTAACTATCCTAACATATTCAGTGAAATGTACTACAATTAAATAATCTTAACCCTTAGTTGCCAGGGTATCCAAACTTGGTCTTGATTAACCCGACCTTCGTTCTCATTATTACTACAATTATTATTACTATTATTATTATTATTTAGCCTTCGTTTATGTCGGGTTTCCCATTGTTTCTCCGTTTCTCGAAATGCGTCACCGAGAAACAATTGAGGGTAACGCCAGTCGCAGTTTCAGTTCCCGAACCCGAACCCGATCTTAAATACCAAAAAAAAAAAAAAAAAAAAATATATATATATATATATATATATATATAAGAAAAAAAAGAAAATAATAATAAAAACAAAGCGGAAAGCAAGCCCAAACGAGACGAACGCCTTGAAACAATGAAACATCGACCAGAAATTAGCGCGGTTGTCTGTCAAATTTGATTTTGCTTTGATATGTCACTCCCCTTTGTTGTTGTTGTTGTTTTTTTTATTTTCTGGCTCAAGGGGTTAATGGGGAGTAGGGGGTTAAGGCGGGCTTTCGGGGGGGAAACTGCAAGGAGAGCTTCGTCGAAGAAGGAGAGTCTCGACTTTGACATCGAGGTCGCCGATTTGCATTTCTGAGTGTCAGCGATACACTGAAAAAGGAGACTTGCATAATTCTTTATGTACAAAATAATAGAAATATTTCTTTTTTTAAATTATGAAATAAATTAAGGAAATAGAACATAAGTAAATATATATAATTGTAATAAAATGTACTGATTTTTGTACTTCGGATTAACTTTTAATGGTGCTCAGACTGGCAATGTTTTTTCTCTCTGTGTACAAGTGTCAGGCCATGTGCATGCTTCGTCCTTCTTCTCCTTCTCGATTTATTGCGCTGTGGGGTTAATTCGGAGGCCCTTGTCTGGCTAATAAATGCCAAGTAAGTTCCATGGGGCACAGTGGACTCTCAGCGGATGAAATATATATTTAGTCAGTATATATATTTAATATATATCTATTGATTATATACAAATATGATTTAGGCCAAATCAAAGTCTCTTAAATATTATAACTAAGCCAAAAATGCATTAATTTCGATAAGGAAGGCTGTTCTGTTCTAGTTTTTAAAAGGTTAATAAATCTGCATACTCGAATTTCTTTTGAACTATTTCAATTTTTGTCCATTTTTTAAAATGTTAATAATGAAATAAAAGGCTCAAAAAATATTGAAAAACAATTTCAAAAATTTGTTTCCTATTTTTATGCTTAGAAATAATCCCCTATTTATGCTGATCAAGAATATATATGGTTTATAGGGTCGCAAATGACTCCTTCACATTCTTTTAAACTTCTGACTGAAATTATAATACCAATTTTAGTCGATATTTCGATATTTTTATATGACAATTTTTTCAACAAATCAAAGTTAAAAAAACTCATAATTAAGCCAAAAATGCATTAATTTCGATTCAGAAAGCTGTTCTGTTCTAGTTTTCAATAGTTTAATAAATCTGCACACTCAAATTGAATTTTAAAACTATTTAAATTTTTGTCAATTTTTCACAATGTTAATAATGAAATAAAAGGCTTAAAAATTGAGACAAAAATTTTTTTAAAAATTTGTTTCCCTTTTTATGCTTAGAAATATTCGCCTGTTTATGCTGATCAAGAATATATATGATTTATAGGGTCGGAAATGACTCCTTCACTGTTTTACAAGCTTTTGACTGTAATTATAATGCCCTGAAGGTGTATGTAACATTAACATTAAGGAATACTTACATGATGTTCTAAATGATTTGCTATTTTACCTTTGTATATATTAAAACTTTTCTTATATTTATTTTTATTTTCAGGATTTCCGCAGTTGAAAAACTTTGCCGCCGGAGCCGGAACTTGTTTGCCCGGTAAGTTCACTTGAAGCTTGAACCAATTAATTCCGAAAGCCCAAAGGTAGGCCATGCATATATGTACATATATGCGAATCCTTTTTGCCGATCCTGGCGAATATCCTTTGACCGTCAGAGGTCGCTGCGGCCTAATTAATGGGAATTCCTGCGCTTCATTTCGAGCGTCCTGGCGTCCTTTTTAGGGGGCGTGGCCCGGCAAAGGGAGCCAAAAAGGGTTCCCGTCAGCGTAAATTTCACATGTCGCGCACATAAATTCTCCAAATTGCTAATAAAATAAACAATTTAGCTAACGGAAAAGAGAGAGAGAGAGCACACACACATGGGGAGACAAAAGTCAAATAATGAAATTTTCATTTTCATTTTGTTGCATTCGTAACGGGCAATAAATATTTTCAACATACGCTTTTATACGCAATTTGCACGCGCATACATCTCTCCTCACATGTCCTGCGTGTCCTTCTCCCTCTCTCTCTCTGTCTCTCTCTGGCTTAACCCTTTTCGACACACACACATATGAACAAGGAGAAACAAAAGGCAAAAGGCGAAAGAAGTGCAAAGCTCACACACACACACACATAAACTTGTCTAATAAGAAACGCTCTGGAAAAACTGGTTTGAGTGGCACAGAGGCGTTGTTCGAGGAGGGGGTTTCTCTTGGCTTACAGAAGGGGTCGCAATGAGTGCGCCAATAAATTGAAATGTCTGCCAGTGGAACGAGCTACAAAGGCCTCGACATATGTCAGGACATCAGCCAGAATTGATGGAATACCTGAGGATGGAAAAAAAAGGAAGGAAATCGAAGAAAAGGACGAATTCCTTGAATACTTTTGTTGTTTTTCTATAATTAAATTTGCTTGATCTCATTAGCTTATTGATATTATATTTCTAGACAATAGAAATCAATTTAAACCTTTAGTTTTACATTTTTAGTTTGGCTGAAGCGACTTTTAATTCAATTTTAATTGAAATGAGTTTAATTCTCACTTGAGTTTAGATTTGTTTAACAAATTAAATATACAATTTAAGAGTCTGCCTTTGTGCCTGAAAATGCAAAAAGATATTGTACACTAGGTATATTTTTTATGCATATCTTTTTGTTATTATAAATATAAGTTATGAGGTATTTATTTAACAAATTAAATATAAAATTTAATGTGCTTAAAAGTACACAAAGATATTATACACTAGGTATATTTTTTATGCATTTCTTTTGGTTATTATAAAAGTTATGAGGTATTTATTTAAATTTTCTATCGATTATTTATTAAGTATTTTTATATTGGTTTTATTTGATTAATATTATCATTTATAGGTACAGACAATCTTTTCTTTACACAAAAAGTATTTTGTCAGTAAAAGATTTTGCTGAGAACCTGTAAATTTGTAATTTAAAATATCTAATTGTTATGAAGAAGTTATTTATTTACTTCTTATACTTTTCATTAATTATAATAATAATATTTTCTTTATTTTCTTGTTAGTTTATTGATTCATTTCATTTAGAACCAGACAAGGTTACCTTGTTTATATTTCTCTTCCAGAAGAGTTATTAGAATTTTATTTACCAAAGTATGGAAAAACCTTTTAATACTTAATATAATAATATACTTTACTTAATAGGTATTTTATATAATTAAATTATTATTAAAATATTATTCCCTTATAAACATATTTATTTTAAATCCCTCGCTTAAGGCTGTTGCATCCTTTTAGCCTGTTGGAAGAGCTCTTAACTCTTTCATTATTTTTTTTTTGTCAAGATCTTGGGCCTACTTAATTGCCCTTTTGTCACTGTTGTTGCTAGTGTTGTTTTTGTTGTTGTTTTTATTGCTGATGATGTTGCTCCTCCTGGTGCAGTGAGTGGCTCCTCCACTAAGACTCTAATCTCCGACTGGGCCTGGCAACACGAACTTGGCCACTTGGCCACTTGGCCGCGCATTCTTTCCATTCTGTTTTTATGGGGCGAAGTGCCCTGCTTGAGTCCTCCACTCGACGCCTGCATTCTTGCAGAGAGCGCGCTGGGAAAAGTCTCGGAAAAGCCGAGAAAAATGAAGGAGGAGGAGCAGGAGCAGGAGCAGGAGCAGGAGCAGGAGGAGAGCCACTTTTGAGCCATTTGCTGCGAGCAGATTGCAAGACAAGATTACACAAAAGCCAAGGAAAAGGCGAGTGGGAGTGGGAGTGGGAGTGGGAGGGACTGAGAGACTAAGACTGACAAGTAGGGCAATTTGCCTTGAAAAGGGGGTGGCAAAGTGGGAGGCTGCTGCATCGTGTTGCACTTGTCATGGCCAAGATTTTAATTGGCATTTTTTCCCCCGTTTGTCGACTGCCCCCCCGTCCCTCCCGAGTCCTTTCTTCCCGAGCGTGTCTAAGTTTTATTTGCTGGCCATGTCGAATGGCAGCCCCTTCCCCTTACCCAGGCCCAAACCCTTAATTGAAACACGCAACACAAACAAAATAATATATCTGTATATATAAAAAAACGATGTATAAAAAAGAATTGTTTGAGAGAAACACATTGAGGCGTGTGTGAAGCGAAACCAATCGCATTTCATGTCGCACCAGTTTCCTGAATGCGTAAACATGTTGCCAAAAGATGGGTTAACACACAGGAAAGGCATGGGGGTGACGACAAAGGGTTAAAGCATCCCCACCTGTTCAGAGAAAAACATCAGTTGGTCACACTAACAATTGAGATATCAGGTTGGTTTTTTGACTTATCTTAAAATTTTTTAAAATGGAAATTTAATTAAACTATTATATTAGTCTTTATCTTTACCTCTCTTATTTCCTCTGCTTTAAGTATACCTTTCTTCACCTCTATTTCTATATCTTCTGCTTTAAGTTTTATTATTTCAATATTTTACTTTAATTTTTCTCAAATTAGATCCAAAAATTTGCACCTTTTTTGTACAGGCTGGCAATAAAAAGTGAAAGAGCAAACATTTAAGTGCAAAAATTGTGCTACTTTTAGTTTTTTTGTTGTTGTTTTTGTTGCTGTTCATTATAGTTGTTTTAACTGTTGTTGTTGTTAATGCTGCTTTGCACTTAAAGTAAAGTTCGCTGAGTTCACCTTGCGCCGGTGAAGCGGAAAGGTGGCCTAAAGTGGGGCCAAAAAGCGAACGGGGAAGAGACAGTTAGCGGGTTAAAATCACTGACAGGGGGTTAAGGGGACACAGTGATATTAATTTGGCTATTTTCCAGCCAAAACAGACGCTATTTAAGGTTTAAAATAGCAATTTAAAGTGGTTTTAAATAAAAAAGAAATATGCATATATGATTTTTAAAATTATCTTTTTTCATAATATATTAGAGTTTAATTTAAGAAACTCTAAATACTGCATACTTTACACTTGGGAATTATAAGCAAAGCAAAGTAAAATTTTATGAAGAGATGATTAAACTCTCTCTTTTTCTTTTTAGCATCCATTGTGCTAAAGTTTTAAACATAATAAAATCTATATAATCCAGGAATTAATTTAATTTAAAGGTATCCCCATTTTCTCACTTAATTTTAAGAAGTGTTACCAGGTTTCAACAACTATTTTTAACATTTGCAGCACTGCGAAAATAAGGCATTTGGGACAAGAGCAATCACGCTAACCAATTTTGACACAAAGCTGGCTAAAACGCTGTCGTCCCCCAGGTGGGGTGGGTGGGTTACCCCCCCCCAGGTGGGTGGCCACTTCAGGTGTTGGTCTCCCTCCCCTCCCTTCCTCCCTTCCACCAACCCACCCCTTACCCGTTTAGGTGGCGCAACAATGGAGCTTTGCTGCTAAGGCAAAGGCAGTCAGTCGCACGACAAGCTAGGAATCTAATTAACAATTTTCCATTGAGTGCGCAAATTACGAGGAACAGCAACGAAGGAGCGCGCCAAGGATCCATCCGTTCCAAAGGGGTTATCCTCACGCGACAGAGATGGAGATACAGAGAGAAAGAGAGAGAAAAAGAGAGAGAGTGGGAGAGTGAGCGAGAGAAAGAGTCATAAAGCGTTGGAGAAAGAGATAGACAGCAGCAATTAGACGGTGACGAATGCTGGACAATGTCAAAGCGAATTTTCCTGGATAATTTCCAGACAATCCCCCCAAAAATATGCATGGAGAACCAGTTTTGGGATTTAATGGGTACTAAAATATTGAAAGTATCAAAGGAACTATATTTTTTATATAAAGTATTAAGAGTATTATGAAGATAACTACTAGATATGCTGACGATGAAACTGAAACCTTGTATTATATTAGAAACTGTTCTTTGTTGACTTTAAAAACCTCAAGAAATTCTTGAAGAATGTGTAAACTAATGTTTCTATTAGATTTTTAATCTTATTATTAAATATTTTTCAATTTTTCCATTAAGTCTCCCCAAAAATCTCCATAAACCTCTTTAATCCAATCCAGACAACTCTTTAAGTTAACCTTGTTGGCTTTAACCGATGTGAAAGTAAGCTGACTGGCGAAGCTGCTAATTGGAGCATTTACTGGACCCCTTTGCAATATATATATTATATAGCTATAGCTATAGACTCTCTACACCCCCCCCCTGGCCGATTTCTTGCGTTTGTGGTTTCTGTTTGATTCCTCAAGCAAATAATTCAATTTCGTTTCTAATTAGTACGAAAAAGGCGAGCGAAAAATGAGCAGAAAACCCGAATGGTAGAGAAGGGGGCGGTGGGTAACACACACACACACACACACCAGTGTTGCCAGGTGATGAGCGCCCATATAAGCTAGATTTAAAAAAAAAATAAGCTAGAATAAGCTAAACAATTTTTAAAAAATGCGAAAAAACAAGCTACACCCAAATATGAGAAAACACGAAACATATAATATATATTATTATATTATATGAATATGTTATTATTAAAGAAAGTCTTAAAAATATGTTTTTAAAGTAAGCACTTAAAACAAATTAGTTAATATTTCATCAATTCCTTCATGTTGTTCGTCGCCGAGTGTTCGGCAATGAACAAACAAAGCGCTGCTTCCTGATCCTGAGTCTTGCAACACTTAGCCGGAAAATTTATTTTTTGCGATTCAGCAACTGATCTCATTGATAAAATGTGCTTTTTCGATGCCGCATGCTGCCTGATTTAAAAAATTTTGGCTGATATTGTCGACTTACAGTAGCAACAATATGCTTTGGTTCCTTCTCCTGGCACTTAAATTCGTTGTTTTGGAGCCAAGCATCCCGAAAAATCTGTTTATATATAACTTTCGGCATTTTGAGGACACGCTTTACCTATTTTCACAACACAACAAAATTATTGGTGGTAACACTTCAGCCAACAAATCGATCTCCGATGACACTTTCGATTAGAAATAAGTTCACGATCACATAAAATGCACATAACCATCGGAAAAAAAGAACAAACTCCAATATTTTCATGCTATAAAGCATATTTTTCGTAAAAAACATTCCGTGGATGTCAAAAATACATAAAAAGCTAAAATATGCTAGATGAATTTTAAAATAAGCTATATTTCAAGCTATAAGCTAGATGGAAATTTTTCAAGCTTTTCTAGTTTCAAATATGCTAGAACTAGCTTATAATAAGCTAACCTGGCAACACTGACACACACACACACACACTCGCACAAAAACGCAGCCACTTTGGTGCTAATGCAAAAATGCAAATTGCAAATTTGCGGAACTGTGAATCCCCTTCAGTGGCGACGGCTCTGCCTCTGCCTCTGCAGCTCTGCCTCTGTCACAGTCAGCGTCGACGTTGCGCCGCTGCTTGGCTCTGGGAACTCAGCCACTTTATTAGCGTATTTTGCCATGCAACTGTTTATGCGACACACACACACACACACACACACACACACATACGCATGCACACACACTCATGCCACACACGCACACACTAACCCACACCCACACTGAGGCGAGGAATTAGTCATTTTGTTGGTTACTTGATGCATGGCGTGAAAAGCAGGGAAAAGCGGAGAAAAGCGGGGCCAAGCGGATGCCGGGAATGTCCGGAAAATAATGTAGATGGGAGCAAAAATAGGGGGTGTGTGGAAATTTTCGGGAGGAAACCGTAGTGAAAAGCAGGGCACCAGCAAAAGTTACACAGAGAGGAAAAAGGTCTCAGATTTTTAAGACAATATCAAGATTTTGAAAATATATATTTTATAATATATTGTATTATTATTATATAAAGTAAAGAGGTAATTAAGAAACAAATAAATTACTAAAAAGGCAATAAAAATATGAAATCGATGGATCGAATGGGAAATGAAACGAATTAAATAAGAAAATAATATAATAATAATATAGTATAATATGATATACTCATAATAATATAGTATAATAATATAAAACTCTTTAAATATGATTATTATTAATATTATTATACATTTAAGGATCATTTAAATAGTTTTTCCCCTGGTGTAAGTGTGGCCAGGCTAACAAAAATGGCGTAGCTTCCGAGACTGAACAAGTGGCAGTGGAACGCCAGAGAATGGAACGGATACGGGAAAAATGGGATGGTGGAAAATTAAGAGGAGAAAGAGAGAGAGAGAGAGAGAGAGAGAGGGGAAGGGGGGAAGGCTTCGTGCTCTCTCGCTCCCCAAGAAGCGACAACATTTTTTATGCGCTTTTGAGCAAATTAGATTTCCTAATTAAATTTTCTAGTGAAATGCGCATAAATTTCATAAAACTCACTTGCCGGGAAGCGACTTTCTTTGTGCGAAGAGCGCCACGAATGAGGGAAAGGGATAGATAGCGCGAGGGGGAAAGAGAAAGCTGAAGAGAGACGGAGGAATGTGTTGTCGCCTTTCATTTTGTTGGCGACATTTTTTTTTTTTGCTCTGGCATTTTTCGCAGCTGACGGCATCGTCATCCTTTCGTCCTTCATCCTTCGTCGTCGTCGTCGTCGTCTGCTTAAAGTAATTAACTAAGAAAATTTTAATTGCTAATATGTTGTGATGCATGTGCGTGTGTGTTAGTATGCGTGTTGGCATGCTGCCATGGCTGTGTGTGTGTGTGTGTGTGTGTGTGTGCGTGTGTGAGCTCATTAAAAGCGAACTAGAGATCCCTACCCACCTTTGTGCGTCCTGGAATTAACTAATTCCGCTCTTTGTTTTATATTAACATAATTGTTAATTAGATTTTGGGAGCTAACAAGTTGGAATATGAAAATAAAATCACTTTTGAGATTTGATATTCCTCACTTTGTTGACCAAAAGTAACCTTAATTGGACAGTAAATCATTATTAGGTTATGGGGAATAATAATCCAATTCGAGTTTGGTGAAATGCACACCACAAACGTTAATTGAAAGGAACTCAATTTTCCTTAAATATTTTCCTGAATTCGCTGACGAATTGCCTTCGAATGCATTCACATGACTGACTGGCGGTGGTAGGTAATTCAAGATGCAGTTTTCGGCCTTCATTACACGCATTTCCACAGCCCATATTTCACGCACATTTTTAGCCGGAAAAAGTGAGGCTTCTCCTTCATTTTTCATATCGAATTTCTGTGCAAATTGTTTTTCCTTTTTGGAATATGTGTATGTTTATTTTCGGTATTGTTTTCCCCACTTTCCCAACGAGTGGTCCAGACCACTCGATCATCATCATCGCCGATTTGTGTTTTCTGTTTTCTGTTTTCCGGGTGCTTCAGGCCACAAAAGTTCGATTTGGCCAAAAACACTGCTGCTTGGCAGAAAGTCTGCAAGTCCTTAGGTCCTTCAAATCCGCTAAGTGGCGATTTGGCCATACAAGTGGCTTCGATCCAACGTTTACTCCGCCGGCTTCGATTCCAACTCCAACTCCAATTCCTCCTTGGACTCATCTCCAGACTCATCAGAGGCCCCATCTTCCTCATCATCATCGATGATGTGCATGCTGTGTGTATAGACTGCACTGAGAGAAAAGAATTATATAAATAAAGTCTATAGTTAGTAAAAACTTAAATTATTTAATAGGTTTCTTAATAATTCATAGAGTTACTGAGGTTACTGACGCAATATATCTTAAGGAATGACTGTTTTAATTATATTTAACTTTAATTTAAGTTAATTTAATATACATTTTTCATATTTTGCTACACATTTTTTCGCTGTGCATTAACTCCACTGACACTCGTTGAAAAACTCAAACTCAAAACGCGCCTGTCAACGCTGCTACCGCCGCCTGTCAGCTCCTTCCTTCGATCCTCGATCCTCGCTTCTTCAGTCCTCTCCAGTGATCCCTGCTCATCCTCATTCCCCAGCTTCATCTCCCTCTCCCCCTGCCTCTCCATTTCCCTTCCCAAAACCATACTCCTTCGATGCTTTCACTTTTCCCCGCCTTTTCACAGCCTTCTCAAGTGGGGTTTTCCTTGGAACAAAAGATGATGTGCGGTGTGACAACCTCCCCCCAGAAAATAAAGGAAAAATAAAAAGAGAAAAGACAAGTGGGAAACTAGATACAATTATTAAATATTTAAAATAACAAGCCGCTAAAACCACTTCAAGTCGCGCTCCAGCGACATGTGTGTTTTCCACTCCAAGAGGGGGAAACTTTGCCAGCCAGGGTTTTCCGGCAGCGGTCGTGGGATACTCGTCAACTAATTTGACAAGAATACATATAGTATTTATAGTTTCCGAAGAGTTTCTTCAGGGCATAAAGTGATACAATTAAGTGGGGAAATGATAATTAATAAGTGGTTATGCTTTACAGGCTCTCTGGCGCCCAAGGACTTTGGCATGGAGGGACTCAATGGCTTCGGTGTGGGACCAAATAGCAAAAAGAAAAAGAAGAAGCGACGGCACAGCCGCACGATCTTCACCAGCTATCAGCTGGAGAAGCTGGAGGAGGCCTTCAAGGAGGCCCACTATCCCGATGTCTATGCCCGCGAGATGCTCTCGCTGAAGACGGAGCTGCCCGAGGATCGCATACAGGTGAGTCATCGTCGTCGTTGTGCCACATTTCCCCCCTGCCGCGGCAGGTAATTCAATATGGGGACCATTGTCCTGGCAAAGGATATCTTTTGTCTGCGGCGGCGGTACTTGCCTTGCCTCCTTAACGAATTAACAAACTAATTACATCCGCCGACGGTGGAGGTGTTTGCTGTTGGCAAAACACAAAAACTCGGCCAGGGAATTTGCATTTCCTTTTGAGAACCAGCAAAGGGGCTATCCCTTTTTGTATTGTTTGGATGTCTCTGCACTGATTTTTCACACCTCCTTTTGGGGCAGCGTCATCGGAGCATCAGAGCCAAAGCATTTTTTAATAATAAGGCAATCGGTAGAGGGGAATCTCTCTCAAGTGCAGCTTCTACTTACAAGTAGTTGCCTTGATACACTGCAAAAAAAAAAGATGTTTAATTAGCTATATTAAAAAGGAGGAATTGTAAAGAAAAGCACAAGTAAAAGGAGTTTAAATTTGCCAGGAAATCTATGCAATTGGAGAGTACAAGACAACAAATTGTGTATCTCCTTGTATCTTCTTGTATCTCCTTCTTTATTACAATTTCTACATAGATTTTTCCTGTCTCAAGTTCTTAATATTATTATCCCATTAATAAATAATTAAAACCCTAATTAAAATAAGAAATAGAGTATGAATTAAAGTGTCCAAGGACTGCGAACAATGCAAAATGCGAAAATCATTTAACGTTCCTGCTGAGCGAGACAGAAAGAAAAAGAGAGAGTGAGAAAGCAAGAGAGAGGTAGACAGAGAGAGAAAGCAAGAGGGGGTTACGAGGAAAAAAACGTAGAAAATTTTCAGCAACGTTTGCGAATTTATAATTAAGCATTTTAATGGCCGTTATTGTTCTAAGTTCGTCCTCCGTGGAAGGGAGAGCGAGATGCACAATCCCTGTGTCTGTGTGTGTGTGTGTGTGTGTGTGTGTCGAGTGAACTTCAACCAAATTGCCACCCTTAAAAGGCAAAGCTCCTGTGTGTGTCTGTGTTTGATTAGCACCAAAAAAAAAGGGGGAAAAACTGCATAATTATGGCGAGATTTCTTCGCGAATTTGCCCTTTTTTTAGGATTTCTTATTTTTTTTTTGTACTCACTCTCTTGCTGTGACTTTGGGTCTTCGAAATCGGTTTTCAGCGGGGATTTCCCTGCATGCTAATGGCAGGCTCTCTTCAAGGATCCAGGCACTTAATCGCACATATATGTTTGTAAGCAGCAGGAAAAAGGACTTCCTAGAGAGGTTTTACCACATTTATCCATGATTTTTACACATATTTTCATTTAAATAAGATATTATGAATGATATTAGATAAGGTTTTGAAGACATCAGAAATAAATTCAAAGCTTAATCACATTTTCATGAGATGTTTGAATTTTTAAATGATAAAAAGTAGTGATTTCTAGCTAAATAATATTTATTTGTGATATTAGCTTAATTTTTGTATTATTTATATTTTATTTTAAAAGACCAACTAATTTAAACTTTAATTAAAGCCTTAAATTCTAACATTTTTACCCATAATCTGTGCTAATTAAACCCTATATATGTCTATATATATATATTTATTGATATATATATATTGACAGTTGTGCGATTAACCCACTGAGCTGGGCCTTAACCCACCACTGCCAATGCTATGCATATATCCACTTACGTTTCAACTACCATTCCGGCATTCTGCATTCTGCATTCTGTATTCTGCAGTTCAAATTGAGTTTCGAGTGTGTAAAATTTTCCAATTACAGGACATGCACATATATATAGATATATATATATATATATTTGTATGTAGATATGTAGAGAGAGAGAGAGAGAGAGGGAGCAGTTTCGAAGGAGCTTTGTGGGTGTGCTTGGGGGCACATGGAGGTCCTGCGTGGCTTTGCGTTGCTAAAAGCGAGTCCAATTAGTAGCATTACTACTAACACTTCAATTCTGGCCACTATTGCGTTTGCCATCTCTGTCCAACTCGGGCAATAACGGCAATAGTCAACAAGGACAACAGCAGCAGCAACAGCAACAAGGACAACAAGGAGCGAACCGGCGAAGGACAACTGAAGTGAAGCAATGGCGCCAAAGTACGGCCATTTTGTGTGCTCAGTTTGGGGAAATCCGAAAAGGGGTTGGGGTTGGGAAAATCCCTTTTGGGGGAAAGTGAGAGAGTGCGAGAGTCCTGGCAGTAGCGTAAATTTGCATTTAACGTTGTTTGCGGTGCCCACAAATGGAGTCTATCCTTGTCACCACCCCACCACCCCCCCTTTTCGGGTGTGTGCGTGTGTGTGTGTTGGTGTGCGGCAAGGACTCAACAGTTAGACGGCCACAAAATACTCGGAAGGACCGAGAACAACCGCAAAAACGATGCACAAGTACAAGAGAAGCCACGACCCAACCAATACTCGACGCAATCAATGCACTGTCAAGCGAAATATATATTTAAAATATAGAAAAAATTATTTAAAAATACAAGAATATCTTAAATAGGAAGTTTAGTAACTATTTTATATTTTTTATAAGAAAAAAATGGACATATTTGGCTTGAACAATTGAATACTTAAGGGAATAAAGTGAGGTATTTATTAGTAAATTATAAAAATAATAATACTAAATACTATAAAATAATAATACTAAAAAATAAAAATAATACTTAATAATATTATTAATATTAGTATTTGAATGAATTAAATATAGATTTTTTGGTAGTAATATTTATTTATTTTCTGTTATTAGGAAATGTAGTAATATTCAATATTCCTTTTTTAAAGACTTCTTAAGCGAAAGAATTAATATTTTTATCAAAGAATTAATATCTGATTATTTTCTTAATATTTAAATTTCCTAAACAACAAAACCCCTTAACAATTATCCTTAAAAATCCTTAAACTCATTTAACCCAATTTTCTTTTTTTTCAGTGTCCTTGTGTCACTCAAAATAACGGCACTATTTGCCAGCTTTAGAAATTTTTGAATTTTTCTGTGTGTGTGTTTTTTTTTGGACTGACAACAACAAGAACAACACACATACACACAGGCACGCACACATAAACAAATAAACAAACACACACACACACACACACACACTATCAAAGTTCGTTCGTCGAATGCGTTGCATATTTTCAGGCACTTAAGCTATTTTCTTGCGAGAGAAACACACTCGCACACACACACACATATGCAGATTACCCTGACAGACGCAACCACACCCGCTTTTCCAGTACCCTCCCCCCCCCTGGAAATCCCCTTCAAAGTTCCCCCCCAAAAACCCCGCAAAAATCCCTCCCAAAAAAGCCCCCTCGAAAAACCCCCTTAAAAACTTGCTTTTTTTTGGTGTGCGGCAAAGGCAACTACGACTACGAACACACACACACACAAGTACACACTCCGTATTGATTTTAATTGAAAAATTGTTAATTTTCCATGCCAGTAGCAGTCACTGCCACGCCCCCACTCTCCAGTGCCTCCGCCCCCAACCCCTTTTGCCGTTGCCCAACTTTTCGAGACACGAGAGAACTTGAGGTGAACTTTTTGTGCTGCCAATTTTCGCACACTCCCTTGTGTGTGTGTGTGTGTGTGTGTGTGTGTGTGTGTGTGTGTGAATGAGTGAATTTGCCTGGGTATTAGTGAGTGTGTGTGTGTGTGTGTGTATGAGAGAGTGTGTTTTGTGCCCGGGTAATTACACCTTTCTCTGTGTGTGAATAAATTTGCAACCCCTCACAAAATTTCAGGACGAAAATTATTCATTCGACTTTTTCGAGTTGACGTCGAAGAGGTCCTTGAGTCGTTTATATATGTATATGTATATTATATCCTTTTTTTTTGTAGGTAACATACATATATAATTTTTGGAATTCCGATAAAGAAGCTAGGAAATGAAAGGATAAAGAAATTCAGGACTAAATCCTAACTAAATCCTAACTTAATACCTTTTTGTGTCAACACAATTGCTTTTTATTTTTAAGGCAAATAAACAAGGGTAGGGAGATATAATTTAATTTATTTTAATAATATATTTATATGTTAAATATATTATTGAAAATATTAATTAAAAATTAATTAAACTTTCAAGAATATAATAAATTATCAGCAGCTGATGTGTTTTTACACTTGCTTTTCTTACAACCTTAATAAATGGGAAAAGGCATTATTTTTCTATAGGTTTTCAATTTGTATCATGTTATTTAGTATCCCATTTAGACCCCCCAATTTTCTCTCAGTGCTTGGCCCGGTGTGGGCCGTCTTTGGGAAGTTCTACGAAACTAATTTACTCGAGTGTCGACGCGTCCAAGTGAACAATGTCTCGATGGAAATAGCAGGCGATCTCGATCTCGATCGGATCGGATCGGTTTGGAGGGAATGTGGCCACGTCATTGGAGCAGCTTGTGGAGTTGGAGTAGCTGCAGTCCGATTGGCAGTTACCGGGCCATGGGAACCCAGCCCAGGGCCCAAAGCCCAGGCAGACTTGCGGCAGACAGGTCGACGGGCCGATGCTGCCACTTGACGCAATGCCGTCTGCATCGCCGGCGATCATTTGTGTGTGCCAGTGTTGGTCATTCAAGAAAATAGCTAAATAAAGCCAAGAAATAGTTTAAAATTTCATTAAATTATATTATATATATTTGAAAATGTATAAATAACTTATTATTCAAGAAATAACTTGACAGGAAGGGCAGGTTTTTGAGCAGTTTATAACTAAGATGAAAGCATAGCTTGTAAATTAGTTTCAGTTATTTATTCTTGTTTATTTTTGTACATTTAAATTTAAATATTATTGAAAATACTTAGGAAAACTAAAAAACAAATATTTTTGAACAATTTTACAAAGAATTTAATAAAGAACAGAGAGAACAGTTTGCTTTAAAGCCTTAAGAAAATAGGAGTAGGACGTAATATAGTTTTTAATCTTTCTTCTTTGGTTTTTTATACTTAAATTCTTCTTTTTTTTATATAGATTTTATTAAAAATTGAAACATATAGTGCATACTTTTTGCTAATAATTTTGTTTTATATATTTTTTAAGTGTTGAAATACTCAAAGACTTGACTCGACAGCACTGATCACCTACCTCAGCTTGCGTTTAACCCCTGTCTGCCCCATTCTTCAGTCTTTTTACCCCATTCTTCGCTCTTCTCTCTTCGCTCTTTATACTCTGCAGTCTTCAGTCTTCAGTTCACAGTCTTCGGCAGGGATTCTCGCCTCACTTTTTTTCTCAGGCGCTGATCGTGAAACTTCTTCATTTTGTTGACTCTGCGTTGAGTACCAATTCGTTTAAAATGGTATCAGTTCTAAGAAAAATATTATTTTTTCATAATTTCTGGAGTGCCTTAATCTGTTGCCGAAGACTTTTCGGTTCGATGTGCATAATCACGATGCGCTGGATCTTGCTTTCTGGATTTCTTTCTGGATTTCTTGTGAGTGAAAACAGACCCTAACCCCATCGTTGGTCGTCGCTCTTTGGCCGGGGTGTTGACATGCCCCGCCGTTGCTGCCGCACAAAATGAAACGTCAATTTCAAGAGTTTTTCCTGGTAATAATTAGTAGCTGAGGTGGGCATTTAAATACTCGTCGTCCTCCATATTTTCCTCGGGTTCTGCGTATTCGTGTTCGAAAATAAGAATACTCGCCCAGCAGCCGAATAATAATGCATATAATTGCATTTTAAGTAGTTGCTGCCTGGAGTATTGTGTTACCTTCGGGCTCATGTCAACCCTGACATCGTGTGGTATTTCTTCTCCTATTTTTTATTTGGTTTTCTTGTGTTTTTTGTGGGGCCTGAAGGGGGGAGCGCTGTACGAGTGGTTTTTAATTTTCCACACTTGAGGTTTCCAGGAAAATGCAACGGAAACGCGAACAGCAAGTGGGTGGCGGGCTACCAATCGAGGGGAAGGGGAGTACCACAAAAAATAAAAAATTAAGAGAGAGTGACCCCAGAGATTAGGGAGCTTAAGGGAATAAATGCCAAGATAATCGTGAAATTTATGATATTTATTATAGAAAAGTATATAAAATGTAACTTAAGAGGATATTTGAACACTTTTTCGTGTAAAGAAATTAAATATTTAAAATATACAGGCGTGAAAATATCCGTACAAAAATATATTTAAACATTTTAGTCGGAAGCTTGTAAAATAATGAACGAGTCATTTCCGACCCTATAAAGCATATATATTCTTGATCAGCATAAACAGGCGAATCTTTTTAGGCATAAAGGAGGGAAACTAATTTTTGAAATTTTTTTTTTCAATTTTTTTTTAAGTCTTTTTTTATTATTAACATTTTGAAAAATCGACAAAAATTGATATAGTTTAAAAATAAAATTTGAGTATGCAGATTTGTTAATCTTTTAAAAACTAGAACAGAACAGCTTTCCGAATCGAAATTAATACATTTTTGGCTAAATTATGAATTTTTTAGATTCTGATTTGTTGAAAAAATTGTCATATAAAAATATCGAAATATTGAACAAAATCGGTATTATAATTTCAGTCAGAAGCTTAAAAGAATGTGAAGGAGTCATTTTCGACCCTATAAAGCATATATATTCTTGATCAGCATAAACAGGCGAATCTTTTTAGGCATAAAGGAGGGAAACTAATTTTTGAAATTTTTTTTTTCAATTTTTTTTAAGTCTTTTTTTATTATTAACATTTTGAAAAATCGACAAAAATTGAAATACTTTAAAAATGAAATTTGAGTATGCAGATTTGTTAACCTATTAAAAACTAAAATAAAACAGCTTTCCGAATCGAAATTAATGCATTTTTGGCTAAATTATGAGTTTTTTAGATTCTGATGTGTTGAAAAAATTGTCATATAAAAATATCGAAATTTCGACTAAAAACCGTATTTTAATTTTAGTCAAAAGCTAAGAATAATGTGAACTAGTCATTTCCGACCCCATAAACTATATATATTCTTGATCAGCATAAACAGGCGAATCTTTTTAGGCATAAAGGAGGGAAACTAATTTTTGAAATTTTTTTTTTCAATTTTTTTTAAGTCTTTTTTTATTATTAACATTTTGAAAAATCGACAAAAATTGATATAGTTTAAAAATAAAATAAGAGTATGCAGATTTGTTAATCTTTTAAAAACTAGAACAGAACAGCTTTCCGAATCGAAATTAATACATTTTTGGCTAAATTATGAATTTTTTAGATTCTGATTTGTTGAAAAAATTGTCATATAAAAATATCGAAATTTCGACTAAAAACCGTATTTTAATTTTAGTCAAAAGCTAAGAATAATGTGAACTAGTCATTTCCGACCCCATAAACTATATATATTCTTGATCAGCATAAACAGGCGAATCTTTTTAGGCATAAAGGAGGGAAACTAATTTTTGAAATTTTTTTTTTCAATTTTTTTTAAGTCTTTTTTTATTATTAACATTTTGAAAAATCGACAAAAATTGATATAGTTTAAAAATAAAATAAGAGTATGCAGATTTGTTAATCTTTTAAAAACTAGAACAGAACAGCTTTCCGAATCGAAATTAATACATTTTTGGCTAAATTATGAATTTTTTAGATTCTGATTTGTTGAAAAAATTGTCATATAAAAATATCGAAATTTCGACTAAAAACCGTATTTTAATTTTAGTCAAAAGCTAAGAATAATGTGAACTAGTCATTTCCGACCCCATAAACTATATATATTCTTGATCAGCATAAACTGGAGAATCTTTTTAGGCATAAAGGAGAGAAACAAAATTTTGAAAAATTTTTTCAATATTTTTTTCATATTTTTATCCAATGTTAACATTTTGAAAAATCGAAAAAAATTGAAATACTTTAAAAATGAAATTTGAGTATGCAGATTTGTTAACCTATTAAAAACTAAAATAAAACAGCTTTCCGAATCGAAATTAATGCATTTTTGGCTAAATTATGAGTTTTTTAGATTTTGATGTGTTGAAAAAATTGTCATATAAAAATATCGAAATATCGAACAAAATCGGTATTATAATTTCAGTCAGAAGCTTAAAAGAATGTGAAGGAGTCATTTTCGACCCTATAAAGCATATATATTCGTGATCAGCATAAACTGGAGAATCTTTTTAGGCATAAAGGAGAGAAACAAATTTTTGAAAATTTTTTCAACATTTTTTAAGCCTTTTTTTCATTCGAAAAATTGACAAAAATGTAAATAGTTTAAAAATTCAGTTTGAGTATGCAGATTTATTAACCTATTCAAAACTGGCACAAAACTGTTTTCCGAAATTAATTAATGAATTTTTGCCTTAGTTATGATATTTGAAAAAAACATTAATTTTCCCAAAAGAAATATCGATTTAATAAACCTAGAATACACATATTTTAGGTTTTCTTGTAGATATAAAATAATAATTATTAATAATAATAATTAATTTCTTAAATATTAAATACATGTTAGTATGATCCATGATCCTATATCCTATATATAACTCCAAGGGTATACACATTTCGGCTTCTTCGAAGTTAGCATTCCTTCTTGTTATCACATAAATGATTTAACAATTATATTAATATTTAGTGCATTGTTTAAACCAACTTTATAATTAAAGAAAATATTTACCAGATCTCTTTGGCGGATAACAATCAATTACTACTAATTTTCCACAACAAACAATTGCTGAAAAGACCTTGTGCGGGGCATAATCCCCATTGAATATACATATATAGAGTTTCCAGCCCCGATAAGGGAGAGATACACATATAACATATATCCCATTCCGTTAACCGAAAGTCAATGGCAACAATGTGCCTCTGCGGTTTGTCCGAGAGTCCTTTAGACAGGACCAGTCCCTGTACCAGTTTCCCGTTCCCATTCGAAAGGAAATCCCCTTGGGAGGGTTGGGAACGACAGCATTTCCGGGGGATGAAGGCCATGGAGGAAGGACAGCAAGTGCGTTCGGGGAAGGATTTGCTGGCTGGCAGGAAGGATGGAAGGATCTGGTCAGGATCTGCTGCGATGACACGTGTAAGTGCAGCCACATTGTCGCAATTACACTTCGTTTTTTTTTGTATTTTGTAATCTGGGGCGGTGTGAGGTGTTCGTCCTTTACTGTTATTAATTTGCCGCGTTTTGTTTGCTGTTTATTTCGAGTGGAACTCCCAATGCCACCACCCACGGTGCGAAAACGTGACCTCGGCCGGGTTTTCCCCGGCCTTTGGCTTTTCCCCCGTCGCAATGGCAAAATAATGGTTAATGATTCATCCTGCACGCACTCACCAGTCGCCAGTTCATCACCCATTGGAAATACTTGTATCATCCAAACTTATTATTAGTGCTCATCCGAGATTTCGGGCTTCATTTTTTGTTTCTTCTGCCACTTTTTTCCGTACGTGTCTTCAAGTGGGAAAGTAGCTTGTTAGGCACTCGGAGCTTCCAAAAAAAACGGAAAAGTTGGGGGAAAATGCCAATTAGAATCTGAGTTGGTTTCTAAATAATTACCACAAGTAAATCAATACTTATAATAGTGTTAAAAATATTAGGTTTTGTCTTTATTCAGTGAGTTGATAAATACGTGAAATTTAATATGGGTATAAATGTATTTTAATAATGTTCAGAATATTAAAAATATAAAGGATTAGATTAGTTTTTCTCCCTTTTTATATAATTATACAATCCTTTAATTTATACGTCGTAAATCTTGCTTTAAACTTTAATAAACTCCTCTCTATTCAAGTTCTCTTTTAACTTATACTAATTCTTCGTTGAGCCAAGCCTTATTTAATTGTAAATTTGTTTCCTAAATTAATTGAAATAATTTGAAATAATTTTTAAGCCCGTTTAAAGCCAGCTGGTTGAGTGTGAAAGTGGCCTGTGTTGATGTTCCCAGCTAAATCTTATATCCAAACAGGAAATTCAAAGAATGACTAATTTTCCAATGTACAAACTCTATGTTTCTCACAATCTTTTTCTCGCTCTCTCTCTCTCTCTCTATTTTTCAATGAGTCCAATTGGGATGCACAGAGAAAAATATTACTTCTATTACACTTAAATTGATAAAGAATTCTTTGCCTTTAAAATATATTTTTTTGTATATCATTTAAAAGTTGAAAATGTCTTCTATTCCCTCATTCTTTATAAATACAGTTTCCCTTGATTTTATTAATATTTTTCTTGCTGTGCATTTTAACAAGTTCAGTGTGTGGGAGCTGGAAATTGGTCTGGACTGAACTGGGTTTGCCCAATCTGTGGTCGATCGACGATAATGTTTATTGAGTAAATACAAATGCGAGTATAACACATTCCGTTTGGATTGTCATGCGATAATTACGCCTTTCAAAACGCGATAATAGGCCTCATTCAATCGGAACGATCGGGGATCGAGAGAGTTCCAGCAGATTGCCCTTTTCCTTAACTTTTTGGATCGGAATTAAACTGCTTGGGATAATTGCCAGACAAGGTTTTAATGTGGAAAAGTGTTTCAATTATCCCAAGCCAAAACGAGTTAACTATTATTTTATATTTCTCATCAATTTGCTGTCAATTAAATTCATTTTTGTGACTCAAGGGTGTAAGTACAAGGTGTTTTAGATGGCTGAGTTAGTATAAAAGAGATGGATTTTAAACCATATTAAGAAAACTAATAAAACAAATATTAAATAGTTCACGCTGTATAATAATTTAATATAATAAATTACAAAGGAAAATGTATATAAATGCATAAGAAAAATATTAAATCACTACAAATTCATTAAAACAACACCAAATTAGATCACATCTCATCAGATCCAAATTAGGCAAAAGCTTATCCAAATTCGCAGTGTCATTACTCTGGAAAACAAGTAAAAAATAGAAACAAGTGAAGGCGTACATATCGCAATTACACACATCCACACTATAAATAGCTAAATAGCAATAGATCCATATACGAACTGTGGCCACTCGGCGGTGCATTCAACTCGAAAGGCGGCGTGGAGAGTTCAGGCGTAACGCCGTAAAGTGAGTCACGAGGCCTGGTCACACTAATTGCCGCCGTGATCAGTCTAATTCCGCAAAACTATGCCAAAATCTCGGTTAATTTCGCATCAAATGCCTTTCACTTTTTTGCCTCCTCTATTCTATGTTTATTTTTTTTTGTATTCTGTATTCTCTGTTTTTATTCTCTGCCGCTGCGAACAATGGAGGGCTCTGGGAAATATATAATTAAAAAGGTGTTATTATATTTTCACGCCTCGGCTGCGCGGAAAAGTCAACAGACAAAGTCTGAGCTCTGCGAGGGGTTCAAATAAAACGTTAAAAAACGTCAACGACTCCGAGTCTGAGTCCGAATTATTTGCAGAATCATCAAATTAAAGGTTTGATGTTGATTTCAACGAGCCCCGCCGCAGCACGAGGATGAAGACGACGACTTTGCTGCACATATATGCCATATACTTCTATATAATATATACATATATACCCAAGTATATCGAGAAACTGAACAGTCATGCACCCCCGACATGGCCCTGCCATCGAGTGTCTGTATAATTTTCGTTCGTTCTCTCGAATTGGCTGTCATAAGTTTTGAGTAGAAAATTGGTGTGCAACAGGCTGCTGCGACTGTTGCTGCTGCTGCTGCCGCTGCTGCTGCGACTGCTGCATGCAACAACAAATCCGATTTCATCTGGCAAAGCAAACAATAATGTTGTTGCTGCTGTTGAAAAAGGATTTCTTGATTGCGATAATGAGTTATACTTAATTTTCTACCCGATGAGCCACTTGAGAGAGCCCGAAAACCCGAACAAGTCAAGGGTATGCTTATAATAAAAGGAGTCTGGGAAATAATTCTTAACGATTAAGGCTTAAAAATATATAAAACTAGAAAGGAAAGTAGCTTCGGGAAGGTGAAGTTTATCGAGATTGTATCATAAATGTACTAAGGGATTAATCGGATATTGGCTATATGTTCGAGCGATATTTATCCATATTTTATATGGCATTTTGTTCTAGAAATCAAAGTTTAAAATCTCATAACTTTATAAAAAATTCATTGATTTCAGTTCGGAAAGCTTTCTAATATTAGTTTTTGCCAGGGTCTAAAATCTGCATACTTAATTTAAAATCTTAAAAAAATGAAATTTTTTTGATAAATTTTTGACAATTTTAACGATATAAAATATTGAAAAAAATTACAAAATTATTTGTTTCTCTTCTTTATACCTAGAAAGATTCGCTTGCTTATGCTGATCAAGTATATATATAATTTATAGGGTCGAAAACAACTTATTCACTGCGTTTCAAGTTTTTGACTAAAGTTGAAATACCATTTCTTTATCAATATTTTATTTGACAATTTTTTTCAACAAATCAAAACTTAAAATACTCATAATTAAGCCAAAAATGTATTAATTTCAATTAGGAAAGCTGTTCTGTTCTAGTTTTTAATGGGTTAATAAATCTGCATACTCAAATTGAGTTTTTAAACTATTTCAATTTTTGTCGATTTTTCAGAATGTTAACAATGAAAAAAAAGCTTCAAAATGTTGAAAAAAATTTTCAAAAATTTGTTTCTTTATTTTATGACTAGAAAGATTCGCCTGTTGATGCTGATCAAGAATATATATGATTTATAGGGTCGGAAATGACTCCTTTGTGAGTTACAAGCTTTTGATTAACATTAAAATACCCTGCAAGTATAAGAATTAAAAGACCTTATCTTTATCTTTATCTTTTGTTTACAAAACACCAATTTAGGATTTATATATGCTATATAGTATATTTATAACTTTAACTTGTTAACTATACCTTTCTGCTGTTTCATGCGATTAAAGTCAGAGACAAACCCTGAAATTGGGCCAGAGGCAAACTAATTTACTTCCTTCCTGCCATTTGTTAAAAAAGCAAAGCGAACTTTTGACACTTTCATTGTTTGTCCTAAAAAATAGAAAGGAGACCGAAAGGGGTAAATGGTTAAAGGCTTTAACCCTTAAAAGGAGGCAAGCAAAAGGGTTGCTGCTACCTGGTCAGGAAAATTAGGCGCGGGCCTTAAGCAATTAGGGCAAATGGCAAATAGTTTTCATCCTGGGATCCTGGACAGGACCCTTGATTGATGGTCAATCCTCCAGACTCTCCGACTGTGACTGCCATTGATTGATGCCAGCTGGACTTTGTCCTTGTCTCATCCACAATTTCCCCCCAATTTCCAATTTGCGATCCACTAATCCACACTTTCATCTCTTGGATTTTACAAAATTTTCAATGAAAAGAGGAAACCAAACAATTGACATTATAAATCGCGTTTCACGCTAATTTGCAACAACAAGTGCCACACCCTCAAAGGCAAGTTAAACAATTTTACAATCGGAGCTTCCCCCCGAGGGATTTCCCGCAACGCAACAAAGATTTCGAGAAAATTAATTTTATAGATTAGAAACATTCATTGTTGAGTGGTTGGATTTGTGAAGCCCTCGGGGGGTTGGACTCTGTTTTCCTCTCTACCTCCCAGAAATTCTTCCCACCTGCCGTAATTGAGGAATTGTCAGCGAATTATGGTCGCATAATGGACCCCGGTTTGGGGGCCTCGCAGCATGATCCAGACAATTTGTACCGACTTAACCCGCAGAAGTTGTGCACTTTATCAACCGAGCTGAACTGTTGCAATTCGATAAAGGGGGCGGCAGGGGCAGCAGGGGCGTGGCATGGCGCCACGCGGCGCCCTCTTCTGCGGCTGACACTTCAATTGGTTTGTGTCGCCTCGCAAAGAAAAAAAACCCAAAACGGCAGAGGCAGCAATGCAAAATAAATATATGTATAAAAAAATAAATATAGTAAAAGGAGAGGGTATAGTCGAACAGGGTTATACCCTGAAAAAAGCTAAAAAAATATATATGAAAATTAAAATAAAATAAGGGAATTGAAGGTTTTGAACTTCAAATTTGCTATATTTTTGCTTTTCAGTTTGGAATTTGGTTTTGTAATACTTTATAATATTTGTATTATATTTTAAAAGAGAGGAAAGTGATCTTTATATATTTGTATACATTAGTATAATGATTGTAATTATTCCAAAGACTAATCAAAGATTTTATAATTTTTATTATATTTTAAAGGAGAGTAAAGTCAACTTCATATATTTCTATACATTTGTGTAATTATTTTACCTATTCTTTTTATATTGTAATTATTCCAAAGGCTAATCAAAGTCTTTATAACATTGTTTTCTAGATCTTTATAATAATAATATATATTCAGAAACTTCTATAAGAAAATCTTTACATTTAATACCCATTGGGATATTATTTATAGAACATTTTCTAATATTTCTTCAAGGATCTTTCTTATAAACTGTTATAGTTTATTATATTTCAATAAAAAGAAAGAGGAAAGAGGAAAGTGATCTTTATATATTGTAATTATTCCAAAGGCTACTCAAAATTTATTAATATGGTTTTCTAGGTCTTTATAATAATAATATATATTCAGGAACTCCCATAATAAACTCTTTTACATTTAATATCTATATATTTATAGAATTTTTTTTAATATTTCTTAAAGGATCTTTCTTATAAACTATTGTAATTTATTATATTTTAATAGAGAGGAAGAGGAAAGAGGAAAGTGATCTTTATTTATTGTAATTATTCTAAATGCTAATCAAAGATTTTATAACATTGTTTTATAGATCTTTATAATAATAATATATATTCAGCAGCTCCCAAAAGAAACTCTTTATAATTAATATCCATTAGGATATTAGGTTGGGTTAGGATATTATTTCTAAAACATTTTCTAATATTGCTTCAAGGATCTTTCTTATAAACTATGACTTGAAATCTCTCTTACGATTGAAAATAGAGAAACCACTCGTTGCAGACCATTGAGAAGGACTTGCTGGAGATGGCTTTGCGTCACCTTTTGTGGTGGTTACTGCCACAATCCGTGAGAGCGGTTAGTGAGTGTGTCAGGTGGTGTCAGGTAGGCGTGTGACATGGCGCCTGCCTCATCCTCATCCTCACCCTCATCCTCATCCTGGGTTCTCTTCGCCTCTCGGCTTGGCTCTCGGCTCTCCTGGCTCAGTTTGGGTTTGGCACACGCAAATCAGACAATTTGTATCCAGCGGCGAATATAATTGAAAAATGATTGGTTTACCATTAATGAAAATGATGATGACAACGGCAACAACAACAACAAGGTACGCCGACTGCTGTCACCGACAGGCACCTGCAGTTGCGTCTTCGATTGTTGGGTCAATCGGCCATCGAAGGCAGATAATGACAATCACGAGAGCACAATCACAACGGCGATGATTGAGCATCGGGCCCATTGTCACTTGTAAAATACAACAAATTGTATAAAAATTTAATCCGTTGTGAATAGCGAACAAAGACTCGAACCATTCGAAATTGTTTTGCATTATTCACCGACTTTATTGCCCAGTCCATTTGGGATTTAGCTTTGTATACAAAAAGATATAGGGGTAATTTTTAAGGGAGTTAGTTCTATGTATAATAAATACGTTGGTGTGGTTAGGAACCTTTCTCATATTGAAGTCTCTCTTATAAGAAATTCAACAAAATTTAACTTGAATAAATACAATATCGCTTAGTTCTATGTATAATAAATACATTGGAGTGGTTAGGAACCTTTCTTATATAGAAGTCTCTCTTATAAGAAATTAAACAACTTTTAACTTTATTGTCCATTCCATTTGGGATTTAGCTTTGTATACAAAAATATATATGGGTAATTTTTTAAGGAAAGTTAGATCTTAAGTTCTGATTAATAAATTCAGTGGAGTGGTTAGGAACCTTTCTTATGTAGCAGTCTCTCTTATAAGAAATTAAACAAAATTTAACTTGAATAAGTATAATATCGCTTAGTTCTATGTATAATAAATACATTGGAGTGGTTAGGAACCTTTCTTATAAAGAAGTCTCTCTTATAAGAAATTAAACAACTTTTAACTTAAATAAGTGTAAATATTGCGTGCTATTTGTATTAAACTTTTATAAATATCTATATCATTATGTATATTATCATCTGCTTTTAGATTGCTCTTTTTTTAACCAAATACATTCCTGATTTGTGAACCCCTTGGCTTCATTGTTTTGGTATTTGGTATTTTGGAGGCGTTTTTCGCACTCAACCAAATCGCTAAAAAGGCTTCACTCCCCCAGGGGTAGTCGCTTTTCCTGCTTTCCATGGAAAAGCCAGAGGAAAACTAACCCACTCGTAATCTGTGTCAGGGCAGCTTGGCATTCTAGCACGTCCGGCGAGGAATTTCTATTTTGCGTAGCCAAGCTCCTCGGGAACTCGAGGAACGCGAACCTTATTAACATTAAATCGCTGGGAAAACTGGGAACTGAGAACTGGAAGCTGCCTGTCGCCGCAAATTGGAAATTCCATCGTTAATTCTAATAAGATTATTAGTTTCCCACCTCCCCTTCCCCTGTTCAGAGGCGGTGATCGAATCATTTTTCGGGATGAGGACGTGGTTAGGGGATTTGTGTATTCCGACACCTTGCAGCCAAGTCGACTTTCGTCATTCAGGCCACAGGACTTTGGTTAGTCCTGCTAATGGTCCTGCGGTCGTGTGTCCCGATCTCCCGGGCAACGCTCTCGGGGTAAATCCAATAAGCACAAGTGTGTGTGCGTTTTCCCCAGAGATCCCAAAAGTCCAGCGACCCAGAGAGATCCCGCGAGCCATTGAATGAAATTAGCGAGCGTTAATCATAAACAAACGAGCGGAGGGTTTTTCCACCCCCTTTTTCCGGGGGGAAAACCCTTTGTGAAAGTGGGAACGGGGAACGGGGAACGGGGAACGGAGAACGAAAGTAAAATGAAAACAAACAAATTGCAACAGTTCTCACAGACAACCTGCTGCGAGGACACGCGTGGAGAGCCACTTGCCACTTGCCACTTGCCACTTGCCAATTTGCTGATGACGACGATGATCACGAAGGATAACTACTCAACTGGGAAACCACCCGAAACGGCGTTCGCCTTGCAACCGCACGTTTTTATGGCAGAGTCCTTGGAAGAGATTCGGGTTTTATTTTATTTTAAGGTGTGATTTACGAGGATGAATCGATGGGTTTATTTTTGAAAAACACTAGTTCTAGAATTTGTATCTCAAAAATAAGATAATTTAAACTCTCGCTAGAACAGTTTTCAGTACTTTTATCAGGGAAGTAAAACTAACTAAATATATATCCTTACTTTGCCCTTCAACTTGGGTTTAAATATGAAATAAAACATTGAGTTTAAATATTCGACTCTATGTAATATTTATACCCTTTTCAGGGTATTAACATTTCACTCAGAAGCTTGTAATTTAGTGAAGGAATCATTTGCGACCCTATAAAGTATATATATTCTTGATCAGCAGAAAAAGGTGAATCTTTCCAGGCATAAAGAAGAGAAACAAATTTTTGAAATTTTTTTCAACGTTTTTTAAGCCTTTTTTTTTCTTTATTAACATTTTAAAAAATTGACCAAATTTGAAATACTTTAAAAATGCAATTTGAGTATGCAGATTTGTTAATCTATTAAAAACTAGAACAGAACAGCTTTCCGAATCGAAATTAATGCATTTTTGGCTTAATTATGAGTTTTTTAAGTTTTACTTTGTTGGTAAAATTTGTCATTTAAAAATATCGACTATAAACGGTATTATAATTTCAGTCAGAAGCTCGAAACGCAATAAAGGATTAATTTCTGACCCTATAAACTATATATATTCTTGATCAGCATAAACAGGCCAATCTTTCTAGGCATAAAAGAGAGAAACAAGTTTTTTTGACACATCAAAATTTTAAATTTGAATTTCAAATTCTTCCGTTTAACAATTAGGAATCCCTTTCCAAAGAAGCTTATGATTGTTTGAATTAAGAGTCTGACTTGCCTAAAAATTGGGATACATTCCTAAAAAACCCCTCCATATCTTATTTGCTTTCAATATTATGTATATCCTTACTGCCACTCTGATTAAATTTAGAAAACAAAACGTATTACATATTGCATTGTTATCGATAGCAATTACCTCGCTTTAAGGGGTTTCCCCTACTCAAAGAGAGAGATAGAGAGATAGATCTGGATTACTTAATGCATCCACTAAATGTTTCGTAATTGTTTCCCAGTCACAGTAAACCGCCCCCTTATTTTCGTGGCATTATGATCTCCGAGGCTCGAACGAACGTAATTAGAAAATCGGCTCATTAATCATGAGGCATTTAAAACATCGTTGGGACGTAATTAATAGTTCAACGGCAATGGCAATGGCAATTGCACTGCAGACTCAATGTCAAGTAAAGGTCATTAATATGACTCGTCGGACTCCAACCCCCCTTCGGAGTCCCAAAGTCAAGCCTTTAGTTCCGTTTGCGTAAATTAATACTCGAAAAAGCATACAAAACCTCATTTTGTATTTACATTTTTTAATCCATAAAGAGCGGAAAAGCTGCATAAACCCTTCTTTTTGGGTTGTGAAAGGAACAAAACGGAGTTAAACTCGTATGAAAGTTGGTTATTGAAGTTCCAGCGAGGAAAATGGAAAGAAAAATGGCTGCAAAAGGGTGAAGATATTGGCGGAAAAATCGCGTAGTAGCGATGGTTTAAATACCCTTTTTTGGGGGTTTTGTTTTATAAATAATAATACAAAATATATTACTAAGTTTTTAAAGATGTTATGTTGGGGGTTTAGTTAATAGAATTTATTATTTTGAATATACATTATCGTTTTGTTTCAAACTTTCTTGCGAAACTGTGTTACCCTCCCAGGGAAAGTTGGTACAAAAACGCATTCCGCGAATGTCAATTGAGTATTGCATATAAAATGCACTGTCGTTATGAAATTTCCACACGACTCGACTGCCTCTGCACTCCACTCCGCAGGACTCACTCCATTCTAAAGGACACCCAAAGGCCACCCATTCAGTCGTTCGAGTTGATGAAGTAAACCAATAAAGGCTGCATGCCGCCGCCGCCGGAAAGCCGTCCAGCAAATCCCTCAATCCCTCAATCCTTCCTGCAACTGCAATGCGAGGGGGAGAGGTACACACAGGTGCACACGAATGTCACCTGAAAAGGACCCACCTCAGCCACATATGCAATTTGCGCAATTTTGCAGCCCCAATGAACAGATATCGGCAAATGCCCGGAGAACTCCAACTCGAACCAAATCCTTGCCCATTGAGAACCTTTGATTGGTTACCAATATTTTAATTATGCGACCTGGGTCCCGGGAAATTGGGTTGACAATCCCCAAAGTGGGTGAGTGAGGGGGAAATAGTAGAAGCTAATGCTCTGTCGAAGGGTTTTAGTCGATAATGGATGTAATAGAGAGGGAAATGTTGAGAAAATAGAGGAAAATGGGTCCTAAAATTAACAATTTGCATCTTTAGATTGAGATTTATGACAGGAAAGGTTCGGTATTCAGTTTTTAGATTAAAAAGGATGTTAGATGTTTGACTTATAAGATAGAAGCCTTGCTAATATTTACAAAATATATATTGCTAATAGATTTTCTTCACTTTTACATAATGCAATTATATAATATATTTAATACCTTCTTTTCCCCCAATGAACTCTTGACCTCCTCATCATCGGTCAACTTCGTTTGGCCAACAAATTGATGGTTTCGATAAATCAAATGCGTTTTCCACCAAACTGGACACGTGGGCGTGGCCTCTGGCTTCTCTCTCGGCCTTCTTGGGCATCTTCGGTCTCGGCCCATAAATATCCTTGGACTCACCCCTTGCCGCGCTGCCTGCAGCCTGCATTCAGGATAATAATAAATTTTCAATCAGCAAATTGATGTCGTGATTCGCAGCGTATTGGAATCGAAGTTGAAATGGGAAATCCGGAGGGGGGAAATGGGAAATGGTCAAGTAATCATTTAGCGGCAGATTGTCCAAGCTGTTATCTATATTAAAGTAGTTGGCATTATCCTCTCCTCACCCAAAAGCCGAAAGGAGGGATGTTTTACGAGTTAAACTCACATTTGGAATGAAAATTAAATTACATTGCATTAGGTGGTATTTGTAGTTTTAAGTTTTCTGTAATAATAATTATATTAAATAGATTTGAAAGTAGTTCAAATTATACACAAAAGAAGAACTTTAATAACCCAAAAAACCTTTAAAAAAAAGACCAAAATAAGTGCCTTTTCTAGTTTATTTGTAAACAAATAAGCCCAGTCATTAACAATCAAGGAGAATATATATTTGTAGGGACTTGCAGCACGGGGGAAATTGGTGGAAAAGTGGATTTTCCGATCCACAACGGAACTCGGTTAGGAGCGAATTTCCGTTTTGGCAATTTATGCCATTTCCCACCTTGATTTCCGCCCTCAAAGTGGACGAAACCCTACCGAATTTCCCAGACCCAGACCCCGCTTTTCCGGCTACCAATTTGCTGTGTGTTCCCTGTTCTGTGTTCTCTGGTATCATAATGACGATTCAATCTCTGGATGATGGGATGCTGGATGTTGATGTTGCTTCTGCCGGGGGTCTCCAAATTGCAAAATGATATAATTCAATGAGAGTTGATTAAATTATCAGGCAAGCAGCAGCAGCCAGTCCAGTTCAATCCCTCCCTTTCGGAGGTCTCTTTCGGTCGGCGCAGGTTGAGCGGACGTTGCTGTCGTGCACTGAGCGAAAAGAGTGTTAAATATATTCATAACTTTAGTTTTTGCATCATTATACCCCTATTTATATCATTCAGAAGCTTGTAAAACAGTGAATCAGTCATTTCCGACCCCATAAATCATATATATTCTTGATCAGCATCGAAAGCCGAGTCGATTTAGCCATCTTAGACAGAAAAAAATTTTTTGAAATTTTTTCTTGTATTTTTATGATTTAATTTTTACATCTGTGAAATTTTTCAAAAATGGAAAATTTTGAAATTTGTTTAAATGTTAAATTGAGTATGCAGATTTATTAATATATTAAAAACTAGCACAGAACAGCTTTCCGAATTGAGTTTTAAGCTTTTTTGACTTAGTTATGAGTTTTTTAGATTTTAATTTATAGAAAATATGGTCATATAGATATAGATAGATATCGGTTCAAAGAATGGTATTATAATTTCAGTCAGAAGCTTATAACTTACAAAGAAATCATTTCCAATCCTATAAATCATATATATTCTTGATCAGCATCAACAACTGAGTCGATCCAGCTATGTTTGGTGAAAATTTAATTTTTTTTAAATTTTTACATTTTTATAAGGTCTAAAATTATGAAAATTTAAATTTAAAAAAATTTAAAAAATTTTAATTTCATAAAATTTTAAAGTGTGTATGCAGATTTCTTAACCTATTAAAAACTAGCATATGAAAGCTTTCCGAATAGAAATTAAATCATTTTTGGCTTAATTATGAGATTTTTAAAGTTTGATTTGTCGTAAAAATTGTCATAGAAAAATATCGATTCAGAAAATGTGAATATTTTAAGGTTAGTTATAATCGATTTCCCATTCAATCCTATAATTTAATTACAAACTAGGTTTCTAAGCTTTGGCTTAGTTAGTTTTCTTTCTAAGTCTTGGGCCTAATTTATATATTTGTTTTCTTCTATCTACTACTTGTAATTAAATTAATGAAAGGTTTAAAATAATCTTTAAAAATACTTAAAAAATGTTGTAATTTAAATTTGCAATTAGAGGTATTTCTTGAACACATAATTTCTTTCTGTGCAGTTGCAATGTTGCTGTTGCCAGTGTGCCTTGTTAATGAAATTTTCCGCTCCTTTGGCAGAGGCTCCCAGCAACTCTCTCTCTCTCTCTCTCTCTGTCTCTCTCTTTCTCCCCCTCTCTCTCTCTCTCTCTCTGTGTGTGCATTGTTTACACACAGTGTGTGTGCCACGGTGCAGGTGCTGGTGTTGCTATTTATTATTGCAAAATGCTGCCGGTGTGTTGCCACCTTTTGTCTGTTGTTGCAGCTGATGATGGTGACGTTGACGTTGCATGATGAAATAACAAACCGGATTAATTTGATTTTGCAGTTGGGATGGGCGCAGGTTTGCCGTAGCCGGGATGCTCTTTGCCAGGAGCATCTTACGTCTTGCAAGGAGGAGGACGAGGAGGAGCAGGAGGATCCTGGCGGGATGTGCAAATTAATTTGACATCAGTTGGCAGCAGTCAAAGGAGAGAGCACAGTGGCGGGTAATTTTCCAAGCCAGGCCTCCTGGCTCATGGCAGGACCTCATCTCAATGCCAGGATTTGTTTTTCCACGCCTGAGCAATCGCTGAGTCACACCTAAGACAGTCTGTGACATGACTATAAACTATAAAGTTAAGGGATTTAATTGCCGGATTATTTGGTTTAGATTTAAAGCAGAGACTTTCTATAGGAAATTAATGAAATATTTTAATGTAAAGTAATACAACATTGCTGAAACGCACTGTACCCAGACTGGCGGCATTTTGCCAAAACAAAAAAACACCCAGCAAAGTTGTAAATTTCCTGGGCTGCACTGCCCTGAGTGGCTCTCCCTTTTGCCAAAATATTAAATAATATACGTATATATATAGTGCGATATATATATATATATCCGTAGACCTCCCTTGGATTCGGTTCTGCCAATTTCTCATGCGAGCAGCATTGCCAAAATTTATGACTTGGCCGACTCCAAGGCTCTCCTGGTTAGCATCCAAGACTGGCTGACAGGAAATCGCTTTGTCTTTATATATTTTAGAGATTTTTCCTCCTTTTCCTGTCCTGGGTTTCCAATATCCCCAAAGAGAGAGGGAGAGTGTGAGGAATTTAGGAAAAAATGTCGCCACAATGGCAGCCCCTTTTAACCCCCATGATTTTTCACTTTGCATATTTTGGTTCGGTTTTTTTACTAAAGAATATTCGCAGAGAGAAGCAGAGCCACTTCAGTTTTTGCTGGAGCTGTTGTCCTGTCCAAAAGGACCAAGACGAAGGGTGTCCTTTTCCCCCTTGTGTGCGCACATGACTAATAGCAGAACTAAACGATTTGATGGACCAGAAAAATGATGACTTCTTTTGCAGTGCACGAGGGGGTGGCTCTGGAAAATCCTTTTTGGCCGTGTCCTTGTGGCAAATCCTTTTATTGTGACAGTTGTTGTTGTCCTCCATGCAGACTGGCTGCCTTTTGTGATCAACATTTAATGTTTTCATATTATCATCCTGGTTGCTGCCGGAGAATCGGTTTAATGTCTCGGAAGATAATCTAATTTGGTCACTTATATGCGAATATGTATATCATTTGACATTATGTGTGTGTGGGAGGCAGCCAGGGGCGCACCCAACTTCTAAAGAGGGGTGCCAAAGTTCTAAATAAATATACTTATCTAAATTCGTATAATTAAAGTTCTTTCTATTAATCATTTGTTAAGAATAGGTATTAAATTATAAAGGGAGAACCTAAAATGTGACTAAGGTTTTACAAATATTTAAAAAAGTATGCTACACTTTACTAGAGAAAGATCCTTTTACCATTTCTTCTTTATCCTTTTTGCTTTCTAGGCTTTATTTCAAAATTGTATGATTATTCTTATTTGTTTCTTATTTCTTATTATTATTTATTGCATTTAATTTTCGATTTAATTAAAACATACTTATAGAGACTCCTTTAAAACTCACTTTTAATCTTAACAATTTACTTTCTGTATTAATTCTCTTTTATTTCCCAATTTTAATTGTTTATGGGATCTTTTTAAACCAATTTATATTCCAAGAATATATTTTTTAAAAATGTATTCCCATTTAAACCCCCCTTAGATCCCCTTTTCTAAGCCCCTGTTCACTCTAAGCTCAAGTGTGTGTGCCATGTCCATGTCTTTGGTCGAAAGGTTTATGGGGTCCACGTATTAGCATTTAAAAAACATTCCATTTACATTTTCTCAATTTGAATGGGTTTTTTATTTAATAATTTGCAATTTGCATGCCATTTTCCACGGATTAGGGCTTCAGTTGATGGCCAATGGCCATCGAGGAGGTCAGTCTCCATATGGAGGAGCACTCGTAGGGATAGTTAAGGGTTTCCCTTCAATAATACTTGTATATAAATTATAACTATAAACTACAAACTAATTTTAAATGATTTATATTCCTTTTTTTTCTAGGTATGGTTCCAGAATCGCCGGGCCAAGTGGCGCAAAACGGAGAAAGTCTGGGGCGGCAGTACTATAATGGCCGAATATGGACTATATGGAGCCATGGTGCGACACTCTCTGCCCCTACCTGACACGATCCTCAAGTCGGCCAAGGACAATGATGCGGTGGCACCTTGGCTACTAGGTATGGAGCAGAAATGTAAATGCAACAATCATATCGAACTCTATCGAAACTATGAACCCATATAACCATCCATAATTAAATTTTATATAACTTTTATACATCATATAAAGTGGGAGATATTTAGAAGTTGTCTAAAGAGATATAAGAAATGATTAACAGAGGCATTCTTTAGGATTTACCCAATTCTGCTTATAAATCTAAAACTGTCCTTAAGCCTTCTCTTTTAATGTCCTTTAAACCCTTGAACTCATTTTTCTGGTGATTTTACTACACAAAAATGATTACCTAACCAATTTTCAATACATTTAGTAAACAAAATACAACAGAAAATATCCCTTAACAATTACAAAATTAACTTGAATTAAAATGCAAACTAAGGACTAGTCCTTTGAGCTTTCTACACAATTACAATTTAATGTTGACCCTCTCTTAACTATGATTTCTATATAAAAGTGGATATATTTTGTATTTGACAAAGGATCTTCTATATAGCTTCCCGTTCTGTGTGAAATAACTCAAAAAAACTTCCAAGGAGCGTATAATTAAATTTCCAGCCACACAAAGGACATCGGTTCAGGGATTATAAAACGATAGCGATATCCTCTATATATAGAAGGGGAGGGATGGGCTGCTCTACCAAAAATTGTGAGCATATTTGGCGGGCATGTCGAACGACGCTTTTCCGGCTGTCATATGTTGCGCACATTTCCCGGGAATGACTTTGCGGATTATCGGAACAAGTGTCTGGGGTGGCTTCCTTTATTTGTTAATAATCGCTTAATAAATGCAAAATGCACACGCGACACAAGGACGTGGCAGGGTGGCAGGGTGGCATTGTGAAGTGAAGCGAGTTCCCAATGAATTCCCGTTTTTATTTGGCATTTATCGCTTATCTATTCCCATTGTGCGGTGGCCTTGAAGGGGGTGGCACTGCCTCGCTGCATTCCTTGGCGGATTTCGCCTTCCGGAATTGAATTCCCAAGTAGCCCGGAACGGACCGGAAAGTGGCTTAGCGGGGACTTGGCCATAGTTAATCTGGCACTTTTTAATTAAGTCGATATGTCAAATTAGTTGGCAATTGATGGGGCGCGGCATATGATTAACACCAGCGAGGGGTTGGGTGTCGGAAAATGATGAGGAGGAAGTCGTATCGGAATCATCCCTGGACACCAGTTGGTAGTTAATAATTGACCTGCACTCAATAATATTATTAATAGGTTTTTAGAGAGTTTATAGAAGGTTTATTTTTCAATAAAAACAAGGCTCAAGATTATAGGAAAAGTTTTAGTTGAAAAATATATCAATAAGAACTTTTCTTATTTCCTTGAGCCTTGAATAAGCATTTTGAACTTTCTTTTTGACAATTTAAAGTTTCAAATGGTTAATTTAATCTTTAAAGGATTTAAATTGATTTTAATTGATGCCAAATTATATTGTAAAAATATTAAAAATATATGTTTTTATTATTCGTATTATTTTAATAAATTTGTAAGTAAAGAATTTGACAAAATAAAAGAAAACAAATTATTAAAACAGTAAGAAAGAATTTTTAAAACACAAATAAACATAGTTTAACCAAAAATAAATTAATTATCTATTTGACAAGCATTTAGAAGATAAAAAAAAAGTGGAAACATTAATATTTCATGATTTATTTATTTGGCAAGCATTTAGATGCTAAACAAAAGTGGAAAAATTAATATTTGATGATAAGCTAATTTTGGTGTTAAAATCAAAGTTTATAAAAGTAATAACTAAGCCAAAACTGAATTAATTCCTATGTGAGCAACTTTTTTAAATTACTTTTTGTTAGCTTTATAAATATGCATATTTAGTTTGAACCTTTAAAAGAATGACAATTTTTGTTCAAATTTTCACAATTTTAATGATGAAACCCCTTTAAAAATGTTCAAAAATTAAGTCCGAAATTTTTGTTTTTTAAATTTGTTCAATATTTTATTATTATGCAATACAGATTTAAAAAGGGAATCGAAATATATATATATGTTATTCGACTCTTATTAGCTTTTTGTCCTTTTAATGAACCCAAAAAGACCTCAAATACGAGCCTTTAAAGGGATTATTTTTAAGGTTTAAGGAACCCCGTCTTTCATCTCCCACTCTTTCCCTAGAATGTTGAAAATTGTATCTTAAACTTTACTAATTTCCCTCTATTTTTCTTTATTTTTCTCTAGGCATGCACCGCAAATCGATTGAGGCCCAGTCGGCTTTAAAGGACGATTCGGGGGTAAGTGACCATGAGGACTCGGCGGGATCCAAGTCCGCTCATTCCGAGGATCTTTCGCGATCCTTGTCCCACTCGCGGGCCCTGAGCTCCTCCACCGAATCCCTGAATGTGGTGAGCCCGGCGCCCAGCAGCTGCACCACCACGGCCTCGGCCTCGGTTTCTGCTTCGGCCTCCACCTCGGCCCCGCCCACGGCTACAACAACGCCCACAGGAGTGACCACCAACTCGGGCAGCTCGGGGAGTCCCCACATTGAGCTGAGCTCCCCCTCGCCGCAGCAATCACTGCAACTGCAGCAGCAGCAGCAGCAACATCTTTATGGAGCAGGAGGCACGGCCCCTCCCAGCTATCATCCTTTGCTGGATGCGGCAAATGCAGCGGGGGCAGGGGCAGCGGCCTCCAGCAAGGATTTCCACCTGATTATGAACACGGCAGTGGCAGCAGCAGCCGCAGCAGCAGCCCAACAGCAGCAGCAGCAGCAACAGCAGCAGCAGCAGCAGCAGGTGACGCATCATTTGGCCGCTGCTCTCATGGAGCATGATCCGGATGCATTCAGGTGGGTTTTTTTATGAGATTAATTTATTGTTAACAAATTAATTTATTAATATAAAATATATATTGCTGCAGAAACAATTCTATTGCCTGTTTGAGGGCCAAGGCGCAAGAGCATCAGGCTCGTCTCCTCAACAACGGCGGCCTCTTTCTGCAGGTGCGCAACTTTGCTCAGGCTCAGGCTCAGGTGCAGGTGCAGGTTCAGCAGTTGCAGGCTCAAGGCCAAAGCCAAAGTCAAGGTCATGTGATGCCCAGCAGTGATATGATGAAGCTCCATGAAGAGCACAACAACAACAACAGCCAGATAATCCCGCCCACTGTAACCCTTCCCCCACATTCCCTGCCCAATCCTCACCTCAACATTAAGATGGAGCTCACAGGAGGTGGGGGAGGAGAAGGAGGCACAGGAGCAGGAGCCTTGAAGAAGGAAATCTAAAATCCCAAAATCTGAAAGCTCCAAAAAGAAACCCCAGAAACCAAACCAAAAATGCAAGAAGAAACCTTTTTTTTACTAGACCTAAGCCCGTGCATTGTCTGTAATCGAATATTTTAAAGATATATACAATATATGCATAAGTTTATTTTAGCTGTAAAAAAATAACGAAACGTAATATTTTTAATAAATATACTCACTTCAGAATATAATTAAAAAAAGATGTTTTCCCAGGGAATTTAATTATTTATTGTAATTTTGTTATTGTTATTATTATTATTACGGAAAATGTATAAGAAATTATAAGACCAAATTGTAATTTTTAGATTTTATTTAATTTCATTTAATTTAGTTTATTTTATTTTTTTATTTATTTTAATTTTATTTATTTAATTTTATTTAATTATTATTTTAACTTAATTTAATTTAATTTTTGATTATTTGAAAATTGTAAGAAATTATAAGAGAAAATTGTGATTTTTTGATTTTATTTAATTTCATTTAATTTAGTTTAATATTTTTTTAATTTATTTTAATTTGATTAATGTATTTTAATTTGATTAATTTAATTTAATGTAATTCTTATTTTAACTTAATTTAATTTAATTTTGTATTATTTCAAAATTGTTTTCAGGAATTTTGCTAAATTGTTATTCTTTATTAATTTTTCAATTTTGTATTTTACAGGGTTTTCAGAGTTTACATGTTACACCCGCTGCTGGCGACCTCTGTGGAGATTTTGGAAGAACACTTTCTGTTATACAGGAACTTTACAGTAGAAATAATCAAGACAAAAACTGTTATACCAAGCAAAAAGGACACATAGATGGCTATGGGTAGAATTTATAGCAAACAAAACAAACACGGAGAGCGCCTCAAACAATCTGCAAGCAGTGCAAGCAGTTATGCTGGCAAGCAGTGCATTGGTAAGTAGAATGTCGATAAGGTAGTGTACGTATACCGGAGTTAAAGCAGTTCCCACAGAGGACGGCCGTGGTTCAACCCGTTAAAATGTCTTTCGAGCAGCGAAGTTAAAAGCGGCTCAGGCAATTGAGACGCGAGTTCGAATCCCACTAGCGATATAATAGTCCCTCTATCTAAATTCTATCAATTTAAAAGTTTATATAATGTTCATAAACAATTTCCGTTCGCCACGCGCTTTTGTCTAATTTCTTTGGCAATAAGTGTGCTAAAAACTACGAAAGGAAAGATTAAATCTCTGAAGGAAGCTGATTGGTCGTCGAATATAATTTCTAGACCTTCAGTGCCAATTGATGAGAGACATTTTCAAATAAAACCTTTTTTTTAAATATTTTTTTTTTAAATTCTTTGCAAGGGATTATAAGTTTTGTCTGAAGTTTGTTGCATTTAATAATTTCCGTTTTAATTTTATTAAAATAACTTATACCAGCCGATCGTTAAATAAAAAGGAACACGTAAAGATGGTAATTTAATATGTGATACATTTTAATACATGCATATTACATACTTTATGGGTTTTTAACATACATATATATGTATATATATATATAATATATGTATATAATGTTATTATTATTAATGTTCGAATTTGCAAGGGTTTATTTCCGCTAAGATTCCCTTCTTGTAATAACATAACATAGTAACATAATAACATTGTAATGCTAGTAAATAGTGTGGAAGGTTAAACCGAGCGTTATAATTCGTTTTTTATTTTATTTCACTCCACGAAACCGAATGTTTCTCTTCTCCCGTTTCACATGATCTTTACATCTCTTAACATACGCTTAACATACATAGGCTTAACATAGATGGGCTTAACATAGATAGGCTTAACATAGATGGGCTTAACATAGATGGCTCTCTGCTAACCTACGGCAATAGCTTACCTCTTCTCTCTCTCTCTTTCTCCGGCTGGTGCTCTCTCTCTCTCGCTCACTCTAGTTTTCGCTAGGCCTATCGCTCTGTGTGTGTCTTTGTCTATCACTCTAGGCCTTTCTCCAGAGATACCTCCTCACTCTCTCTTTCTCTGTTATTCTCCTTGCTCGCAGACTATAAATACAGGCGCTGCAATCCCACCGCCCTCAGTGTGTACGTGGCCTCCCTGCAGTTAACATCGATAGTGAAAGTGCTCGTGATAGTGATTTGCTCTTCGATCTCAAGAATATTACCTGATCAATGAAATACATTTGGATAACCAGGAAGAAGCTTACTTCTGAAGAAGATGTCCTCTATTGGGGTAAGTCTTAAGCATGGCAATTTAATTATATCATATATATAGATGTTACAGAAGGGACCAAGCTTAGATCAAGAATTAAATTTGCTAGCAATGCATTTATTTTTTAACTAACTCCCTCATTGCCAAATAACCCATTACTTAATATTAGTTTAAAGTGATTCAGCATTATGAATTATTTGTATTTAAGAACAAAAATGTTTACTCAAAGGAAACAGTTTAACTTAATTAAAACTTATTCACGAATATTGATTTCTTGCCTTTATGATATTGAAACTATCAACTGATCGTTACTTTTTCTTCATTATTATACCCTTGCAGGGTATTATAGTTTCAATCAGAAGCTTGCAACATACTGAAAGAGTCATTTGCGACCCTATAAACCATATATATTCTTGATCAGCATAAACAGGGGAATCTGACTCCTTCATAAGTTACAAGCTTCTGATAGAATTTATAATACCATTCTTTGAACCGATATTTATCTATATTTGATTAATAATTTGTTCTATAAATCAAAACCTAAAAAACTCAAAACTAAGCCAAAAATGGATTAAATTCAATTTGGAAAGCTGTTATGTGCTAGTTTTTAATATATTATCAAATCTGCATACTTAATTTAACATTTAAACGAATTTAAAAATTTTACATTTTTGTAAAATTTCACTGATGAAAAATTTAATCAGAAAAATACAACAAAAAATTTTCAAAATTTTTTTTCTGTCTGAGATGGCTAAATCGACTCGGCATTCGATGCTGATCAAGAATATATATGATTTATAGGGTCGGAAATGACTCCTTCATAAGTTACAAGCTTCTGACTGAAATTATGATACCATTCTTTGAACCGATATTTACCTATATTTGAATGATAATTTGTTCTATAAATCAAAACCTAAAAAACCCATAACTAAGCCAAAAATAGATTAAATTCAATTCGGAAAGCTGTTCTGTGCTAGTTTTTAATATATTAACAAACCTGCATACTTAATTTAACATTTAAACAAATTTAAAAATTTCGCATTTTTCGAAAATTTCACTGATGAAAAATTTAATCATAAAAATACAACAAAAAAATTTCAAAAATTTTCTTCTGTCTGAGATGGCTAAATCGACTGGGCTTTCGATGCTGATCAAGAATATATATGATTTATGGGGTCGGAAATGACTCCTTCATAAGTTACAAGCTTCTGACTGAAATTATGATACCATTCTTTGAACCGATATTTACCTATATTTGAATGATAATTTGTTCTATAAATCAAAACCTAAAAAACTCAAAACTAAGCCAAAAATGGATTAAATTCAATTTGGAAAGCTGTTCTGTGCTAGTTTTTAATATATTATCAAATCTGCATACTTAATTTAACATTTAAACGAATTTAAAAATTTTACATTTTTGTAAAATTTCACTGATGAAAAATTTAATCATAAAATTACACAAAAAAAATTTCAAAATTTTTTTTCTGTCTGAGATGGCTAGATCGACTCGGCTTTCCATGCTGATCAAGAATATATATGATTTGTAGGGTCGGAAATGACTCCTTTACTAATTTAGAGTTGTAATACCCGCCAAAGGCATAAAAATAAGTGCAAGGCATTATTATTATTATTATTATCTTATGACTCTCCTACTTTCTGCTCGCAAGTTGACTGATAATTTATTCTACGATTTGGCTAATTTGAATTTGATCAGCTTAAAGTTGGCTGACGTATTTTATTATTATAAATGGGCGTGAATTCATTTCATTTAAACATCTGTGCATATAAGAATGTTTCATCTGTTTAAAGTCGAATGAAAAGTCAAAGTGTGTCAAAGTTTGGGTAATGAGATGAGAAAGTAATAAATAATAATATAAATAATTTCATTAATAAAGCAATCAATAATTAAATAAAATATAACCCAAAGAATATGGCTGATAAATGCTGAATATCCTTAAATATCCTTAATATCCAATTAAGATTGAAATCCCCTTCGACTTTTCCTCTTATTGAATTATTAAAGAAATTCCTCAGTTATTTCCTCTTCACGGCTGAGAGGAGAGACTTCTTTTAATAAATGAATTTCGATTTTTAAATGGCGACAAAAATGGTGGGGAAAGTGCTGGGAAAAACTGGCATCCCATTGTTTTCCATTCCGCTCCAAATTAGCTACCGAAAGGAGGGGGGAAAGACAAAGGATGTGCGACAATTACAGGCTCCGAAGATAAAATGCGGATGCCGAAAATTAAAAGTAATGCCAGGCAGCAGCAACCAGGGGGAAAATAGGGAAAATTTGGGGAAAACTCGAACAAAATAACAGCAACAACCGATGAAAGATGAAGGCGGCGAGTAAATGGCCAAAGATGCCTTCATGCCATCATTTATTTTGGCCGCATTAGCATCCCGAAACGTTTGCATAGCTGCGGTTCTGGCCCAGGGTGGGTTTTAGGTGGGTTAAGTGGGCAGCAGGGCACCAGGGGGTTAAGGGTGGGGGTGTAGGCCCGCATTTCAACGCGTCATTTGGCCACCGCAACGTTTCGGGACCGCGTCCGGAACCGGGAACCAAAACCGGGACCACCGCCGGCTGAATGGATCGGAATGAAGTGGAATGGATTGGATGGGAATGCCAACCAAAACAAAAACACTGAGAGAAAACTACCATCAATTATAATCAAAAATTAATGGGATTTTAGGGGGAATATATTTGGAGTTTGTGGGAATTTTTTATGGGATATTATTGATTGAAGGGAAGCCAAGTTGTAATATATTATAAAATCTATAAATATATATATATTATTTTTCTTGAGTTTTTATAAGCTAAAAAGCAGTGATACACAGAAATAATATCAATGTGATTTTGTTGTTCCTTTTTTATAGAGTTAAATATATAGTTAGATTTCTAATAAAATCAAATTTTTAAAGGGATACTGAAAATCTAAATAAATAATTATTAATTATTATAAAGATTACAATGAATTTGGAATACAAATATTATGTTATATTATATTATATTATATTATATTATATTATATTATATTATATTATATTATATTATATTATTTTATATTATTTTATATTATATTATATTATATTATATTATATTATATTATATTATATTATATTATATTATATTATTATATATATTTTTTAGAAATTTAAGAATTTTCTAATCCGAAACTAAGGACATGTTGATTTTTATTAAGACTGCTCAAACCTTGACATTCTCCATTCAGTTCTCGATTCTCCCCTTTATAATCTCTTACAATTATTTATTATTATTTTCTTATTATTATTTTTCAACACATATTTCTCTTTCCCCCCAATTTCTCTCAGTGCCTGCAGCAAGCCAGATAAATTGCAGGAGTAACTGCGGCCTGACTTTGATTAAATGCGCGTTTGATTTGAAAATGATTTCATTAATTAAGGATGGGCCACCTTTTCGCACAAGGCTAGGCACTCCCCATTTAATTGCAAATTATATTCGGGCTAAAAGCTATCATCTGGCCGGAACCCCGATGGCTATTATGGCCTTTGAGGGCTCTATTCATTGATGTTTTATCGCAGATCTGTCGACAGCTAATTAGGCCCGGGGAAAAAGTTATGATTGCTTTGCCATGGAAATTTCTTAATTCTTTATATTTTGCATTTCTTCATTTTTCCATTTTCCATTTTCCATTTCCCATTTGACCATTGAACTTGGCTGGCAGCTTATTAGGGGCATTTCTTTAAAATTTGTCATTTCTTTTTTGGCATTTTTCAAACAGCTGCCGACATAAATCATTTGCTCGCACAGGAAGTCCAGTTGAGCGAAAAGGAAAATGTCCAGAAAATGTTAAGAAAATGTCGAGAAAAATTCAATAAGGACCTGGTCCACACGATTGCATTTCAATCACTCAAGGATCGAAGGGAGGCCGACGACTAACTGGCAAACAAGACTAATTAATTTCACTTTACGTGACTTGCATGGGAAAGGACGGGCAGGCGAAAGGGGGTCAAATTATGGCACATTATGTATGGGGAAAGTGCCAAGAGAACTGCCAGCACAGAAATAATTAAACGACCATTTAGCAAAAGGGACGAGAAAAAATAATAATAATAATAATGTAACAAGTACTGTTCTTCACAAGTTTGTTGAAATAATTACTTTTGCAGGGACCAAAGTCTTGAGTATTTTACTCAAAGTCAGTCATTAGCAGGAAAATTGGAAATGTATATTTTATTTATGGAAAAGGGAAATGAGAAATAGTTAGAGTATATAATTTTTCACCCTCATCATGTATAAAAACATTTATTTGATGCTCCTTCTGTTCCTGGTTTTTCCTGGGCATAAAATGCATGAATATATTGCGCCCTTCATTATGCCGCTTAATGTACTTGCCGGAAAAGCTGAAAATTTGCTTACAACAAAACATAAACACACACACACACACTCCGGTACACACAACAAAGTATGAATAAATCGTGCCAGAAATAGACAAGAATCGGGGCGAAAACTTCATCAAAAACTGGCAACAAAAGTAATAATAATGAGGCGCCAGGCACAGAGCCCAACTCGAGGTCGAGGTCGAGGTCGAGGTGAGAGGTGAGAGTTGAGAGAAAACCCCCAGGTGAGTAAGGGGGAGGGGGTGGGTGGTGAGTCTGTGCTTTTTTGTGGGTGGAAAGATTTGAAAAGCCAACAATGGCAACAGCTTACAAACCAAAACAATAACACAAACACAACGTAGAACAGAACAGAGAGCTCTGATAAGGGAGATGCTGCTGCTCAGGGTTGCCTCTGTTTATTCTCAATTTTAATGCGGATAAGGTAACACACACACACACACACAGGTGTGTGGCCAAAAGGGTTAGCTCCTCTCTCCCTCACTCTTTGTTTGCTGAGGTGCCAACTATCGCCCCGAAGCTTAAGCCAAATTGTTTGATAATAAACAGCAAACAAAAGCCAACTAAGCTGTAGGTTTTACTTATTCTTCAGCAGAGAGAAAACTATCAATATTTTAATTTAAATAAATCATAGGGTAAGGCAGGTATTTCCATAGAGAATAGAATTAATTAAAATTTAAACAAATATTTGTGTCTCTCTGAAATGTATTTTGTATATCTTTTTATACCCTTCCAGGGTATTAAAATTTCAGTCAGAAGTTTGCACCTCCGACCATATAAAGTATATATATTCTTGATCAGAATCAACAGCCAAGTCGATCTAGCCATGTCCGTCTGTCCGTCTGTCCGTCTGTCCTTCTGTCCGTCTGTCCGTTTCTACGCAAACTAGTCTCTCAGTTTTGAAGCTATCTGAATGAAACTTTGTAGTTAGCCTTCTATATACTCTCACTCGTATATATGTCGGAACGGGCCGGATCGGACGACTATATCATATAGCTGCCATAGGAATGATCGGAAAATTTTTAGAAAAAAAATTATAACATTTTCAGTTTTCAACAGAACTTAATCAATTTTAAGATATAGCCTTTTTGTATTACTTTACTATTTTGTGTGAAATTTTATGAAAATCGGACTTCTATATCATATAGCTCCCATGGGAACGATCGAGAAATTAATACAATTAAAAATTATAACATTTTCAGTTTTCAACAGAATTTAATCAAATTTAAGATATAGCCATAATATAGTAGTTCTAAATTTTGTGTAAAATTTTATGAAAATCGGATTACTTTATCATATAGCTCCCATAGGAACGATAGTTAGATGAGGAGGAAAAATGCAAATCTGTGAATATAAATATAATATGTATAGCTGAATGAAATGAAAGCAGGAATTACTTCATTACTTTTTTATTATAAATATATATAATTTATATTGTATAGATTTCTAGTCATAGAAGTTCTATCTGCAAGGGTATATAAACTTCGGCGTGTCGAAGCTAACTTCCTTTCTTGTTTTTTTTTTCTTTTTTTTCAGTTTATTTTGAAAATATACAAAAGTAGCTTTGTGTTTGTTTTATTTATAAACTTAACAAATCAGCGGTTGACAAACTAGTTTAATTAATTACAAACTAAAATAACTATCAGTTAAATGAGAATATATGCAAGGCTATAGCTACAAAGTTACTTAACCAAATTATAAAAAAAGAAGATATATATACTATATTAATGTGTGTGTGTGTATTCACGCTTTGTTAACCAGTTATCGGGGGGAGGGAGGGAGAAGTACTGGAGGAGGGGGAGGAGAAGGCCGTACACAATGGGCATTATCTCTTTGGCATTTGCTCTCTGCTCTCTCTGCTCTCTCCGGCTTCCGTTCTCTCTCGGCTCTCTCTCTTCATGGATCTGCCGGCTTTAGCTTTTTCAATTCTTGACCTATATCTAGCGACTATTAGATAACACATCCCATAACTGTTCAGCGACAATAGCTTTTCCACATTTTCGCATTTCTCAGACTTTGATAATGACGCCAACAACACAGCAAGCACTCTCTCTCCCTCACTCTCTCTCTCTCGCTCAGTTAATTGAACTCTCAGATACTTAGATACGCAGATACTCGCTCTCGCAGATACTCGTTCTCTCAGATACATCTGAAGTAGTTTTTTTTGCTTTAAAGCTGCGTTCTGTAGTTAAATGTGGAAACCAAATCGAACTCTATATCGTCTGGGTGGCCACATCCCGCTGGCGACTGCGTCTGTAGTTTCCATATGCCTCCAGGCCATTAATGCTAAATGCAGTCAGTCCAAAGAACTGCAAAGTATAGAGAAAAAATCAGAGATTTAGAGGGAATTTAGAGAGAATCCTCATCACAAGACCCATTAAAGCCCTTGAAAACAAGTGGCTGAATCGGAACCTGAACCATAAACATAAACACACCCGAGAAACTACACTTTACAAGTTTCAAATTCCTATTCCGAGTAAATATTTATCCAAAGAAGCTCTCTTTACTCATAATAAGCTATAGCTTTCATTGAACAAATATCTATAAATGTAAGTTGAATGCCACTTAGCTCCTGTTTTGGCACATTTGATGTGTGATATTTGCTCAATTTGGTAACTTTTAATGTGCCAAATATAGATGGGAATGTGTTTTATTAATAATAAATGTCGCTTCTGTTTAGAGTTAAGTATGCCAGCTTATTGATTTGTTATTTATATGAAATATTTGTGGAGATAAAATGATTTGGCAATGCATTGAATGAGTAATTATACATATATTTGATATTTAATTATAATATTTTTGTATATATTTCACTCTGTTATATTTATTGAGTGAGTTTATTAAAATGAGCTATTTCAGTATCAGTTCTAGACTAAAAGTTGAGTATTTAATGCTTCTCCCTTTGATAAACAATTACTTGAACAAAACTGAGTGAAGAATAGTCCAAAATATGACTATATAAAATATGTTTTAAAGGTTTAATTCTACTAGAATGATATAGTATAAAAATTCAATAATACCTAGACATATTTCAGAATATATCTAGTACAAAATAAGCTATTTAAAGTATAGTTTTTCTATAGAAAACAAATACCAAACAGTTGCCTCAAACTTTATACATTGAAGTTTTCCCTAAGCTATTGATTACACAGGAAGGTAATCCCTGGTTAGCCATAAATCCCGACTACGTGGAATGCCTAAGCCTTGAGGAAGGGGACACGAAACCCCTTTCCCTGGCAAAGGTCACCCATGACTCACCGCTGCCGCCGTGTAGGCTTCAATGTCCAGGGACAGGACGAGGCCGGAGGCCGTGAAGTAGGCCAAAGCCAGCGAGAAGTGCACCGCCAGGGACCAGAGGGTAGGGTCGCAGCGGCAGCACTGACGCTGCCAGAGGCGCAGGAGCCGGGCCAGGAGCAGGCCGGCGGTGGCCACGAATCCGAGGGAAACCACCGCCAGGTAGAAGCTGCCCCGGAAGTTGCTCACGCGCACCGGTCCGCAGACGATGCACAGGAATCCAATGAAGCTGCACAGCTGTGTGGCCGGGGAAAAGTGTGGGGAAAATGTGAAAATGCAGGCCAAGAACCAGTGGAAAGCCACTCACCAAACAGGCCAGCTTGCAGAGGCCCGGCATGCTGCGCAGATACTTGCGATCGAGGTCCTGAGTGCCCGACATCCTAGTTGTATATCTTATGGATTGCAGGTGGGTGGGTCTCCTCTCTGCGCCGCTCTACAGGTGTGGTGGTGGTGCAAGGGGGGGCGGGGACTCTCCGCCGGTCGTATAGGTAACCAAGTGAAAAACGGACTGCCGCTGACCAATCTCACATCGCTCGCCAGCAGTCACAGAACGGCACTGAGGCGAAAAAACACTCAGAACGCTGCCATCATCATCATCGCCGGCCAGCAACAACTATCGCTGCACAGTGGGAGTGATTTCCATTTAAATGGGCACTTTTTGTTTACTATGGGATATGATTAAAACAAGTTCACAAAAGTATTTTACTAACTAATGATGATGATAATGATAATGATATTAACAAATCTCTAAAAACTTAAGAAAAACAATTTTTGAAAATTGTATAATAAGTAAAGAAGCCATTTTCGACCATTTAAACCCTATATATTCTTGCTCAACATTGACAGCTGAATTGTTTTAGTTTTAATTGGAATTTTAAAAGGGGTTGCATCGCTAAAATTTTCAAAAATTCGAAATTTTGTAAATATTTTTATATTGTAAATTAAGTAAGCAGATTTGTTAATCAAAGAAAGCTTACCGTTTTAAAATCACTGCTATTTTGACTTAGTTATCTTATTTTAAAAACTTTGATTTTTCCCAAAAATTAGCATTAAAATGAGCATGTAAATTATTATCCACTATGGTGGATGCTTAGCCCCATGGTGCTCCCCTTGAAAGAGAGCGCGGCAGAGAGCCGGAGAGAACGAGAGAGCGTGAGAGCCCCACAACATATGGCGGCACAGTGGGGCCACATGTGAATGAAAATTAGTGGGGGAATTATGCCAACCAAAAAATTGGGGACAGACATGGGTCATTTGTTATCAGGGTTTTCTCACTTTTGACTTGTGAACTGAGCACATAAAAATATAATAAATTATGTTAATATTATTATATGTTTTAAATTCAATTTACAGAATATAATAATAATAATAATAGAGCATAAAATATAAAATTTTGTAAATGAATTTCAAGAGCTATACATATTTTCTTTTATATATTTATATATAGCTTTTCCTTCTTTTTTATATATAATGTATATAATATATAATAATAATAATAGTAGAGCACAAAATATAAAAACTTTTTAAATTCATTTCAAGAGCTATGCACATCTTCTTATATATATAACTTTTCCCCTCTTCTTACTTATAAAATGAACCCCCAAACAAGTTGTTCATCAAGCAACTACTATGTACATCACATCACCTGTCTGTCGCCTTAATTAAGTTAATTTGAATGTGGCTCGTGTTGTACGGTGCGAGTGTTACTTCCCCTCGTTGCCTTTTTCCCAATTCTCTTTTGGAGGGTTGTAACATGCAATATGACTCACGGTCCCTGGGAGACGTAATATATATCTATTAAGACAGGTGAGAAAGTGGAGTAAAGGAAAGTAAGAATTTCTGGTGGTTTCTTACCACGGTGCCTTTATGGTTCCATCTTTGTGGTAATGTTTCCATAATTATTATACGTTGCACTCTTTATTCATTCTCCGTTCGAACTGATAAATCTAGTCCACTGCAGGCCACTCGATTTCGGAACCGAACTGTTATCATTGTCCATTATCTCTATTGTTATCGCGACGGGCTAATTCGGTGAGTAAGTAAGCACATAAATTGTAACCGAAACTGAAACCGAAACCGAATCTGAATCTGAATCTGAAATGCAAATGCGAGCCTCCAAATCAAATGCAATTTCAGAGTGATTCACATCGCACATCACATCACACGTTAGGCCAAACAAACAGACGAACCAGCTCACAAATAGATGCAAACAATTTATGAATTTTGTTCTGAAAATAGGTGAATTTTGAATACCCTTCTTCAAAGAGATTCCGAGCTCTTTCATGAACTTACAAAACAGCCAAAGCATATAAAATATATGCATTAAATGTTGCTTAGGTTTTGGGACTTTAAAATATATAATGTATTATATTAGATATGGTTGTATAGATAGTTTTAAAAGTTTGGGATCTTCAAATATATTATGTATTACATTAGATATAGTTGTATAGATTCTTTTAATAGTATACACACATTATAAACATCGAATTTCTTTAGAAGATTCATCATTTTAGAATGATATTATATCATTTTCATTATAATGAATTGATAACATAGAAATTCTTCATAAAATTAAGGCTCAGAAATTCGTTCAGAAGAGTCTCTGCCAAAGAGGATATATATTATTAATTATTTTTATTAAAAAACTATATATTTTATACTAATAAATATGTATATATTAAAGACAACCCACTTATAAAAATGCAGCTACCTTCTAGTTCGTGTAGTAAAAGACAAAACATTCCGACATGACGTCAAATTGAGTTATATTAATTGACTCATATTCAGGCAAGATGCTTCATCTGCCGAATGGAGCTTTGGGTGGTTGGGATGGGATGTGATGGCCTATTCCCCCCGCCCCCAGAGCCAAGGTCACTTACACAATCGCCCCCCACTGACACTGAGATTCAGCTGCAGATTCATAGAAACAGATATAGATACAGATACAGATTCCGTTTGGCATTGCAAGATTCTGAGGCAGGCGGCGGCGATGGAGATTTTCCATGCGCCGGAAATGGGCACAAGGCGCAGCGGCATCAGCTATGAACCGGAAATGACGAGTGTAAAAGCTAATCCGCAGATGGAACCGAAACTGACCCTAGACCTTATTCTATGGGCACTCGGGAAATCTGCTCGATAAAACCGGACAATGAAGTATATGTAGTACTCAGCTCGAGGGTAATAATCAGTCGGGCGAACAATATGCCAGGGCAAGAGCTGTTTACACGACTTCTAAAAATAAATATTCTCATATTGCCACGAGATTTGACCTCATCGATAAACAGCGAATCGAATCGCAACGCAACGCAATCGAGGCGTCTCGAGGCGAGGCAAGTTAACCGGGGAAATGACCGGGGAAATTGTGGGGCGGGGACTGGGGAGGAGGAAAAGCCAAAGAAAACTCGCTCGTGTGCCGCCAATGAGCGGTTTTTCCACTCGGGGGAAATGCTTGCAAATAATTTTGTTGTTGATTACGTATGGATTTTTCCACAACGGAATGTTGACTGATTGAGGGTAATTAACATTGCAAATGGAGTTGCAGATTTAAGTAAATTGCGCAAAATGAAGCAAAAGATAAACATTATTTCTTTAAAGGTACTTATTGGGATTTTTCTTTGCAACATCCATATTAATAGCCATTATTTATATTTATTACTTACATATTTCTTTAAACAAGAAAATCATTATTAAGATATAAACAAGAAAGGAAACTTAGTTCATTTACCAGTTTGTAATTGAATTATGGGATCGTATCGATTCTTTGAACCGATGTTTATTAATATTTTCATTTGCCATTTTCCCACAAATCAAAGTTTAACGATCGTTTGTATGGCAGCTATGTGATATAGTAGTCTGATTTTCATAAAACTTTACAACAAATTCTAGATTAATATATAGTGGCTGTATATCAAATTTAATAAAAATCTGTTGAAAACTGGAAAAGTTATAATATATATATTTTTTTTAATTTTACGATCGTTCCTATGCAGCTATATATATGTATATATGCATATAGTCCACCGATTCGCCATGCACCGATTTATATACTTGTAAAATTATATAGACGAATAACCCCATAGTTTCATTCAAATAGCTTGAAATGTAAGCCAAAACAAATCTCTCGCATCTGCGCTTATGATTCTCAACTGGTTCAAACATCCCCGGAACGAAGTGACTGCTGCCGGCCAGGTATCAGAAATGTGTTGTGTTAAAAAAGTTGCAAGTCATTGTTTACAAGTGTTCAAAGTTAGTAACTGATCATACATACATACATACTTGCTGGTCATAGATACTGATCATAGTTATATAACGGTCATAGTTACTCACTTGTCATAGATACTTGCTGGTAATAGATACTTACTGTTTGGAGTTACTTACTGATCATAGTTAATTACTAGTCATAGATAGTCATAGATACTTACTGGTCATAGATACTTAATGATCAAAGTTACTTACTGGTCATGGATACTTACTGCTTATAGTTAATTAGTGCTCATAGTTAATTACTGATCATAGTTACTTAATGTTCATTGATACTTACTGATCATAGTTACTTAAATTGTTTGTATCCATTATTTTAAAGATGATATATAAATTTACCAAGCTAGTACTAAAATGGGAAGTTGTACTGCAATATGTTAACTAATTTAAATTTCTTTATAATCAAATATTACTTAAACATTATAAAATACCTTTAAAAAATGTTATATTTATATTCCATAACTAAGTGTAGTTCAGATATATTTCTGATTGTCATGGATTCCAATATGTTGGTCTTATTTTCTGCATATATCTCTTGGCCTAATGATGTCTATAGTGCCTAGATCTCATGCACATGACTGAGTTTGTGCCATGTTTTCCCCGCTTTTCCCCCAGGTTGTGATTGAGTGTGTGTGTGTGTGTGTGCATCTAATTAGAAAAGCAGCCGCTGTAATTGACAGCTGCAGCATCAGCAATTTTTTCTTACGATTGGCAAGGATAATGGGGGACAGGCCTAAAGGAGTCAAGGAGTTTTTATTTTCTTGTAATATAAACTAATTATTATCAATATATAAAATATAAATATATTATATGAAAAGGTTAAAACTTATAGTTACATATAATTAGATAAAATAACTAGGAAGTTCTCAGCAAATTAAACGATTTAAAAGCCCGGAACTTGGCCATATGTTGATGTTCCTGGCTGTTTTTCCCCCGAGATTCCCCGAGATTCCCCTCCTAAATGATGACAAACTTGCTACTGACTTGGCCAATTAGTCGGAAGTTGGAGTAACCGTTTTGAGGAGCACGGAGATAATTAATTGCACACTTCGAGGAAAGTCTGGGGAAAGTCAGGCGAGTCAGGGCGAGCAGCTGGGAAAGTCTCATTTCTCATTTCAGAGGGGAGGGAGTGAAAAAGTGCGGAGCGCCAAAGAAGTGTGGAAAATACTTTGGCTCCAACGTGTCAGCCAGCTGGGAATCTGTCAGAGACACGCACTTGCCAAGGCTCGATTTGAATGCAAATTTCTTGCAATGCACTGGGAATAAAAGAGAATCTTCTCTGATATACAATTATTTATAATTTCTAAATATATTTTACAATTTATTAGGGTTTATTGTGATTATATTTAAAGCCTTTTCCTGTGAGAGCTAATAATAGTACACTTGTTGCTAAAACTTTCTCTGAGTGTGTCTTAGACTCCTGCAGCTGACATGACGAGACCGAAAACCGAAGGATGCCCCAGCCCCAGCCCCCCAAGGATACCGCCCATAATTCCAACGACCTCGTCGTATCTGCCAAGTGAAGTTGAATTTGAATCTGAATCAGATATTCGTCGCCGCCGCTTCTCTCTCTCTCTCTTTTCGCCTCTGGCCTTTGGCCTGTCCTGCGATGTCCTTTTTCCCCAGGACGCGACGCCATCTGCCGCGGGCGGTGCGTGTGCTAGTTGTATCAGACGGCCAAGCACCCAGAGTCCTGGCGAACAGGACGAGAAGGACGAGAGGGAGCCCCCCAGTTATGCGCCTTATAAATGATTATCGTGTGCACTCGAGTGCCGGCGCCATCAATCAAGTGCAACAGGATAGCAGGCTAGCAGGATAGCAGGATAACAAATATAGACTAACAAGGATCCTTGCGAGTCGCATCTTCTCTCTTTGCCAGAATCATTCAGCATCACTTGTGTTTGCCATTAAGCTCTTTGCCAACTTTGTTTCCGCCATGTGTGTATCTTGGCCGAGTTACAAGATGGAAAGTGTACACATCTCCTTATGGCAACTACGGTTTGCAATTAAATACTAAATAAAAGACCCCATAGCACCCGGAAAATGCCTAATCAAAGAGCATTTAAGCCTCGCCTCCGGTGATGCAGTATCGCTTTCTGCGGGTAATTTATGCTAATGAATTGCTCTCCGTCCTCCCTCCTCCTCTGCACTGGCCAGGCAATCAATCCGTCAATCAATCAATCGGAATACACTTTCCGGCACAGCCTCTCGAGTGCGTTTCGAGCTCATTAATGGCCTGTCTGGGCATGGCTCTCTGCCCGGCTTCTTCGGCTCCTCAATCAATCTAAAAAATGTTGAATTTCAAATCAATTTAATTGGCATTTTATTGGCCCTGTCCACACACCCCTCGCACCCGTAACATTTTCCATCAGCTTTTCTGGGGGGGGGGGGAAAATTCGCCAACGCAGGCGAATTTTCTTATTCTTTTCAAGCAATTTCTCTTGGCGTGATTTTTGATCAATTTATTTTGCGGCTGGCTGAGCGATAAACTCGCGTCCGAGGACCTCGATTTTCCGCTTTCCGTTGCCAATTTTCCACTGCACCTGGCCGTGCTTGGCGAAGGGCGGAAAACCCCAGCAGCCCCCATTGTTTTTCCCCCACAGAAATGGTGTGTGTGTGCTTTCCTTTTTTGTTTTTTGTTTTTTTTGTTTTCAATTTGAATCGAAAGCGTGCCGAAGTCAGTGCCAAAGAAATGGATAAGAAAAGCCACCGCACAGTCAATGTGCCGGGGAAAATTCGATTCTCGGTCGCTGTGTGTTTGTGTGGCACGTAGGGAAAGGAAAAACCAGGGGAAACTGGAAAATGCACGTCTGCATACCGGATGCAGCATCTATTTTCTGAGAGAGAGAGAGAGGTCCTTATTTTCAAGGAGTCTAATTGGAAGCCAGTTCTAGGTAACACCGATCCACAAGTGGCTCCTGGTAACTGAGCTTCTCAGAATGTTTGTTTTACTTGGGAAATTATTATTATTCTTTCAGGGGAAAAGTACAACTTTTGTATAATAAATTATGAAGAAATCCTTAAGCTAGGAAAATATAATTAGCATAAATTTAAACCTAGAATAAGCATTGAAAATATACTTTAAAATGTGTTGATTTATTTAACTATAAATCCCTCAAGTAGCTACTTTATCTTTAGCATAAATTAAACCCCAAATAAATCCTAGAATAAATATAGTTAAAATATTTAAAATTAGATTTAGCAAAAGATATAAACTGATAAATAGATTCAAGATGTCATCTCTCTCTCTGCTGATTTAATGGCAATCGCAATAAATTTCTTCTCTGCTTTTTGTCTCCTTCATGGAAATTCGAATTTGAAAATTTATGATTTTCATTTTCACACCCCCCCACCCTTCCCCGTTTCCCCGCTGAATTTGGATAGTTTTCTGATGAGTCAACTTTATGGAAAGCGCGCTCCGCAGGGAGCCATGACCAGCCATTTATAATGATAATCGCGTACGTGAGTTTCCATTCCGAATTTTCCTGCGCCAGGTGTTGCGATCCGTTGGGAAAATTGTTGAGTGTGAGTTTCCATTTGTTTTTTTTTTGTTTTTTTTGGGGCAATCGAACACTGGACTAAAAGTTGAACTGACGGTAATCGAATGCGAGTGCAACTGCGACTGTAAATGCGAAAGGCACTTCATCAGAGTCATTCGTTTGATTTGATTTTCCATGGCTACCATTTTCCAGCAGGAGGTGGAAGATAAGGACGAACAGGACGGGGAATGGGAAGAATATATGTACAAGGACTCAGCTTTGTGAAAAATGCAACAAGAGGCGGCAAGTACATATGTGAAGGATCATCGAGTTACCTGCAGGGAGAGAAATAAAGCTGGGAAATTGTTTAAAAAACTCTACAAAATATTAATGAACCATATTTATATATTTCCAAGCATATTATATTTCCTCACATTGCTTAAAATATTATTTTTCTCTATTCACAGTGCATCCTACGACTCATTTTCTTAGCCTGCAGGCAATGCAATTACGCAATTTATGAAATTACGACAGTCAAAGTGACTTTAGCAACAAATTCTCCTTCGACTTTGCTGAGGAAATTGCTGTCAGGATATCTATGGCAGCACCAGCAGGAAAAATGGAAATCTAAGCCGATGATTGGACTCACACACACACACAGCAAAAAGGATGTGTGCACATTTCGCTGCATATAATAATCAAATTATCAGTTATGCCAACTTGCAACAGCTCCACCCACTGACTAACGATGTGCTGTCGTGATCAAATCACAAATTACATTAAGAGTTTTCAATTTTCCAAAGCACACACACAGCATAGTCTGGAAAATGCGGAGAATGCTGGGAAAATTGTTGCTAATAGGGCGCGAAAACGGAGAGATTTTCTATCCCCCCTTTGGAGAAAATAGTAACGAGCATTGAGGAAAATTGCCCCTATGAGCTGGTCATGAAGGAAAAAAGCTGTGAGTACTATTTCCATGTATTTATTACTTAAAATATTATTAAAAATTGGAGCGGAAAATCTGTAAGATGTATCTACTACAATTTGTGAACCAAATATCTATTTCTTCATATTTTTTCCTAGAACAAATCGCACTCAACTTTTGAGTAAATGATTGTTATGCCAAGATGCACTTTTTGGCATTGGTTACCTTGTTGCCAATCTCTGTGTTGGCCATAAAATGCAGCTGGCAACGAGAGGATACAAAGTAGCTAGAACCTGTATTTCAGATACAACCATAGATACAAGATACACTCGGCTGTCTTAGACAGCCAGGCAGGGGGTGAGAGAGGGGGAGGAAGCTCGAAGGACACGCGCTCCTTGCGTCTCCTTGCTTTGCACCCCACAAAAAGCCTTTCGTCATAATCATAAAAAACTGCTTAGCACTTTATTTTTGCGGATCTGCCAGAGACAGGAGGCAGGAGACTGGAGGGGCACGTAGGCAAGGCTTTTATCACCACTTGTCCGTGGGGTAAATAGTCCGATTTCAGGGGAATAGCGAACTATGCCTTAGCTGGCGGACACAAATGTATCTATATCTATTTATCTAACCATAAAATGAGGTAATAAATGGATAATTAAGATGTGAGGCAGGTGAAATGTATCTTGAGGATTCTTAGTGCTTTGAAGAGATTCTTTATTTATTTAGAAATTTTACTATAATTTACTATATATATTTTGTCAGGTTTAATAGTGTGTTTGGGTTATCCTTATTCTTCTTATACATATCCTTCTTGTACATATCCTTCTTGTACATATCCTTCTTATACATATCATTCTTATACATATCCTTCTTATACACATCATTCTTGTACATATCCTTCTTATACATATCTTTCTTATGAATATCTTTCTTATACATATCCTTCTTATACATATTCTTCTTGTACATATCCTTCTTATACATATCATATCCTTCTTAAACATAATAACGACTATTTTTTATGGGCTAACCCACAGAAGGTTAAAAGCTATAAATTCGATCTAATATTTTATTTACTTCTCAAACAAAGTATCTTATTAAAGCTATATATATATACGGTATATTTTTTATTTCTGAGTATATATCCAAGGGCTTTACAAACTCTTCTTGCAACTTGTTGTGTCCTTGTCTAAAATACTCATTAATTTGTTGCCTTGTTTATCTACCCTTTGTTTGCTTATTCTTTAGTATTTCACTGCAAATTAATTTACTTAAATTCCCCTCTTTGAACTAAAATATTTGCAAAGGGAAAACCTAACTTGGCATTTCATTTAAATTAAAGTAACAATTGAGCCTGACGATTGTCCCTCTTGAAGCATATGCAGCTTTCGGTTTGTCGATGAAGACACTTGAGTCCTGCTGTTCTTTTGGATTTTTTTTTTCCTTTTTTGTGTCCGTCCCGACGGGTTCTTTATTTTTTATTGCCAGCTCAGACAACGACGACTGGCGACTGTCCTTGTCTCCGAGAGGGAGTGCGTGTGTCTGCGATACTTTGATTGCGGCAAAACGGGGCCGTTAAATCAAAACAGCGATTCCCGCACGCGCTCCCTTGCCTATTGCCATGATAAATGGCCCAAGGACGACGACGAAGGGATATCCTTTAGGAGGGGTCCAAAACCAAGATTCGTTCCGCTCCTGTCTGCATTTGATTGGCAGTTCGGCATAATTGTATGTTAATAGCTGCTGCGAGGCGATGACCAAGTGGCTCAACAGCTGCCAAACTTGTGTAGCTAATGCTGAATTTATTTCCAATGTCCCCCGAGCACTGAGAGAAAAATTGGGGTTTCTTCTTTTGTTATTTAATTTAAGAGATGCTAAAGGAAGTTTCCTTTCACTTTCTCGAGGCTAAAGCTGTTCTTACCTTAGTCAGAAGCTTGTAAAACAGTGAAGAAATCATTTCCGGCCCTATAAATCATATATATTCCTGATCAGCATCAAAAATTGAATCTTTTTAGCCAAGTTTTTATATTTTATGCAGTATGCAGATTTATTAACCTTCTTAAAACTAACATGGGAAAGCTTTCCGAATTGAATTTAATGCATTTTTGACTAAGTTATGGGATTTTTAAGCATTTATTTGTCGAAAAAATGTTTATAAGAAATATTTGTAAATATTGAATATTTAAAATTTAGTTATGATTGATTTCCGTTGTGATCGTAATTGCTAAATTCGCATTTTAACTAAAACTACTTATCCTTATACATTTGTAAACCATGCTCCCTTGGGAAAAACATGGCGTATACTTAATTTAAGGGCTTTCACATTAAGTATACGCCACGTATGCTAAATTTCTGGAAGACAATTTTTATATCCTTTCAGGGTATTTTAATTTAAGTCAGAAGCTTGTAAAACAGGAAAGGAGTCATTTCCGACCCTATAAATCATATATATTCTTGATCAGCATCAACAGGCAAATCTTTTAAGCCATCTCCGGCCGAAAAAAATTTTTTTTCCAAATTTCGCATTTTTGTAAAAAAAGGAAAGGGGTTACATCATGAAAATTTGCAAAAATCTGACAAAAATTTACATTTTAAATGGAGTATGCAGTTTTGTTAACCTGCTAAAAATTAACATACTTCCGCTTTCCGAATTGAAATTAATACATTTTTGACCAAGTTATGAGAATTTTAATCTTTGTCATATAAAAACCTCTATAAATATAGCAATGCTAATTATCCAAGTTTAGTTATGATCGATTTCCAATACGATCCCATAATTAATTTGCAAACTGAAAGGCTTTTTTTTTAGTTTCCTTTAGTTGGTTCCCATTTGTATTATTTATTATTAAAGTCACCCAATCGAAGGCGTCCCTTGTGGCAGTGCACACCCCACACACACGGCTAATGCTGTTGTCATACGCGCTTATGAGCTTGACCTTGACATTGGCAGTGGAAACGCTGATAAACTAAGCCCTAATCCAGTGGCATTATGTACATTCGGCACTTTGCCAGCAGACAACCGAAGCCAGAGACAGCGGGGAGAAGATAGCAGGAGGCAGGAGCGAGAAGGATGATGGGAATAAAGTAAAGCCAGCCAAGGCTGACGACTGCCCAGCTGTGTCTTTCATAAAAGGACCTCCTCCTCGGGGGAGGAGGAGGACTGTCCGCCAGACTAAACAAAACAATGCCCAAATAAAAAGAAATCCACCGAGATGAGAAAGCAGGAATTTGCGGAAAGTCTGGGGAAAAAGTACCAAGCCGGCGAAATAAAATCAATTTTCATTGTAATTGGCAACTTAAAGGCTTAAGCCATGGCTATTTCTATTATTGGGCCGGCCACCAGATACCGCTCGGCTTTGCCCGGCTTAAAGTCCAATGAAAATTCAGACGGTAAAGGTATATCTTAGTCTGGGCGGGCTTAAGCCGCTGCAATTTAAGTTTCAATTGTCTGGCGACCTGGGAAAAGGATCTTCTATACTTCCCCAACAAATATTTATAAGCAGAAAATCAAGCTTGAAATGCTTTAAAGATGTGCTTAAATCTATTCCCCCATTTTTTATGGCAAGTGGCTTTCAGCGTGACTATGCTCCTTATTCATGATGGTCGAAAGGATGCACTTTACCTGCACTTCGCTTCACTTGTGAGCCACAAGACCCGAACGCTGCTTGGCTTAGACAACTTTGGGGCTTCGCGTCTGTCTTGCCATTAATTTATGGTCCTGGCCGCGCGTCCTGCCAGAGCTCTTCCTTTAACGCATTATCCACGCTTATTGTCGTATATCAAATTTAATGGTCCTGCTCGCCGACGACTTCCTGAGCGGCTTTAATGGCGTTCGCATGTCCTAAATGGGTTTTAAAGGGTCACGAGCCCGGCTGCTTCCCTCCCAGCTTTCAGCTTTCAGCTTTCAGTTTCTGGTTTTTGGGAGCCAGAGGAGATGGTCGTTGCAATTTTGTGTTGACAAAAGCAGACGACAGCGCCCATATGTTTGGGAGTTCAGCCAAAATATTCAGGGTGTCCCTCTGGTAGGTCCTGGCGTCACCTGTTCATCAATCAACATTTAAATTGAGCGCCGACGACTCTTCCCCTGAAAACATTCTCTGGCCATTAGCTGGAGTTCATTGGAGTGGAATTCTATAGGTGTATGTGTGTGTTTCCTATCAAAATATATATCCTTTTTGTGTCCTTAATTCAAGTACATATTATTTGTACACCTTCGCCTTACAGGTCACTGCAATTGCATTTGCTTGGAAAAGCATATGATTTATACAAACAAAACATTGTTTGTTGTCTTTGCTTTCAATTTAAACAAAACTAAAGTTTACAGTTTACAGAAATTGAGTTTGCAAGCTGAGTTTTGATTATTTTATTGTATAAATAGGTAATTACTTTGTTTATTTTGAATATGATGTTAAGAGAGCACTCTAAAAATATCATTTTCAATTACAAAACTAAATTCAAAGTATACATTTTAAGTGAGAAACTGTTTAATACTATTTTTTTACCAAAATACAATGTTTTTTGTCTCTCTCTCTTTATATCTCCTCATCGAAATATTTCCCTTAAATAATCGCCTTTTTTTTAACAGCTTCAAGTGCTTGGGCTTTGCCATTGTTTGCCTCGAGTTCATTGGCTTACCTTTCCAATTTTTAAAGTTATTCCTCCGGCAGCCTTTCAACTGTCACTTGCCGATGTCAGTGAGGGGCTGCTGCCCCTTTTTTTCGGTGTGTGTGTGTGTGTGTAGAGGGGGTGGTAGTTGGAGTGATGGGGGGAGAGGTAGGCGAAAATACAAAATGAAGTTGTCGCGTGTCGCGTTCGCTGATGATGACATGTCGCCGACGAAAGCGACAAAGAAAATGAAAAGCGAGGAACGCCGCGGCGCTGATTCAAAAATATTTTCTGTCCCCCGTCTCCAACCCACCCAAAAATCGAACAATTTTCTGTGCTAGATTGAAAACGCTGAAAAATACCGAGGCGACGGCATCCTGAAATGTCGAAATGTCCTGGCAAAGCGTTCGCTCTCCCTTGCACATCAAATTATGCTAATCAGGTGACGACTGCGTCTAAGGCGCGTAATCGATTGCCTTTCAGTTGATGCCAAAATGAATTTAATTCACACACATACACACACACACACTCTATCGAATGGGGATTTACAAGGACATGAAACGGCGTCGCGTCTAAAACAATTTGCTGCAGCGCATAAAAGTATGCCATGAAAATATAAGCGCCACAAAAGACACGGGCAACAATCCCTGTAAAACATCATATGCGATTCGATTCGATACGGATATATACAGATATATATCTATATGAATTCAAGAGTTCCCTATTGCAAGGAATCCCTTCGAATTCGATGGAGTTCCACGGCAACCCAAATACTTACAATGTAAGCCCTTTGTTAGTCACCAAAATCCCAAGTTGAAAAAACAAGTTTTATTGACTCTAGTACTGGGTAATAATTTCTGCTGCAGTTGTTGACTTTAAACTGGTTTCAATCATAAGCATTTTGCCGGAAGTTCAACAGAAAAAAAGTGGAACTTCTTTAGAGCATTGCAAAGTCATGTGCAAAGTTTCCATGTCGCCGATGGAAGCAAACATCCTGCAGAACCGGGAGCAGCAGCAGCAGCAGCAGCATGTCCTTGCCAATCGTATTTTTACTTTTATTTCAAAATGTGTTTCTAGAGAAGGGCGGGATGGAAAGGGGCTCCTTGTTCGCATATCGATGATGTGCAAATGCCATGTACACAAATTCACATAAACAAAGCGTGTAATAAAAGTAAAATTTGTCAAGAGAATTGACTGCATTTTTATGTCGAACAACAACAGCAAGAACCAGAAAAAATGATGGGATGGGTGTATCATAGGGGCGTGCAGAATAAAGGGGGGTGTTAAGTCACCTCTTAATAATTTAATTTCCTTGTGTATGTTTATACGAAAATGATGAACATGAATAATATGCTGGATAAAGCGAGAAATCCTTTAAAATAATTAATCGATAAATATAGTTCGAAAGTACTAGAATGCTTCTTTTTAGGTCTTCTTAAAGGTTTATAAAAGTCGAAAAAGGATATTTTATATATGTGCCAATAAGCCATTAAAATCTTAATTAATAAATAGTATTATGAAAATATTAAGAAATTATTTCGTAGCTAATTTTTGAACATTGCGTAAGGTATTTATAGGTAAAGGAACCATTGCCAACCCTATAAGCTATATATATTCTTGATCGGCATCGTTAGCCCATTCGTTTAAGCCAAGTTTTGGGGGAACAAAAATTTGTTTTTTTTTTTTTTTTTTTATTTTTATAAGGGGTTACATCATTAAAATTTTGAAATTGAATTTTGATTTGTAAACCTTTTAAAAACTAGCATAGGAAAGCTTTCCGAATTGAACTCAAACGTTGCTTGTCAAAGTTATGACAGATTATGCATATATCTATATATATAGTATGTTAAATTTTCCTATTAACCCCCCTGAAAAACTCTATTTAACCCGCCCCTGCCTCTGCCTCTGCATCAATTTATGCGAGGCCAGCCGCAGATAAAGCATGAAAATGTCATTGCAATGCATCACAGCGGCATGTGTCAGAGGGGGGCTCAGGGTGGATAGTGAGAGGTTCATCATCTGGTGGAAAATGGGGGGGCTTGAGGGCAGCCACATACACACACAACACCCACACACACCCCACACACACACATGGACAACTGGGCCATCTAAATTGACAGTGTCATCAGTTTTGAAGTGTTGCCATTGCTCCGGGGACGAAACGAATGAACTTGCTGGGGTGGTTTTTCCAGTGTACTGTTCAAGTGTGTGTGCGTGTGCGTGTGTGTGTGTGTGTGTGTGTGTGTTCCGGTCATGTTTCAAAATTGCCAGCAATTTGTACACACACAGTTTTTGGGCCAACGGATTCCGGGGACAACAACTTGAGCTGAATGAAGATGAGCCGCCCTCGAAATGGGAAATGGAGTTGGGAGTGGAAGTTGGAAGGGGAGTTGGTAGAGTCCGGGGGGGTATTCCAGTAATCCAGAGGTAAGACATAAGTCAACCGATCCTAATGGCCAGCACTCACATATCTCACATTCATTTTAAGCGATAATATAAATCAAATACAAGAAAAACAAACCAACTAAAGAATTGCGACAATTTCCTGTACTACTGTCTAGGAAAATTAACTATTTGAAGTCATTTAATATTTGAAAGTATTAATTTAATATTTTACTTTATTATCAAGCTTATCTGGATTCCATTCTTAGAATTGATTACTTACCATTAAAACATTTCGAAGAACACCTTGTGGAAATTAGCATTAATTCACGTCATTACAAGTGTTTTTCGTGCCTTTGGGAACTTTATAAATATCATAATAAATATGTACAGTATCTTGAGCATCTTCAAGTATTTGTTCCATTAAAGTTTGCCACAATTGCAGGTAAATTTGTAATATGACAGCACTTAAAGTACAGGTCCACTTGATTGGACTGCCAACTCCCATTCCGCAGAGACTGCGCCCTGCGGCGGGGACAGGGCAAAAATGAAATCTAAACATTTAGCTGCCTCCGCATACCCCCTGTCCCCCCTCCACCAGGTTTTCCACCAGGGTTTTCCAGGTAATTACTTAATGTAAATGAAAGCCCCGAGACACGGGGCCCAATGCTCTCGGACTACAAATTGCATTCATTTGGCCAACTGACAGAGTTGTCTTTTCCATCGTACGGGGGCGGGAAAGTGAGGGGATGGTGGGGGAAAATCCAAGGGGGGATCCAAGTTTGTTGACATACTTTAGTCTCGGCAATGAATGGCAATAATCGTAGGTTAAGCCCGGCCCCATTCCCCACGATTTGCCAAGCGGCAGAGCACTTAGAACGTTGAGTAATGATGCGGCCACAAAAATCACGCACTCCCTATATTGCAAAAACAAAGGATCCAAGGATCCAAGGATCCGGGTTCCTTAAGTACACATATATATACATATATTCGGATGGACTCTGGATGGATTTGGAAGTGGTGTGTGTGCTGTGTGTGCGACACGTCAGCGGCAGAGTCTCGTGCTCCATTTGCAGGCATTTATATGTGTCAGCGTGTCAGGGCCGTCATCAATCACATTTTGAGTTATTTGTCAGTCGAATAGGGGACACGGGGAGAAACAAAAGAGAGTCCTTTATGAAGAAAATATATGAAATAAAAAAAATTTATTTAAACTTAAATATTTAAGCTACGTGTAATTTGGTAATTTCCTATTTAATGAAATAGAGAAAAAAGTCTTTAGTGGTAGAATGATAAAAATGTAGCACTCAATATCATATCAAAACAAGAAAGGATATTACCTGAAAAGCAGAAGTTTATATTTATGATCAAATAGACAATCGATCATAACAAAGCTATAAATATTTTAATTGTTTGAAAGGATTTTTAACAATATTTTTATATGACAATTTTATCTACAAATTATAGATTAAAAAAATATATATACATATATATTTTATGTATAGTTTATTATATGTTTTGGGTATTTGTTCTTTTTTATGAAAATATCAAAGCTTAAATATCTCATAACTTAGTCAAAAATGTATTAATTTCAATTTGGAAAGCGGTCGAGTGTTAATTTTTAGCAGGTTAACAAAACTGCATACTCCGTTTAAAATGTAAATTTTTGTCCGATTTTTGCAAATTTTCATGATGTAACCCCTTTCCTTTTTTTTTACAAAAATGGGAAATTTCGGAAAAAAAATTTGTTTCGGCCGGAGATGGCTTAAAAGATTCGCCTGTTGATGCTGATCAAGAATATATATGATTTATAGGGTCGGAAATGACTCCTTCACTTTCTTTTAAGCTTCTGACTGAAGGTCCATTACCATTTTTAACCGATATTAACAATATTTTTATATGCAATTTTTTTTTGAATAATATAAATTTATTGCACATTTTTTGCGGACGTAAAATAGATAATTAGATAATGAACTACGTAGAAATTATGAACCTCCTTCAAATTTCTCTCAGCGCATTCTATAGACACTCGCATGAGTATTTTCGGGTCTGGGCCCCTGACATTTATGACTTGGCACTAAGGAGCAGCCCGCATCTGTTATCCTGGCCCCGCCCCCTCTTGAACCCTCCCGAACCCTCCTCTGCTGGCCAAAAACTCACGCTGCACTTCCCGTTTGGGCCACTTTTAAATGCAGCCAAGAGAGGATGTGTGCCGACCATTTGTCTTGCTTACCAACTGCCCCAGGAAAAAAGGACTTTGGGGGAAAGCAGGGAAAAGCTGGGATAATTCGAGGGACCACAAAGCGATGCCCGCTTCCTTGTTCTCTGCTGGCATCGATTTCAAAAGCTCCCAAGACAATCCCAAGCCGTTAACCGAAGTTGTGGCTAGGAGAGGCCTTTGTTAACACGCTATTTTTAGCCAGAAGAGTAAATTAAAAAATTATGCAAAACGCCTTTCGCCTGCTCGATGTTTTTGTTTACGCCTCCCCGCTTATGCTTTTGTTTTGCGAACGGGAACAGAGAAGACAAACACGAGCACAACTAAATAAATAAACAAAGAATTGTGTAAAAAAGTTTTTAAATATATGCAGATGCACGCACGCCTAAAAAAAAGAAAAGAAATGGGGGCAAGGGACGCTCTTTGCATATGAAAATGAGTTTTGTTTACTTTCGTAAAACAATTTCTGACGTTGATTATTAATATTATTTCTCTCATTTAGCATTTTTCATGCGGCCAATAAATCCAATCCAATTAAGGCGCACAACTATCAATGCCTTTTTGGATGGCTGTCAAAATAATAAAACAAGCTCTTCGATTTGATTACATTTCAATTCGATTCTGGGGAAAAATCATTGTCATTTGCAAATTGTATTTATGTTTGCTTTTCCGCTATTTACACAATCATTTTTCAGTTGATTTTTATGCGGGAATTGCATGGTGTCATTTGGGTTATCAAAAATCCTCATAATTAGCCTAATGATCTTGGCCTGCAATTAAATTCGGGCGACAAGTTGTTAGCCGGCTTTTCATCAGCAGCCAAAAAAGAGCTCATTACGGGGAAAACTAAGGCATTTCCCGGGACCAGCTTCACTCTCAGCTTCGTGCTCATCTAATTTCATTTCCGTGGCGCAATCAGCGGACGTAGTTTTCCAGCATCCTGCAGTTTGTTTGTGCTAGGAAATTAAATTTTGAGCACTATCCGGGATCCAGAGAGACCCAAAGGACACCCGGCGAGTCCTGGCCATAATCGGCCTACCATTATTTTATTCATTTTCGGGACTACATCGCGCCGGCTTTGTAGTGCCTCAATTTCCGTTTGAACGGAGCTGTTCATAATTATGTGTGTGTGCACTCGAAAAACTAGGGAAACTCAGGGAAAATAAAGAAACTGCTACTAAGCTTATGTTAAATTATTAAAACATTAAAGTCGTTAAGGATTTGTTCAGTGTAGGATGGTATCACTCTTCATCCTGTGGCCTCTCCTGTGTGTCCCTGTGCAAATTGTTACGAACCGGGGAACGGGGTTAACAGTGTGATCCATGTGTGTAAGGCCCTGCGACAGGACGACCTCGCCTGCCATCGAAAGTGGCAGTATTAAGCGGAGTTCACGGCTCAGTTTTCCGCTGCAAAATGGAAAATGGAAAATAAAGAGCCTTTTAATTGAGTGGCTGCCCGGGCAGCGCGAATCAATTATTCGCGACCAGCGACCAGTGACCAGAGCCAGGGAAAATGTCAGCTAACAGAAGGTATTTTTCCAACAGGATTAGCTTTCCTTTTTGGCCAGAGTTTGTTGTTTGTTGTTTCGCAAATTTAATTGATTAAATTATAGTTGAAAGTAAGAGTTACCATAAGAAATGTGTATTTAAAAGCAGCTATCATCCATATTGTTTAAGCGGAGGGAAACCCGACTCTGAGCCAGCCACTTGACTGGCTTTATCCTTGCTCCTCTTCCCCTAACCCTTCTCGAAAGTCGTCATAATATGTCAGCCAGATGGCTGGTCCCCCGGATCACCCCTGGACGCAGAGTTTTTCCTCGCTTTTCCACGGCTTACGCTAAGTGAAACACGAGAAGTTGTGCTTTGTGCCCCTCCCAGAGAGGGGCTAAAGAGGTCGAAAAGGGGGGACCTGGTACCAGCCACCGCCCTTCTTATCCTGGCTTAAAGGACATGCCTTTGCAGGCGGTGTCAGTGCAGTGCTTTTCGCCCACAAAATGCACTGAAATATATAGTCAATGCAAGGGAATATATAGCTTAAAAAATATATATATACCTTTGACATTTATAAGAGTTAAAAGTAAGCAAAGCTTAGGTGTTAAAAGAACACTAAGCCTTGAGTAAAACTTTCAGACTCGGGAGATATTAGCAGAGGGTTACATCCAGTCTTCAATTTTTATTTAGTCCTTGTAGAGTCCTGTGATTTTTCCAAGTTTACTTTTACCGAAGCCGAGAGTTGCTCAGGGAGTTTACTTTGTTGCCACCGTCACCTGATGTTGCCTGCTGTTCTGCTGTGCAATTGTTGGTGCTGCTGATGCTGCTGCTGCTGCTGCTACTGCGAGTCCATAAACAAGGACACTGGGAATCCTTCGTCCTGGCAAACCAACCCGTCGGCTGTCAGCTGTCGGTTCTCCCAGGCGTTCTATTAGCATGGCGGAAAGTGCAAATATGAAAATTACACCAGCCACTTTGTGCCCGAATGCAAATTCTGTCGTGGCAAAAAAACACACACACACTGTGACACGCAGGATAATGAAATTAGAAAACATTAGCACTACTAACTGGACCTTTAACTGAATTACCGTGCCACATAAGGGGCTAAGCCCTCGGTGCGTGAAATTAAATAATGGGCAGAGGCAAATATCTAATTCCATTCAAGTGTTTACCAGTGACTGCGACCTGAGCTGGCCTCCAGTTTAAATAGCTTTCAAACTATAAAAAAAAATGGAAATTCGTATGGGAAAATACATTTTCCAAGTCTATATGGGGAGAACAAATAGGGGGATGCAGGTGAAATCTGCTCTGGCAACCGCAATGCCCGGGCAAATATGTATTTTCTAAAGGGTTCGACACTTTTATTTGCATTTCCACAGGAAGCTCTTTTAAACTAGATTTCAAATGTGCTAGAATGCTTAATTTTTATGAAATCAACTTTATTTCTGAGGAAAGTATGTAGAGCAAAGGATATAGTAAATAGTTTGTGTTACAAAAAAAAAAAGTATACAAAAAAGAAGATGCGTTCCTTGGGGTTTTTTTTTGTTTTGGGGGATTTTCTCAGGATTTTTTCTTGGGTTCAGCGCTCGTCCTTAATCCTTGAGGCTCCTGCGGCAATGACGCACTCCGCCACCAACAGTGCCACCGGAGCAGCTCCACCGGCTGGCCTGCACCCACTGGTTGTGCGGACGCTCGCAGTTCCTCTGCTCCGCCTGGCAACGGGTCTGCAGGATGCAGCCGTTCTGCTGATTCCTCCAGCAGGTGGCCACCTTGTTGTCGTGGCAAGGTCGGCGGCAGCTGCGTATCCTCTTGCTGCCGGCGGCATTGAGGACACCCTTGCGGATGCGGGGCGCACACTGCCCAACACCGCTCGATCCCAGGATATTGCGGCACCGGGTCACACAAGTCTCGCGGATCGGCTCCAGGCCATTGTCCCGCCGGCGGCAGTTCTTCTCCCGGAGGCGGCAGGCGCGCAACTTGGTGCACGTATTGGTGGCCTTGTTCCGGATGCACACGCTCTTGCCGCCGGAGGACAGCGACTGGCAGCGGCCGGGACAGGGACGACGACGGTCGCCATCGGCATGGCTGGAGGCGATGGCCAGGATGGCGACAAGCAGGAGAATCAGGCTAATCTTGGACATGTTTCTCGATTTTCTTCCGATGATTAATTGATGCCATTTCGATCGGCAAGTTGTGTATTTATAGGTGCCTCTGGAGCGGTTGGCCCAGATTTTCTAGGGCAGCACCTGTTTGCCTATAAATGGAAACGAATGAATGAGTGTGTTTTTTATGATTTATCAGAGCAAAAGCTGTTTGGGTTCAGGTAGATATATGAGAGATATGAGATATGATGTGAGATATTGTAATCAATAATTATATCTAAAAGAAGTTTTCTGCCAGAGGTTAGTAAAATCACTCATACGCACTGTGTTCCTGTCCCAGTCTAAATGTCTGATTTCCCAGTAAACCAATGACTCAGTTTTTGAATAAAATATATATATTTATATATATATATTTGTTACTTTACGTTTCTGTTACTTAAATTGTGCAGAAGCAGCTGTTATACCTCACCAGTTGGAGGTCAATGCCTTTGAAATAAAACAAAAGTCGCTGTAAACGCGTGCCAGGGCCATAATTGATCTGCATTCGCTTCCAGGTAATTGTTTTAGCACTGCGATTGGTAGTATAAATAGTTAAGTTTTCGATCCAAAATATCATCAGAAGTTTACTCAACTTCCAAGACCAAAGAACCACAAGAAATCCACAGAAAATGCGCAGCTGCCAATTGATGTTCGGTATGAAAATACTTCAATATCCTTTGGGGAATTCCTTTGGTGAACTCTTCAACAAAATGGTTTCCTCTTAGGCCTCTCCGCCCTTCTTCTGGCCTTTGTCCTGGTGACGGCCACCACCCCGCCGCGTCCAACGACCACCAGGAGGTCGATAATAACCCTTGGGCCCAGGATCTGTCCCCTGCCGCCGGTCTGTGCCCGTAACAGTCCGCGGGTCTGCGGAAGAACCCCGGCTGGGGACTGCCAGCGCTTCGCCAACATCTGTGATCTGATCCTGGCCAACAGGCGCAAGCAACCCGCCGGAGTTCGGCATACCCGCGACCTGGACTGCAAGGATGTGCGCGGCGTGGGGGCGGCCAACAGGCGTCCTTGCTACCAGCAGTGTCCTCGCCGCCCGGTGGTCTGCAAGCGATCGCCGCCCGCCCAGCACATCTGCGTGAGGAGCCGGGACAAGAAGCAGTGCAAGGTCCTTTCCAACAACTGCCAGCTGCGCAATCAGAACTGCCACAGCAGGCCGAGAAATAGTGAGTTTGTTAGCTCTTAGGTGGTATCTTTAGGGGCATTCCCAAAGGTCCTTTTTAGCTCTCTTTTGCGCCCTTTTTTTTTGGCTTCTTCCCCATTTTTACCCCCACTTGCAACCCCTTCCTTCACAGACTGGCGACGAACGGATAAGCGTCGTTGCGGTGAGCGACAGTTGGGCGACAAGCCCGAGGAGTGCAGGAAGCTGCCACATACTGGAACCCGCAGGACCACCACCCGCAGGACCACCACTCGCAGGACCACCACTGCCAGGTCCGCTTAAAAGTTTCAGCAAATCCCAAAATGCAGCTTGCTCTCTCTTTTTTTTTGTAATAAACATTTGTGCAGTAAAGTGAAATAAATTATAAAACATAATTACAAGGAATAGTGTTTCTTAGGCAAAATATATAGACTATAGGAAGTACTTTCCCATAAAAAGAAAGTGAGCTTCAAAAAGAAGTAAAATCTGTATGTTTTAACATCAGTATTTAATTAACTGATGCTTTGCTATTAATCAATCAATAATTAGTCAACATTTCGACACATTCAACAATTCTTAAGCGTTCAGGAATTTTAGGGATATCTTCAACTTGAGCTCAACTTTTGCCAGTCGAAGCTCCACTCTCTTGTCTCGATTCCGCGATTCTATTTCATGCTAGATTTCAGGTATCATTAAGTGTTCAATGTCCTTTTCCGAGGCCTGCCAAAGGAAAATCCCCGCTAATGACCACTCTAATTTAGCAGTTTGTTTTTTACATGCATTGCCCAGACAACGGCAAGGACAACAGCGACAGCGACAGCGACAAAGTAATAACAACTCAAATTACAATTGCCGAGTTCATTATTATTTGGAATACACTTTTCCTCGAAGGCTGCCGAAGAGCCGTTCTAACTTTCCAGGGAGCACTAATTAATTGATAGATGGAGGCCCAAATTGACTCAAATTGCATATTCAAGTTGCCTGGCAGACACACAGCCTTGCTTATATCTTTATATGGTTTTAGTTTTCATTTCGAGCAGAAAGTTGATTGAGTTACACACACATTGCGCATACGCAGCGTGGGACAGTGGGCTTGAAAGCATTGAATGTCATTAAAAATTGAAAAGAAAATTTAGTATTTAAATTATTTATTTTAGTTTAGTTAATTAGATAAATCTCAATTTTATTTGATTTTATTAGCGAATTGAATAAAGAAAATAATACGCATACGCATCGATGGTTTTCTGACCGTCTCTGAAGTGGATTGAAAAATATAACAAGAGATCTACTCCAAAATTAGTCATATTTTTCGTTCTGACATTTTGATTATACGAATTTAGTACAGAAAGTGCAATACCGTTTTTCAATCGATATCACTTATATTATTATATGAAATTTTTCGACAAATCAAAATTTAAAAATTTCATAACTAAGCCAAAAACGCATTAATTTCAATTCGGAAAGCGGCAGTATGTTAATTTTTAGCAGGTTAACAAAACTGCATACTCCGTTTAAAATGTACATTTTTGTCAGATTTTTGCAAATTTTCATGATGTAACCCCTTTCCTTTTTTCCGAAAAATGGGAAATTTCTGAAAAAAATTTTTTTCGGCCGGATAAAGCTAGAAAGAAAGGCCTGTAGATGCTGATCAAGAATATATATGATTTATAGGGTCGGAAATGACTCCTTTACTTTCTTTTAAGCTTCTGACTGAAGGGCCATTACCATTTTTTAACCGAAATTAACAATATTTTTATATGAAATTTTTCGACAAATCGAAAATTAAAAATTTCATAACTAAGCCAAAAACGCATTAATTTCAATTCAGAAAGCGGCAGTATGTTAATTTTTATCAGGTTAACAAAACTGCATACTCCGTTTAAAATGTAAATTTTTGTCCAATTTTTGCAAATGTTCATGATGTAACCCCTTTCCTTTTTTTACAAAAATGGGAAATTTCGAAAAAAAATTTTTTTCGGCCGGAGATGGCTTAAAAGATTCGCCTGTAGATGCTGATCAAGAATATATATGATTTATAGGGTCGGAAATGGCTCCTTCACTGTTAAAAATTAACAAATCTGCATACTACATTTAACTTTTTAGGAGATCCAATTTTTTTTTAGATTTTTGCGATGCAGCCCCTTGAATTTTTTTCAAAAAATTGAAAACGTCTGTTTCGCTACCTGAGGTGGCCAGAACGATTCTCCTGTTAATGCTGATCAAGAATATATATGATTTATAGGGTCGGAAATGGCTCCTTCACTGTTAAAAATTATATTTTCCTCTGCAAGATTCCTCAAATTGCAATTTTTATTCGATAATTTTTTTTAACACGATTTTTTTACATCA